>NW_026068119.1:1779176-1862767 GCF_014885135.2 Alexandromys fortis
ATACAATGGAAGAAAGAAAGCATCTTCAACAAATGGTGCTGGCACAACTGGATGTCAACCTGTAGAAGAATGAAAATAGACCCATATCTATCACCATGCACAAAACTCAAGTCAAAATGGATCAAAGACCTCAATATCAATCTGAACACCCTGAACCTGATAGAAGAGAAAGTGGGAAGTACCCTACAACAGATGGGCACAGGAGATCGCTTCCTATGTATAACCCCAGCAGCACAGACAGTAAGGGAAACATTGAATAAATGGGACCTACTAAAGCTGAGAAGCTTCTGTAAAGCAAAGAACACTGTCACTAAGACAAAAAGGCAACCTACTGACTGGGAGAAGATCGTCTCCAACCCTGCAACAGACAAAGATCTGATCTCCAAAATATAAAAAGAACTCAATAAACTAGACTTTAAATTGCTAATTAACCCAATTAAAAAATGGGGCACTGAACTGAACAGAGAATTCTCAACAGAAGAAGTTCAAATGGCCAAAAGACACTTAAAATCATGCTCTAACTCCTTAGCAATCAGGGAAATGCAAATCAAAACAACTTTGAGATATCATCTTACACCTGTCAGAACGGCTAAAATCAAAAACACCAATGATAGCCTTTACTGGAGAGGTTGTGTAGGACGGGATACACTCATCCATTGCCGGTGGGAATGCAATCTTGTGCAACCACTTTGGAAATCAGTGTGGTGGTTTCTCAGGAAATTCAGGATCAACCTACCTACCCCTGGACCCAGCAATACCACTCTTGGGAATATACCCAAGAGATACCCTATCATATGACAAAAGCATTTGTTTAACTATGTTCATAGCAGCATTATTTGTTATAGCCAGAACCTGGAAACAACCTAGATGTCCTTCAATAGAAGAATGGATGAAGAAAGTGTGGAATATATACACATTAGAGTACTACGCTGCGGTAAAAAACAATGACTTCTCGAATTTTGCATGCAAATGGATGAAAATAGAGAACACTATCCTGAGTGAGGTATCCCAGACCCAAAAAGAGGAACATGGGATGTACTCACTCATAATTGGTTTCTAGCCATAAATAATGGTCATTGAGTCTATAATCTGCTATCCTAAAGAAGCTAAATAAGAAGGTGAACCCAAAGAAAAACATAAAGTTATTATCCTGGATATGGGAAGTACACAAGATTGCCGGGCAAAAAATTGGGAACTTGAGGGTGGGGTGGGAAGGGGTAAGGGGAGATGGGGAGAGAAAAGTAAGAAGGGGAGAATGGGGGGAACTTGGGGAAACGGGATGATTGGGAGAAAGGAAGGATAGAGGAGCAAGGAATCACATAACTTAATTAAGGGAGCCATCTTAGGGTTGGCAAGAGACTTGAACCTAGAGGGGCTCCCAGGTGCCCAGGGCGATGTCCCCAGTTAGCTCTGTGAATTTGGAGCCTGTCCTGGAACTAGCTCTCGTAGACCAGGCTGGTCTCAAACTCACAGAGATCTGCCTGCCTCTGCCTCCCAAGTGCTGGGATTAAAGGCGTGCGCCACCACCGCCCGGCCAAATATACCTTTCTTTAAAGAATTTTTTCAAAATCTATTTCTTTCATTATGCATCACCAAAGGGAAAGAAGTTTCTTTATTATCTGGTCATATTAATCTGAAAATTTCCAAGTTAAGGCCTTTCCATTTCAGAATGACAACTTAGAGTATGTAATATAGAACACATGTGATGGAAATGGGTCTTGTTTCTTATCTATTGCTTTCATTGGTTAACTAATAAAGAAACTGCCTTGACCCTCATAGGACAGAAAATTAGGTAGGTGGAGTAGACAGAACAGAATGCTGGGAGAAAGAAGCTGAATCAGAGAGTCGCCATGATTCTCCCACTCCAGACAGACGCAGGTTAAGATCCTCCCTGGTAAGCCACCTCGTGGGCTACACAGAATATTAGAAATGGGTTAGAACAATATGTAAGAGCTAGCCAATAAGAGGCTGGAACTAGCCGGGTCAGGCAGTGTTTAAAAGAATACAGTTTCCGTGTAATTATTTTGGGCATAAACTAGCCATGCGGGCGGCCGGGTGCCGGGGACGCAGCCTCGCCTCTCTTATCACTACAAACATGCATCAATAATTATTAATGATTTCCTTGATTTTAAAATGTTATAGAGTATATTGATAGTACTGGCATCCTAGTTACTCCTTGCTACACTGTGAAGTTAAGCAGAAGCAGCTGGAGTGGGGGCCAAGGCCAAATTATTTTAATGATCTCATCTTGATCTTCTGCTATATGGCTCTTAACTGATCATAAGCCCTTTCCTTATAAAAGTCAGAATCTAAAGAAAAATGAGAATTCTATTTCATCTCCATACTATGAGATTTGATCTTCTTTAGAAAACTTCTGGGCAGAGGAAGACTGACACAATAGGAGTTTTAGGACTCACAGTCTGGCTCCAAAGGGAGAACACAGGGATTTGAATATAAATAGCAAAGTTTTGTGGAATATTAGTTTAAAATGTGTTATATTTGTTTATACTGCAAAATATTTGCTTAATGATGCACTATTTTATGTTGCATCTTTTAACTCTGTAAAGCTGTGTTATTTTGCCTGCCTAAAACACCTGATTGATCTAATAAAGAGCTGTATGGCCAAGCTATACAGGAAATAGATAGATGGGGTTGCCATGCAGAGAGAATAAATAGGAGGAGAAATCTAGGGGAAAAGAGGAGAGAAGGATACCAGAGTCTAGTCACCCAGCCACCCAGTCAGCAATAGAGTAAGAATGAAAGAAAAATATAAGAAAGCTAAAAAGTCCAAAGGCAAAATAAAGTTAAAAATAAATGGGATAATTTAAGTTAGAAAAGCTTGCTAGAAACAAGCCAAGCTAAGGCCAGGCATTCATAAGTAAGAATAAGTCTATGTGTATGTATTTGGGAGCTGGGTGGTGGGTCCCCAAAGAGTAAAAACATTAACTACAGCAACATTATAGTAATACGGGATGTTTAGCATACACCATCTGTCCTGGTTAGTTTTTATTATCAATTTGACACAACCAGAGTCACCTTTTTTCATGATAAAATAGCATGAACAAAGATAACTTAAGGAAGAATTTATTTTGGCTTATGCTTCCAGTGGGCTAAATGTCAATAATGGAAGGGAATACATTGACACATGCATCTGTAGAAGATAGGTGAGAGATCAGATCTAAATTGCACAAAGGAAGTAGAGCTAACTAGAGATAGGGGTGAGGGTTAAACTCTCAAAGCCTATTTCCAGAGACATATTTCCTCCAGAAAGATTCTATGTCCTAACAGTTCCATCACCTCCCCTAACATCACCAATTGGGGATCAAGTGGTCAAATACTGGAGACTATGGGGGACATTTTTCATTATTTGAATTTCATAATGGCCATTTGGGGGTAAGATGGAATCCATGAAGAACTAAGAACTTCACTTTGTCCTAAAACTTACAGGGTTATCTGTTAATAATAGAACCTTTCTCAAAAATTTAAAGTCCTAAATGAGGGTCTGTCTTTGTCCTAGCTTAATTAGGTAAGATACTGATCTCTAGGCCAATTAACTGTGACCAATAAGATGGGAAACATGGATCAACTGCTTATCTCTAGACCAATCACCTAGACCATGGAGATTTGGAATTTAAAAAATAGCATATTCTGTTTGAAATATAATTAGAAGGGGCAATTTTTTTTTAAATACATGGTCTTATTTTATGGCTCAGGTTGGTCTAGAACTTACAGTGATCTTCCTGGTTCAGTCTCATGAATGCTGAGATTAGAGGTGTGTACCATCAAGCATTATTAGCAATTCTTTGGAGGCTTCTCTATTCCCAATATTAAGAATAAAACATGTGCTAGACAAGTGCTGTATCACTAAGCTATATCCCTGCTTCCATAAGAAGTAATTCTAATGAGTGAGGAACATAAAGAAAATGGTGTTTTTCTATACCTTTGTTCTTATGTAGAGCAAGGACTGTATACTAGATATTATGTTACATGCTAGGGAAACAACAAATGTATACAATGAACCTATTTTGAAATATTTACATTCTAGTAACTTTGAGATACGAATGGTAGAACTAACATCAGATTGTAAATCCTGGAAGCCTCAATTACAGTTCACTTTGCTTCTTGAGTCTTTGCCTTTCTCAGGAACTACTTATAGAAGTTTATATTAGTGAAACTCTCTATCTTGTGTGACAAGAACTTTCCATAGGCAGGTTAAATAAGGCTGATGTTCCTTCTTCCTCTATAGCCTTCCATATTGCTCAACGTCAAGACATATAGGAAAAGATTTCATTATCATCATCACCATCTGTAAAAATCAAAGCAAGTTTTCAGTAGCTACATTTGTCATAATGTTAAAGAAGTCTGGCCAAGAATAAAACCAAAACAGAAGGAATATAGAGCAAAAAATGTGAGAAAAATGATGCTGAAGGTATCATTGAATCCTTGGTCCCCAGTCACACCCAGTTCATTTCATGGAACTTTCTAGTTATATAAACAAAAATTCAGCATTATCTATACAAATCCTTGTACTGTGGAATAGTGGTTCAGAGCACAAGTTTTAGGGTTGGATAGGCCCACTTATGAACCTGATTCTGCCACTGGAAAGCATATGGACTTGAATGTAGTACATATAAGTAATTACTGCTACTATGATGATTAAATTTTAATACATTTATATACAAAAGAATTAATACAATTCCAGGTATAACACTGTTTAGACATGTCCTCTAAGTTTCTTGTATTGGATATTTAGTTCCAATGTAATAGTTTTGAGACATTTAAGAAGGAAAGGTTAATTTTGGCTCATTGTTTCATAAGTTTATATTTATGATCACTTATACTATATGGCATGAAGATGTCATGAAAGCTGATGCTTTTAGAACTCAGAACTATTAATTATATAATCCTCTTACTTTGTAATGTATCCAGATAAGTGTTTATTTTATAGCAATCCAAAATGGAGAAACATGGCCCTTATTACCAAGAACATGCTTCTCATCTTTCTATAATTAGAATGGCAGGACAATAGGAAAGAATTTGACTCACCCTCAGAAGATTTCCAGTAGGAAACACCAACAGCATGAAGACTGACAGGATGAGAAGCCATGTTTTTAAGTGTAATGACTACAGTGTCATGAACCTCAGTCCAAATGGTAGGACCCAGCAGACCTGTTAAAATGAGATGTCCCTCAAAAATTACTTGAAAGATAACATACCAGAGAGCCTGTCATTATAAAAGAGAGAATTAAAGTCACAGTGGAAAATCATGCCACTTTGAAACTGATAAATAGCAGTTATGCTTTCTACTAACTTTAGTTCAGCCTCAGGGTTGTTCTGAGAAATTATTTGTGATAAGTCATTCAATGTTTCGTTAATTCAACGATCTAGGAGAATAACATTAAAAGCAAATAAAACAAATGCAAAAGTCTTGAGGCATAAATAAATCTGGCATAGTTGAATAGTATGACTGAATTTATGTGAATGACCAGTAGAATAATAAAAAAATAAGATTAGAGATGTATACAGGGAAAATAATATGTAGGACCTTATGGGAAGAAGGGAGGGAGAAAAATGAAGAGATCATAGGTGATTCCTATGATTTAATTTCAGTTATGACAAATGGATAGATAGTCCAAAATACAGAAATCAAGAGGAAATTAAGAGTTATAGTCTGTGGATATCTTTATAAGATACTTATAAATGGTTTATTGAATGAGTTGGAGTCAGTGACATGAAAATATAAAATAGCTTTGATTTTCCAAAATGACCACAATTTTTAGTTGCATTCTGTGAAATTTCTTTCTTGCACTTTGATCAAGCCTAAATCTTTTCTAGTAATGTCCAAATACTAACAGACACTAATGTTTGTAGATCTTAACAATTTCTTTCCTTTTAAATGACAAACTTTGATGTCCTCTGAATCTTTTTTATTATGTGTTTTATTTTATGTGTATGAGTGTTTTGTTTGCAAGCCTTTGTGCACCATATGTGTGCTTGGTGCCCAAGGAAGTCAGAAGAGGGTGCGGGATCTAGAAGTGGAGTTCCAGATGTTTGTGAACTACCATGTAGGTACTAGAAATTGAACCCAGGGCCTTGCAAGAGTAACAAGAGCTCTTAACCTCTGAACAATCTCACTTGTCCTTCTAATCCATCTCTCCAGCACGATATTTTCTGAATCTTAAAGCTCCCTTAATCCTCCTGCTAAGTTTTGAAGAGCCTCCCCACAAAAAAACTTCGGTAAGTAAAAGTACTTTTGTTGGCAGCTTCATACATTTCCTGGCTTCTTTTCCTAATCCTCCTTCTCAAGTGGCCTCCCTCACATATTTCAGTAGGGCACATACCAAAAATGTTTTCCAAAGAAATCCTCAAAGGTAAATCTTACACATTCCTAGCCTTCTTTCATATAGGCTGCAGAGGGGTCATGGGCCAAAGGTTGAAGAACAGTTTATGCCTACTACATGAAAAAAATCTCAATCAAGGCTCAGACTTCAAATATGAGAGTATTTGTCACCTATAAAATTCTCAGCATCAATTCTAAGACAGGTAATGGTGGTGTTGCTCAGTAATAAAGCAATTGCTGGACATGTGCAAGGCCCTAGGTTAGATCTCTAGCATTGATAAAAACATTGTTAATGCAATAAATATCTTGTCTTTTTACATGCTTATTTGACATCTAAGTGGAGATAAAGAGTTGATATTTAGAATGGGTCAAAATTAAATATAGAAGTGGAGCTATTAGAACATAGACAAAAATGTAAAGCTTCAAAACTATAGAAGAAAAAAGTGGATTAAAGAAAAAAAGAAAAGGAAATAGTCCAAGACCAAGCTTGTAGAAGCCAAGCAGAGGAGACATAAAATCCAGTCAGTTTATTTTCCTGAAAGTAGCAGTTAAGGACATCTGGTTAAAGAATATATCCTTTGGTGACCACACTCTCTAAGTACAGCCCTGAGGTTAGGGATATTTGCTAGGAAATGAGTTAACTAACATCATAATTAGCATTCAATATTGTTTTCATTACCCATCCAGGGTGGCCTGGGCTTGGCAATGCTGAAAAGGTGGTCCATGTACTCTACAAATACCGTCTTTTTGTACATGATGGAGGTGTTGAATGGAAAAGATGTTGGCATTCTAGGAAGAAATCTGGATGAAGAAAAGAAAAGATCATTCATTTTTGATATTGTTATAGTAAGTTTTCAAAAGTTCAAAGTTTAACATTAATAAAATTTTAATAAACTGATAGAACAATGATTCTTGCTATTCAGTTATGAGCTTAGGATTCTATATTCCCTTTGGTCATTTCTTTTTATTTATTTATTTATTATATATACAATATTCTGTCTGCGTGTATGCCTGCAGGCCAGAAGAGGGCACCAGATCTCATTATAGATGGTTGTGAGCCACCATGTGGTTGCTGGGAATTGAACTCAGGACCTTTGGAAGAGCAGGCAATGCTCTTGACCACTGAGCCATCTCTCCAGCCCTGGTCATTTCTTAAATATAAAAATGCTTCTGATTTTAATGGAGACATCTTCTTGATCTATATATTTTCAGTCTACTAAATGAATAAAACATTTAATAAAAACCTTTAACAATGCTCAATCAAAATACAAATTAATCAAATCTAATATAATTAACCAAAGACTAATAAAACTAACATTCTATGTTTAACCATTCTTTTTTGATAACTCAAAATCCTAACATTTGGACATGTTTAACCACACCATGTCATACAAATTATTGTAGATTCCTATATAACTCCTCTGCCTTACTATAAATCAGAGATATTATGAATTCATATACAACTACAAGATGGTTAAACTAGTTCTCTGCTTGCCATCAATATGGATTGTTGACTTATTATTAATTATAGACATAAATTGATAATTATAAATATTGATTATAAATACAAAGTATTGATTAACTATCAATATAGACTGTTGATTATTAATTTCAGCATCATTATCATTCTTCCAGTCATCCTCAGACACTTAGGACCTGAAGTATGCATTCCCCAGAGAGAAATTCATAAACTGCATTTATTAAATGAAAAAGGGGGAATTCATGGGATCTGCAAGGTTATGCAAATCAGCTGACATTTAGAAGGCCAGTCCACCAGACATTTACACATATGATGGAGGTTAAATTCACATAAACACAGCCATGAAAAATATTGCATTTTGAATAGCTGGCTGTCTCTAACTGCAAATTCTGTTGTGTGATAACATGCTCCACTTCTAACTCAGTTTTGTGACTCTTAAGCAGTGTATTCCTCATATGTTGGGCACAATTTTCCTGTGTTCTCTTAGGATGACTTCACCCCCCCCCAAAAAAAAAACTAATCTGGAAAATAAAATAAGACAGTCAAACCCTTTGTCCCACACTGCAATAAAAAACAACTTAGAAGTCTGTTCTTTATAATTAATTCCTTAGCAGGATTATTTGACCAGAAGAAAGTCCTGTGGAGAGATCACAGGAGGAACTTCCACAGAGCTGAACTGCAGGTGTCTGGCCTTACTAGATCTAAGTCCTTGAAAGATTTATGATTAATTAGAGTGGTATTGCAGGTGTCTGGCCTTGTTATATGATAATCCTTCAAGAGACCAATAGCACCCAACTGACTAACCATGTTAGTCTCTGTCTCTTCCTTAGATCTCTCAATGTTTTAGTTTTCTCCCTTTGTAACCTGTAGTGGCCCCTTTAAGAGATGGCCCAAACCTCCTCACAGCTGCAGCTACGGTTAGCTACAAACTAGCTGATAAAATTTGCTGCGTATCTTCAAAGAACACCTGTGTCCCTGAGAATTTTCCTTGCAGATTTTTATTACTAACAAGTTTCTAATGAATGGATGTGTGTGTGTGTGTGTATGTATGCATGTATATGTGTATATGTATATGCTTGGGAATTTGTACCAGCAGAAAAAAGAAGACTGGAAGAGTAAATAATGTAGAAGGATAAAGAATGAAGGAAAATGAAGAAAAAGAAGAAGAATATTGAGTAATTAGAACAAGAATAAATTGAAATAGAGATTTGTAATAGAGAATTGGAATTAGAATTGATACAGAGAATTAGAGCTAAGAAATTATAGACAATTAAGACAAGAAAATTAGAATTAAAACAGAACAATAAAGAGACATGACTAGAACTGCAATCATGTGAATTCATTCTGTAACCTCAGACTAGAAATTTTCTAAGTACCTTTTGCTACTCCTCCAAGGCAACCTAACCAAACACTGGGAGGAAGTCAGCAGAGCTGGACTCTGCTGGCTTTCAATGCTTAACAGTCTTCTTAACAGTCAAATATCTGAACTGATACTTAGTTTTTCAGAGACCTCTGTCAAGATCTCTGACCAAGCAGGGCAAAGTGGGGCTGGCTTCACCCATATCATATTCTTCTGGCCCACTCTTCCACTTAGCCCTGAATTTCACTCCATTCCAGGGTTTCCAAGATACCTGAGAGCCAGTTGACTGGCTCTGCCAACTGAAGGCCTTGACAAAAGACATTCTATAGTGGTTGTGGGCCAAAGACCAGGGGTTTTTAAGGAAATTCTTCCAATAAATAGAATTTCTTTGTAGAGAAATGCATGGGGGAACTTCATGGTTAGAGAGCTAAGATAACTGTATAAACAGGAGGCTAGGAACCCCTCATCCTTTTTTGCCTCATCACACTCATGGCCTTACAGGAGATACCTGATGATGACTAGTTTCCGGGAGAGGCACTCACCTGGCCTTTTATAGATAGGTCAACATCATACACTAGTATAAAAAATTGACTATTGGTATACCACAATCCATTTGTTGGTGGCATTGATATATAATAGTAGAGTAAATAATGCCCCCCAATGGGCCAAACTTTAACCAATACTAATTGTTCAATATATTAAAAGAAAAATTGCACAGGGTTCGGTTATGTACAAACTATTCCTGTTATATAAGATTGTGTTCAGCAACAAATATGTTTGTTTTCTTTCTGGGATAGAGACATATTAGTGAGTGTAAGAAGAAGATCTTCATACTACACATTAATTATATGGAAAATTTCCATTGTTGAAGAAGCACAAAACATCATAGAAAAAATGTTTTATAATCCATTCTAACTTTGTTTCCTCTTAACATTTGGGAGTGTTGTTTGTATTTCCGTTGGAATTTTTGATATATAAATTCTGCCAAATGTACTTGGCAATAATTATTCCTGACATGAATTGTTCTTTCAAATTTTATCTAAAACCAGTTGGAAAACCATTATATTTTCTGACCTTTGCTTAGAAGAAGTTGAGCAGCTGCAGGAACAGATAGTGTAAATTTGAATTTCCTTAGCTGTTTATTTTAAACTTTGGCAGTCTGTCAGGATGTGTTTAGAGTCTGTTTATCCTGTTGTCAAAATAATCTAGATTACAAAATGCTAATGTTAAAACAAAAAATCTACTTTTTTCTAGTAAATACATGTGACATTCTGCTAATGAATTATTTACTTCATTAGATTTATTTTTAGTGTGGGTGGTATAATGTGTGTACTTGTGTTCATGTGTGTGTGTGTGTAAATATAGAGGTCAGATGTTGATGATGGGTGTCTTCTATCTCTCTCTATCTTATTTTTATCTTTATGTGTCTGTGTGAGTGTATGCTACATGAGTGCAGGTACCCGCAAAAGCCAGAAGATGGCTTTGGATCCTGTAGACTTGGAGTCACAAGTGGTGAGCCATCAAGTTGTAGGACTTTTAAGACAATTTTGAGGTCATTTCTGAGTGCCTTAGTGCTTCCCCCCACACCTCCCTGAGAATACATGCATGTACTGAAATGTTGGAAACTTTCCATCTCCTATGACCTTGCAGATATTCTCCAAATAGAGCTCCGTTTCTAGAATTGAAACAAGATAACCCACAGATGTCAACCAATGTTTTGACTTGGTCCCTGGAAAGGAGTCAGAATGATCCCCAGATGTTCCCTGTTGCCTCGTCTGATCTGGCAACCGCTCTCCAGCCCTGGCTCAGACCACTTGTTATTAGAAGCCCCTCTGAATAAGCCAATCCTAATAATTGGAAAACTGCTCCCGAGTCCCCCACCCTTGTTTCTATGGCTTTTCGCTTTAAAAAATGGCTTGTAACAGGCATTTGGGGTCCTTGGCATTGAATGCTATTGAATGCTAAGTGACCCTACCACAGCAGAATTAAAATCCTCTTGCTTTTACATCAATTGAGGTGTGACCGTGTATTCTTTGGGTGACTCCTCTTCAGTAGTTGGACTCTAAAGTTCAACAATGTGAGTGCTAGGAATTGAATTTGTGTCCTGTGTAAGAGCAGAAATAACTCAACCACTGGGCCATCTCTCAGGATTCCATCTTTTTTTTTTTAGAGAATCTGGAGCTCACTGATTCAGATAAGTTGGCTATACAGTAAGCTCCATGGATCTGCATATCTCTGCTTCCCCAGTGTTAGAATCTTTATGTGGATGCTGGTGATATGACCTCAGTTCTTCATGCTTGTAAAGCAAGCACTTCACTGTGTGAGTCACTTCCCAACCCTCCTAAATAAAATTTTATACCAAAAGTATTATTCATTGTGCCAGGCTACTAGATTACATTAAAATACAAAGCACTTCATGATGTATAATCATCTCCCTATTAATTGTTAACAAGAACAAACAGATAAGTGACCAACTTTTCAATATGATACCAGGCACCTGGTCCTCTGGGCTGCTACTCGGGTATTCAACTGCAGGCTATACAAACAATAAAATGAACCTGTATCCCTTTCTTATACCATACACAAAAAACAAGTATTAAGTGAATCAAAGACCTTAATGTAGGAGTTAAAAATATAAACTGCATAGAAGAAAATGAAGCCTAAGATCTGGCAAATATTTCTTACGTATTATGTCAAAAGTATAACTAAGTGTAACTAAGGTAAAAAAAAACATAAATTAAACTTCATCAAAATGAAAGACTTTGAGTTTGAAAGAATACTATTAGTAATGTGAAAAGATTACCCACAGCATGGGATAATAGTTATATAATATAAATCTTATACAGTTGTAGTATTGCGACTATATAAAGAACTTTTAAATCTCAATATTAAAATATTAAATATTAAAGACAATACAGGGACTGGAGAAATAGATAGTTCAGTAGTTAAGAGTACTAGTTACTCGTCCAGAGATACCAGGTTCGATTCCCAGCACCACATGGCAGCTCACAACCATCTGTAACTCCAGGGGATCAGATGCCCTTTCCGCCTTCTGCAGGCACCAGTAACACACATGGTGCACAGATCTACACGGACTTTTACTAATAGCCTCTCTTAGGCTCTCTTCATGGTAGCAAGCCTCAGTGTCCCTGCATGAATCCTTTAATCCTGGATCTCCAAATGCTATTGAGGCTGTATCTTCACTAATGGCCCCTCCTGGTACTCACAGTGCCAAGTCTCAGTTGTTCTCCATGACCCCTTTATGCCTTTAAAACCAGTACTACCTGTATTACTTTTATATTACCAAGTTAAGCTGTCAACATGAGGTACAGCTAGGTTACCTGTAGAGCACAGATTCCGTGTGATGACTCTGAGGAAACACCTCTCAGAAGATTTTACCTCAACAATGTTCTTTCTAACCCCCACTAATTTCTCAGTTCCAGTTAACCAGCATCAAGTTCTCAGTAACACAAAGATTTGACTTTAATAGTACTGATCTATTGTTAATCATATCTGACTATACAGTTCTAGCTGACCAGAACTACAGATTCTTAAATCAAAATATGCAATGGGCCTGATAGAGTCTTTATGTGACTCTAAAACTTCCCTCTGGAACTTCACAAGCCAGAACTCCATTCTCTGATTTCTCTTAACATTTTTATCTCCCATACTCCCACAGAACACAAGGTCTGAACACTCAGTAGCTTCTCCAGGGCAAAGTTCCAAAGTTCTTCAACAATCCTCCCCAAAATAACATGATCAGGTTTGTCACAGCCATACCCCACAATCCTAGTATCAATTTGTCATAGGGTACTATTGCCATGATGAAAACAACTTGGTGAGGAAATAATTTATTTGACTACATTTCCACTTCATCATTGAAGGAAGTCAGTGCAGGAACTCAAGGGAAACTTGGAGGCAGGAGCTGAAGCAGGAGCCATGGAGGAGTGCTGCTTACTGGCTTGCCCTTTATGATTTGCTCAGCAACCTTCTTATGGAACCTAGGGCCACCAGCCCAGTGACAGAATCACCCGCAATGGCTGGGCTCTCCCTCATCAATCACTAATTAATAAAACACTCCACAGACTTGCCCACAGCCCAGTCTTATGGAGACATTTTCTCCATAAGAGGTCCCCTCCTCTCAGATGACTATAAATTGTGTCAAGTTGACATAAAACTAATTAGCACAAGGTCAGAAATCAATGTAACAGAAAATAAGCAGGGTAATAATCTAATTAACAAAAATTACCTTGGATGGGGACTGGAGAGATGGATCAGCAGTTAGAGATGGTCATCCTCTTAAAGATGACCAAGGTTTGGTTCCCAAAACCCACGTGGTGGCTCACAACTGACTGGAATTTCAGTCCTAGGGGATCCCTCTTTTGACTGTTGTACTAGGTACTGAAGTGGTGAACTGACATGCACACAGGCAAAACACTTATTTACATAAAATAAATAAATCCATAAATGTGTTATAAAAAATTACCTTGACATCAATCTAACAAAAGAAGTGAAAGATTTATACAGCAAAATGTTAAAACACTGAAGAAAGAAATTAAAGAAGATTCCCAAAGTCCAGTTGAAGAGTGGGAGGAGTGAGAATATGAGCAAAGAGGTCAAGACCATGATGAGTATATACACTGAAACAGTTTACCTGAGCTAACGGGAGCTCACCAATTCCAGCCAGACTGGGAAGGAACAAGCATAGGAACAAACTAGTCCCTCTGTGGTTCACAGCTGCATGGCTGGGGCAGACTGAGGGGCCACTGGCAGTGGCATCAGGATTTATCCCTACTGCTTGTACTGGCTTTTTGGGAAACTATTCTCTTTGGATGGATCTTGCTCAGCCTAGATATAGTAGGGAGGGCTTTGGACCCTCCCCAAAGCAGTGTGCCTTACTTTTTCTAAGGAGTGGATGGGGTGGGGGGGATAAGTGGAGGGAATGGGAGGAGGGGAGGGAGTAGGAACTTGGATTGATATGTATGATGAAAAAAGATAGTTTGGGGGGCTGGAGAGATGGCTCAGTGGTTAAGAGCATTGCCTGCTCTTCCAAAGGTCCTGAGTTCAATTCCCAGCAACCACATGGTGGCTCACAACCATCTGGAATGAGGTCTGGCGCCCTCTTCTGGCCTGCAGGCATACAGACAGAACATTGTATAAATAAAAATAAATAAATAAATATTTAAAAAAAAGATAGTTTGTTTTCTTTTTTAAAAAAAAATAAAAAGAAAAGAAGATAGAAAGGTCTCCCACACTCAAGCACTGGAAGAATCTGTATTATGAAAATTATACTATCAACAACAATCTACAGAATCAATACAATCTCTATCAGCATTGCAGCTACATTCTTCATAGTAATATAAAAATAAGTATCTTAAAATTCATGTGGAAACAATAAGGATCCCCATAACCAAAGAAATACTCAAACAAAATGAATACTTACTGCAGGAGTTACTACTATAGCTGATTACAAGTGCAAGTTATATTGCAGAGACATGGTAAGCCAACCATGTATTGGCACAAAAGAAGACAGATCATGAAATTGAGTAGAAGGCCCCGATATAAGTCCATGATTCAACAGTCACCTGATTTTTGACAAATGGGCCAAAAAAAATGCACAGGAGAAAAGATCATATCTTTAACAAATGGTGTGGATAAGCTAAATATCTACATGTAGAAGAAACAAAATCCTTATCTCTCATGCCATACAAAATAAACTCCAAATAGCTCAAAGACCTCAATATTAGATATGAAACTGAAATTGCTAGAGGACAAAGTATGAAGCACACTTAAAGATATGGGAATAGGTACAGGTTTTCTGAACAAAAAAAATTTCTCATTGCTTAGGAAATAAGGCCAATCAACAGTCAACAAATGGGACTTGCACATCAAAGGAAACCATCTATCAAGTGGAGACAAACCATCTATTAAGTGAAGAGACAGCCTACAGAACAGAAGAAAATCTTTGCCAGCTATACACTGAACAGATAATTTTAGAATATACAAAGAAGTAAAACAAACAATAAACAAGAAACAAACATTCCAAAGGAGAGAGGCAACCAAGTCCCACCCATCTATGACACCTATTAATCACATTAATGACCAGTATGGCATGATAACCTTAAGAATGCAGTAGTGGCATGCTTACCTTGGTGGTAACCAACAGTTCTCTGATTGGACTTAAGACCCACTCAACATGAGGGAAACCATGCCTGGTAATAGAAACCTAGCTAATTACTCATTGCCAGTGAAGTCATGGACATTAGAGAAGAACTTGCAACAACTACTTTACTAAACTAATCAGCATAATCCCTAATGAAATGTTAAACATTTTTCCTGTCTTTTTCTTTCTTTGTTTCTTTATTCCTTCCTTCCTTCCTTCCTTCCTTCCTTCCTTCCTTCCTTCCTTCCTTCCTTCCTTTCTTTTTGTTTGTTTTCCGAGACAGGGTTTCTCTGTAGCTTTGGAGCCCATCCTGGCACTAGCTCTTGTAGACCAGACTGACCTTGAACTCACAGAGGTCTGTCTACCTCTGCCTCCTGAATGCTGGGATTAAAGGCATGCCCCACCACTGCCCGGCTAAACATTTTTCCTATATCCACAGATAATTTTAGTCTTCACCTCTCATCAGGGAAACTTTTCTTCATAACAAATGGAGATCATAAAAGAAAACCACAATCAATCAATATGCAAAGTCCCAGTGGATATCTATAAAACACTTCTATGCCTAAAGCTCAGGGAAGGTTTGGGGAGTGGGAGTGGAAAGATTGTAAGAGCAAGAGGAACAGGAACTTGCTGTGAGATTGTGTCTCCTAGTAATATCAGAAACTACATTCAAAAGATCTCATGGACACAACTTAACAAATGTGAACTAAACAAGCATGACACCAATAGACACGCCAAAGTGGACTAGGAAAAGTACAGGAGATCTCAAACCCATACAAAGAACTATAGGCAACTAAGAATGACAAGAGAAGAAAAAGTCTTCTCTGGAAAAGAACACATCAATTGTTATTCAATACCAAATGATCAGCCCTGAAAAAATACATATTAGTAACAATATACAGACTGAGAAGGTTATATTTAGGAATATATATGCACGTGCATATAATATATCCAAGCAATACAGTTAATGAATAAAAGAGACCATGAATTTTTAAATACAGCAATATAGTGAAAGATTTGGAGAGAAAAAAAAAGGAAGTGAAAAATGTAATTTCATTAGAATCTTTTTAAAAGTAAAATAAAAAAGGTATAAGAAAAAGAGAGAAAACTCATTATTTTAAAAGGCTGTGGAACTGAACAGAAAGTTCTCACTAGAAGAAATACAAAAGCTAATAAACACTTTTAAAGTGTTTAACATCATTAGCAATTAGAGAAATTCAAATTAAAACTACACTGACATTCCCTCTCATCCCAGTTAGAATGCCTATCATCAAAAAAAAAAAATCAAATGACAACAAATTCTGGTGAGGATGTTGGGAAAGAGAAACTCTATCCCATCGAGAATAAACTGATGCAGCCACATTGGAAATCAGTATGGAAGTTCTAAAAAGCTACAAATAGAACTACTATATGAACCAGATATACCACTCCTGGGTATATGCCCAAAAGACTCCATATTCTACTACAAAGATACTTGCATGCCCATGTCCACTGCTGCTTTATCCACAATAGCAAGGAAACATAATTAGCCTAGATATCCACCAACTGATGAATGGATAATAAAAATGTAGTACATATACACAATGGGATTCTACTTAACTATAAAAAAAAATTGAGCTGGGTGGTGGTGGTGCACATCTTTAATACCAGCACTTGGAAAACAGAGGCAGGTGGATCTCTATGAGTTCAAGGCCAGTCTGGTCTACAAAGCAAGTTCCAGGACAATCAGAAGATCTGTCTCGAAAAAAGAAAAAATAAAGGAAAAAAAGAAAGAAAATTAACAAAGATAAAAAGAAAGAAAATGAAACTATGAAAGTCAGAGATAAATGGATGGAGCTGGAAACAATCATTTTGAATGAGGTAACCCATACAGAGAAAAACAAATGTCACATATTCTTTCTTGTTTGTGGATCCTGGATCTGAATCTTTAGGATTGATTGTATAACCTGGAATAACTGTAGAAACCAGGAACAAACAAAGGGACAATTTGTAGAGGGTGAAGAAGGAGCTCTAGAAATAGGGATAGCAGGATACAATGGGAAAGGAAAAAAAGGGGGACTTAACTGGGAAATGGGAAGAAGGAAAACAGAGGGAAAGGAAGGAAGGAGGGATAAATACCACTAAGGATGTTTGGAAAAGTCATAATGAAATTTATTACTTTATAATCTTATTTAAAGATGCAAATACAGCCGGGCAGTGATGGTGCATGCCTTTAATCCCGGCACTTGGGAGATAGAAGCAGGTGGATCTCTGAGCTTGAGGCCAGACTGGTCTACAGAGTGAGTTCCAGGACAACCAGGGCTGTTACACAGAGAAACCTTGTCTTGAAAAAAAATCAAAAAGAAAAAAGTACATACAATACATATGTTCTCTCTCTCACACACAGACACACACATACGTACATACATACTCACACATCTTAATACAGTTATCCTACACAGTGAAATAATATTTCCTGGGAGCTATAGACTAATAAAAACCCCAGAGTGTTAGTGTGTCAGGCAAAGGATATCTCCTTTTGAGTTGTTGGGTGGGGTCCAAGAGACTTTCCAAAGCAATATAGGCAATTGTCATTGCTCTTGGCTACCTGTCAAAATATGAAGATAATATCCTATTGTTGAACACACCACACACAACATCCTATTGTTCAAGACACCACACACTTTGCTCGTGGACCTTGGAGGAATTGAGCTAGTATTAACCTGGAATCCCCCCTTCCTGAGGACTAGCATTCATACTGTCAGAAGGTGCTATGCAAGCTACCAAGAAAGAAAAGTTATTCTCAGTCCTACCCAGTTGTTCAGTCCAAGAGCAACAACAATAATGAAACCAGCAAGATGCCTCAGTAGTGAAATAGTAGCACTTGTATTGTATTGTATTGTATTGTATTGTATTGTATTGTATTGTATAGGGAGTAACCAACATCTGCCTAAATTGGATATAAAATCAATTCAGTTTGAGGGAACTCATTGCCTGGTATGTAAACCTAGACAAGAACCTATGACTGAAGAGATCATAGGCCCTACAAAAGAACCCACAACTATCCTATAATTAAAGTAATATAGTTTCCACCTGCCTTCTAAACATCCATCCTTATAGCATAGATAAGTACAGCTCTGACATCTCATCAAAGAAGATTCCTTTTGAAATAGATGGAGTCTATTAGAGAGAACCACAACTTGTCAAAATGCAGAGAATAAGTAACCATGGGGACACAGTCCCAAATGCAACATCTATAACTAAGTGGGTTCAGGAAACATCATGCATGGAAAAGCGGGCAGAAAGATTGTAAGATCTTGAGGACCAGAATGACTGTTTTTGATAGTACCTACTAGACGGAACAGGCATGTTCTACCATGAACTCAAATTTGAGAGGAAGTTGAGGGTGGGGGACATAAGAAAAGTTGTAGGGCAATAAGGGGGTAAAATGATGCAAATACAGTATACTCATGAAGAGTCTTGAACTTTGTAGAAATTGAAACTAAAACAACTGGCTGTAGAATTTAGGAGGCAGAGTCAGGTGAATATGAGTTCTAGGCTATCCTGGTCTACAAAGTGAATTCCAGGACAGCTGGAGATATATAGAGAGAACCTGTCTCAAAAACAAAACAACTATTTCATTTGTTCCAGCAAAAGACCACCAGAGAATCTGTTTGCTAAAATAACAACATGTCTGGGACTGTATTTCAGTGATAAAGCACTCATGAATAAAATAGGAGGCCTGAAGTCCACCCCAAACACCACAAAATAAGTGAAAGCCTAAGTGAATGAATGACTACATCAGTACACTATGATATTGGATAGAACCCTCCCTCCAAAATGATGATATTAATGTGTTTACTTGTATGACACAGCTCTTATACAGATATTAAAAAGAATGTATTTAGGTTGTGTCTACTGACCTATAGACAATTCTACAAGGTGTTTCTGAGTGAAAAAGTAAATAAAGTATGTATAGTATTCTAGTTTTTAAAAATTAGTAATGTGTGTGTGTGTATGCATGCACACACTGTGTGTTGAATAAGACTGGGTGATGTGGGAGAAGAATGAGGAAGTGAAACACAAACAACCAAAAATAGGTATGCAGTATTTGTGATATGACTCTATGTAGCATTTACATTAATACAATATATACATTGTATTTAAATCCTCCCCATCTCTTTTGGTATTTTGAGATAGGGTCACCAGTAGTTCCGTCTGGCAATGAACACACTATGTAGCCAAATCTGGACATGAATGCCTGATTTTCCTGTTTTCATATTCCTGGCTGTGTTTAAAACTTTATAGTACACATTTAAAGAAACACAGTGAAAGACCAGCATTGTGGTGCATGCCCTTAATCCCAGCACTTAAAAGGCAGAGGCAGGATGATCTCTGTGAATTCAAGAGCAGCCTGGTCTACAAAGTGAATTCCATGACGTAAGTGCCACAAAGTGAGACCTTGTCTCAGAACGAAACAAAACAAAAAATTTAAAAAAAATAGTCAGGTGGTAGTGACACAAACCTTTAATCCCAGCACTCAGGAGGCAGAGGCAGGTGGATATCTGTGAATTTGAGGCCAGCTTGACCTACAAAGTGAGTTCCAAGATAACCCAAACTGCTACAAAGAGAAACCCTGTCTCAAAACAAAACAACAACAAAGAAAGCCAAAAAAAAAAAAAACACAGTAAAACATAAAATAAGTAATTTCAGGGTTCAACTTCATAAGCAAAAATAGAACAAAGTGATCCAAATAAAATTAGAATTGATGAATGAAATTAAGAAACAGAAACTGTAGTAATAGAAAGACTAAAAAATTAATAAATAAACCCAAATATATTTGTTTTATTTCCTAATAAAATCAGGAAATGTTCTGTAAGTATTATTTTTAAAAGGAGAAAGAGAAGAAGATGGAAGGATGTAGAGGGAGAGAAATGTCAAGAATGACAAGGGAGATATAGTACAGACAGTACTTTGACAAAATAATAGACTATCATATAATTCAGTTTCAATACCTTATCAAATCAAGGTATAATAGATTTAAGAAGAGGTAGAAAAATTGAAATAGGTCAGTGACAATTATAATACTGAGGAGTTCAATTAATGGTCTAATCACATCAGATAAACCAAAGTCAAAGTCCCTTCCTAAAGATGAAAAGCTTCTGATGCAATGGCAAATATCAGACAAAAGTCTACCATATGAATATTTTTGAGAATTTCACTGTTCTAGTTCTTTCTATGGAAGGTTGGGGTAAGCTAAGGGGAATTCTACTCTTTCTCTCCCATGCTCCTTGCATCTTCACTCTCCCTCATCCCATCCTTCTCTCTAAACCACAGTGCCAACATGCAACAAAAAAATCAATGATCAAGCAACAAAAATCAATGAGTAAATTAGGTCCCTGAGAAGAAATGGCAAGCAACATGGTGCAAATAATCAGACTGCATGCACACCTTACCTGCAAATGTTTGAAGGATTTAACTAAGTATTAGTCATCCACTTTGCCTAGTGTCTGCTTCTTCTAGTTAAAGACATAGCCTCACAATGTTACATTCAACAGAGCATATTTACCTTGTGTCCGTGTGCAGCACATTGAGTAAGTCACTCTGCCTATAGTTCCAGTACACTTCCACTGCACCTAGATAATATCTTCTGGTGGCACTAGAGCAGAAATAGAAAAGGCTAAGAAAGAAGCAAGTGAAGAGTGCTATTTGCATGGTTTTTATTCCTAGAAAGTGCTCAACTAGAAAAGAGAAAAATTAACTCTTCTCTAAAATATCTCTAGCTCTCAAGAAGAAAAAAAATGCAAGCTATTTATGATTTAGTGAAAAGTCCTAAATATTTTGCAGAGGATTTTATGGATTTTATCTTCTGAGAGTGACAGTAGCATTAGCACTAAGCAGAGCTGAAAAGGATTACTTCCTTTTGGCAGTGCAAAGCAGGCACAGGAAAAACTGGAATAGGAAAAGGGTGGCTGAGCTAAGGCTTAACCCATTCCTCTCTGAGATTATCCCACCAAGTTTGAGTCCTTGAGAAAAGGTACAGAATACTAAAGAAGAGGTTTCAATTGTACTCAGATTCCTAGACTGTTCTAAAAGTCTCTTCCTCAGTACCAGCAGCAAAGAAACTTTTGGATTTACCAGATCCCAGTTCATTTTCCCCACAGCAACTCTCCAGTTGCCCACCTGATCTAGAGACCCAGGTAAGACACCTGTGTCCTCTGTCCTATTTGTTGTTGTTGTTTCTGCTTTGTCAACTTAACATATACCAGAGTTATTTGTGAAGATGAGTTTCAGTTGGAAAAATGTCTCCATAAGGTGGCCTGTGGAAAGTCTGTTGGACATTTTCTTATTTAATGATAAATATGGGAGGCCCCAGGTCACTATAGACAGAACCACCCCTAGACAGGTGGTTCTGAGTTGTATAAGAAAGCAGGCTGATCAAGCCATAAAGGGCAAGTCATTAAGCAATGTTCCTCCATGATCTCTGCTTCAGTTCTTGCATCCAGGCTCCTGCCTTGCTTGAGTTTTTGCCCTGACTTCATCAGTGATGGACTGTTATCTGGAAGCACAAGCTGAATTAAACCCTATCACCCCCACATTGCTTTTGGTCATGGTGTTTTATCAAAGCTATAGAAACCTTAACTAAGACACCCTCCCTCCCTAAAAAACTAGAAACAAACTTACCATATGACCCATCTATATAACTCTTGGGCATACATCCAAAAGGAGTCTACATCTTATTATAATACCTGCATATCCATATTCATTGCTATCCAGTTCACAATAGCCAAGTATTGGAAAAAGCCTGGATGTCCAACAACTGAAAAATTGATAATGAAAATGCAATACATTCACACAATAGTATACTATTCCATTTCTCTAAAGAAAAATTAGATTATCAAATTTACATGTAAATGCATAGAGCTGGAAATAATCATTCTCAATCAGGTAACCTAGATCCAGAAAGACAAATATTTCAAGTCCTCTCTCATATGTGAATGTTAACACTGAATCTTTAGATACATGTTTTTAAATTGGAGTATCCATAGATATCAGAAAACTAGGCCAATTTCCTGAGGGCCGTGAGAAAGTTCTGATTAATCCCACAGGAAAGAGCATTTTGCCAGCAAGGGAAGGCAGATTTCAAGGGAAGTGGGTATGAAAAGAGAAGAGGTCTAACTGAACAAGAAGTGTTAAGTAAGGATAAGGATGGGAGGACTAGAAAGAGAAGGGAGTATGAGATATACTAACACTATACTAACACTAAAGGTATTTGAAAAAGACATATAGAAACCTACTACTGTAGATGCTTTCTAAAATACACATGTATACATATATAAGAGTTCAAATGGAGTTCAAATGTCACCTACAACAGGGTGACAATTCACTACAGGCTAATAAATATCAAGCTCAGTACCAGGAATGGTTGCCTCTTTTGGAGTTGTTGGCCCCATAAATTTACAAACATTATAGGCTATAGCTAATGTTATTGTCAATTATTCTACAGAACTGGATGGTGAGACCCTATTGCTGAAGATATAACATATCTGAGTCATAAAACTGACACAGACCTGGCTAACAAAAATAGAAGCAGGGGAAAAGAAGGAAGGAAGGAAAGAAGGAAGGAAGGGAGGAGAAAGAAAGAAAGAAAGAAAGAAAGAAAGAAAGAAAGAAAGAAAGAAAGAAAGGGAAGGAAACCCAGCTTTACCCACACTGACAAGATTTCACAGTGCTGTAAGATTACATGCATGCTATCATGCTATTAGGGGAGACAAGTTATCAAAAAGTCTTACACAGCAGCTATGAACCCTGTGAGCTATGATAATGGTTGTCATGGCAAGATACTCCCAACCACTTCATGCTGTATTTAAGGCCCACTCTACTGTAGGAGCCCACGTGTGACTCAGTTTCCATTTAGAATCAATTCTGACTTAAAAGCCATTTGACTTCAAGCTTGCCTGCTCTGCTTGCTCCAGTATCCTTGAGGGCTGTGAGAAAGTTCTGATTAAGCCCGTGGGAAGGAAGACATACGGAAAAGAGCATTCAGCCCATGAGAAAAGAACATACTATCTAGTAGAAAGAATACTGCTGATGCTAGACCTTAGGGCACATCCAGATAAAAGAAACTGCTTGCTCAAGGACAGGAATGGTCTTAGACACTGACTGTCTGTGCTGTGCTTTGTTCTGCTTTTCTATACAAGCAGGCTCTGAAATAAACTTGGGGCTGTCCAGAGTAAGCTGGAAGTTCCCCTAATCTATCCTGCGTTTTCTGTCTCAATTTCTCTCAGTCTAACATTTCCTTAGCCTCAGCACCCGCTTCCAGGGACCCTGGCTGACTTTGTTGGAGCAGGCTCTGACACTATACAGGATACAACTCATACTTGTTATAGGGCCAAAACCTCATAGCTGCCTAAGACATAGGGCAGAACCTAATATTACTGCTTTCCTAAATGGACATAGAAATAAACTGCCCCATGTCTTACCATTATACCTGTAAAAATAGGGCATCTTTCAACCCTCATCTGAGAAGCTTCTTTTTGCAATAGACTCACAACTAGTAGATGTACAGAGAATAAGAGACAATGAAGTGCTCAGCTGTTATTGAGATATCTGTATCACACCCCCTCTCCAGTTCCAGGGGATTCTATGCCCTCTTTTGACCTAATTGGGGACTGCACACACAAGCTGCAAAGACATTTATGTAGGCAAAACATCTATATACATAAAGTAAAAATAAATCTCTTAAAAATATATAAACTTTAAAGATGAGCAAGAAGCAACGATTATAATACAAGTGTACATTATTAATGTGGCTGGAATGCTTTAAAAATGTGTAAAATAGCCGGGCAGTGGTGGCGCACACCTTTAATCCCAGCACTCAGTAGGCAGAAGGCAGGCGGATCTCTGTGAGTTCGAGGCCACGCTGATCTACAGAGCGAGTTCCAGCACAGCCAGGGCTGCACAAAGAAACCCTGTCTAGAAATACCAAAAAGAAGTGTAAGGTATGAAACAGCGTTGGAATGAGCGCCGGAATTAACATATGCTCATTGCTTACGTAAATACGAACAATCTGAAATAAATAAATAAATAAATAAATAAATAAATAAATAAATAAATAAATAAAGCTGAAATAAACCGTGGTATTCCTAAAGCGAAGAGACTTTCTGCAGGAATAGCAAGCATTCTGCTCACTGCTTACGTAAATACGAACAATCTGAAATCAATCAATCAATCTGAAATAAACCGTGGCATTCCTGAGGCGAAGAGACTTTCTGCGGGAATAGCAAGCATTCTTCTGCGCGAGTGTGGGGTTGCAGCTTAGGTTGGTGAAGCAATGCTCTGGGACAGAAAAGCTGTCTCACTGTGCCAGGCCCGCCCTCTTTTGCTGCCAGGGGACTGGAAGTATCTGCCCCACTTGCCGGAAGCCAGTAGCGGGTGACTAACGCCTGTCCTTGGTCCCGCGATCTGCAACTGTGTCCTCGCGATACTAGTTCCCCCGAAATGGCCGCCACGAGTCAAGGTAAAGGCAGAAGCTCGCGCGGAGGGTCGAGGGTGGAACCGCCTTCCTGGTTTAGGATGAGGGACAGCCGAGGGCCTGCCGCATTCCTCCTGCGGCAGGGAACCTCAGTAGTGCCCAGAGAGGCTTGGAGACTTTTCGGCCCCTGGCCAAGGTTATGCTCAGACTGGTTGCAGAGCTGTCCTGGGACATTTTCTTGGCTCACCTCCTCCGGGCTTCTAGCACCGCCCCTACTGAGGTATCCTACAGAGATGCAGTTCCTGTTCTCAAGCGTTTTGGCTCTCTGACAAAAACGTGTTCGTCTCTTAGGTTGTGCCTCTCAAATTTCTGGCAGTCCTCATTTTCGTTATTAGTAGGAGGTATAATAAGATGGTACTTTTAGTCATCCTACTGAAAAAGAAAACTCCAGTGCAGCGATTCATTTAAGTTATTCTTCTTACTCTAATTTGGTTAACGTTAATTCAGTCGATTCATTAAATTTAGGTTGTAACCAGCACATGCGATGCAATTGCTATAGAGAGTACCTAGGAATTTCTGAGACATCTTGAGGCTTACATGAATTGTAGTTTCTTATAGTAATTATCATTGTTTTCCTTGGCCCATAGACAAGGCTTGTAAATTTTGTTTAGCAGTACTTAATGAACAACTGATGAAATTGGGTAGGCTATAGGGCACTCTGCTTTTATTCACTCCACTTCATCCACCATCATCAACTTAATTCCACGTTTGACTGGAGCCATCTGTTGTGTGGATGGGCTTGGTAAAATTACATTAAAAAGACTTGTTTTCAGCGATATTTTCTTCAACATGGTGGTGATATGTTATTGTTATGTTACATAGATTGTTTTATTGTGTATGGTATAAGGTAGACCATTTGTTTAAAAAAACACATGAATATTGCTTCTAACAAAACTGAGAAAATTTGCTTTTTACTGTAGAATTACCTGGATATACCTTGTTAGGAAAGTGACATAATAGTATGTATAAATCTATTTCTAGACTTTGTTTTCAACTAACATTTTTGTGTATACTTGGGTCGATGTAGCATCTTATTGAATATTGTAGCTTTATAAATCTTTAAATTAAGTTTAAGTGGCTCTTGTAAGTTTTGAATGCCCTTAAACTTTCCCACTAAGATTATTGTGGCCATGTATCATATAGAAGATATATTTTCCCACATGGCCTGTTTTAAGTAGACTTTGCTATTCCCCTCTCAGTAGAATTTGAAGTCTATATTTCTTATTCCTGAATCTGGATGGGAACTACTCTAGTCTAATTTGATGGTAGTAAAACTGCATGGTTTCTGAGGCCAGGACTTAAAATGATGAGTTTTTTTTTCCAGGTCCCTAATCTTTCCTCCATTTGTGAGGGAGCTAATTACAATGGTCTTAAGGTAACCCACTCTAGCCTCTGAGAAAAGTAGTCTGTACATGTAACTGTAGACTTCTCAGATTGTTTTAGACCCTGCACAATAAGTTATCTAGCTAAAGCCTCAGATATCACAGAATAATAGAGAAGTCTTAATGCTGTGACTGAATTCCATTTGCAAAGAACTGGACACCTTAGCTTTGTTTCATAATGTTTGGGGGCATTTTGTTGTACAACTTTTGTAACTGGAACACTATTATTGGTCCTTTGTCTGTCTATATAAATTTTAGGATTTCTTAACTCAGTGGTTTTCAACCTTGCTAATGTTGTAACCCTTCAATACAGTACCTCATGTTGTGGTGAACCCAACCATAAAATTACTTTCATTGCTACTTCATAACTGTAATTTTGCTACTGGTATGAATTATAATGTAAATATCCAATATGCAAGATATATGATATGCAACCCTCCCCAAAGGGCTTGCCATCCACAGGTTGAGAACCTCTGCCTTAACCTGTAATGGACATTTTTTAAATCTAAGTTTTATATTATAATGTTACTTCTCTCCCATCCCAATAATCTTTTTGGACTCCAATTGGATATGTATGTAACCTTCTGAACATTTTTGCTTAACTTAATATCTTGATCATCTCTGATTTTGCCTCTATTTTTTATTCTATTTTTAAATGACAATTCTTGGCTTTTTCTTTTGTTTCTACATAGTCTTGGATAGTAAGTTTTTGACATTTGTTGTCTTGATACATGTTTTCAGGGAAGGACTTGATATAACAGGTAAACCCAAGATGATTTTTGTACAAACAAGATGTTTTGTTGTCTTGTTTTCCTTTCCTGATCTATTCCAAAGTGTGTTGTTTCCTGATTACAAAATGAGATTAATAAATGGTACCTACATTTTTCTGTGCATTTAGTTTGTTACTAAGTATATAAATTAGTAAGCACTCATTCAAACATTGTTTGCTTTATTCACTGAAAATCCATATAATACAGAAAATTGGTATTACCTAAAGAGGTAAATTGAAAATATTTATATTTAGAATGCTTTTATCCAATAGTACTTGTTTTTCCTAGATCAGTTTAATTTGATTTAAATTTGAGAGGAAGAACAATAGAAGATCAATAAAGATATTCAATTTTTTTATTTTATTCAGATTTTCCAAAATTCAACCCAGAATTTCAGACATAATTTAGATATTCAAATTTGTTTACTTTAGGCAGTTTTTCCAAAATTCCAATCCAGAATTTCAGAAATAATTTACTATTTAAAATAGAACATTTGTATATTTTTTATTATAACTTTGTTTTAAAATCTCTTAATCTAGTTAGAAATGGTGGTAAATTATTATAAAAGTAAATATTTTTATCTTAGTTTTCTTAGTTTTTTATTAGCCTATATTAATCATAAAGGTGATGGATTTTATTATAACTTTTCATACTTGTATATAATGTGTTTTGATCATATTTATACCCACCCCATAACCCTTTTTTGTCCTTGCCAATTTCTGCTGATCACCATCCTTTTCCAAAATACCCTCTTCAATTGTTGTCTTGTCTTCACTATACTTTATTTTTGATGATCCATTGAATTTCACTAGGGCTGTTTACAGAAACATGGATGAGAGTTTATTTACTAGAGCGTGGCACCTTACCATTAGCTATACCACTGAAGAAAATGTCTTCTCCTTCCTCAGCAACCATTAACTGGATATCTTAATTCTCTTATAGGAAACTTGGATGGAAAATTTGAGGCACTGGATCTTGCAGAATTTACTAAAAAGCAACCATGGTGGCGTAAGCTGTTTGGGCAGGAATCTGGGCCATCAGCTGAAAAGTATAGTGTAGCAACCCAGCTGTTAATTGGAGGTGTTACTGGATGGTAAGTGATGTTAAAGATTTTCAGTTCTTTTGTGCCTGATTTGGTAGTATAGTTACATAAACTGTCTTCTCTAATTATTTGAAACACATTGACTTCACTGAAATTGGCCAACACATGTCATAAACCATTAAATTAAAGTACTATTTGATATTTTTGCATGCTACTGTCAGGCCCAAAGGACACTCTAATCCCCCAAACTCCAAAAAGCAGTCCAAATATCCAAAAATGAACTCTACCTAAATTATAGGAGGATTTCTGGTGGTTAGGTAAAAGTTAGCATTCCTCAAGAACTTGTGAAGTTGGTTCTCTTCTGCTGAAAGGAATCATTTCCCTTACCTCTGGCAAAAGAGTCATGTGGCTCACCAGCAGCACCTATCAGCATGCTAACCTCCAGGCTTCCTTGGTCCTTTTACTCACAAGTACTTATTAAATATTTCAAAGCCACCATACCAATCTCCTAGCCTTTCACCCCTCCCTACCCAGCTAGTCACCCTTCTTATAATCTGGCTATTCTGACTATTCTCTAATCTTGCTCTTCTTACTCTGCTCTCTCTATTCTCTATCCCCTGCTATTCTCTCTCCAGAAGCCTTGGCCATATCCAGTCTGCTGGACGTGTTTAATCTACTTCTCTTTCTGTTCTGGACTCTTCCAGATGCCCCTGGCTGTTCTTTCTCTCATATCTATAATAAATACTGTTTCCTTAGCCATAACATGTCTGGTGACAGAACCCTTACATACAGGTACTTGGTGCAAATCAGGCACTATTTTAAGTATATATATATATATATACTTATATATATATATATACTTAAATGATATATATATATATATATATATCATTTTCTTCTTAAAATGACTCTGAACTTGGTACTTTTTTTAAATTCTGTACTTTTTGTAGAAACTGAGGTTCAGAATGTTTATCTAGATTCTAGATCAAGGCAACATAGTCAGCAAGAGGTAGATTAAGAAGCTATCCACTTATTTATGAAGCACAAATAATAAAAGCTCAGGGTCAGAAATTGGGGTTCAACCTGAAGGTCCAAAAAGGAAAATAGCCAGCCACTGACTGTTACCTCCACCTCAATCCGAAATGGTGATCCTGCCTCCAAGAATCTCAGAATAAGATTTGTGTCTGAGAGCTGTTTTTTTCCATTTTATAATCTCTAGGGCTGGGATTAAATGCGTGCACCACTGTCATTAAAGGCATGCAGTGCCTAGTTTCTATGGCAACTAGTGTGGCTACTGGGATTACAGATGTGTGTCATTATGGCTACTGGGATTAAATGTGTGTGTTATTGTGGCTACTGGGATTAAAGGTCTGCGTTACCATAATCTGGTCTGTAAGGCTAATCAGTGTGGCTGTTTTACCCTCAGATCTTCAGGACGACTTTATTTATTTTAAAAAAAGTTGAAATGCCACTACATACTTATATTAGCTGTGTCACATATTAATGTGGCAGTTTTCATTTGTTGATATTTTTATCATAATAGTAGCCAGTTTAGTGCGTCAATGACTAATCCATCAATCTTAGAAACATATTTATCACTTAAATTTTGTCTTTTATTAAATTCATGTTTTTCTCCCTGTGAAATTGTCTTTTTTTTTTTTTGTAGTATTGAGTTTTAAGAGGCTTTTTTTGTGTGCGTTTTGGTTTTGTTTTCTTTTCCAAAGGGGTCTATGGTTCAGCATGGCCCAGAACTTGTGATGTTCTTTCCTCTGTCTCCCAAGTAGTGTTGTATACCTCCACACTTGTAATATGCCTCAGGCATACTATTCATTGGCACTTAAACAATATAAAGGAAAGCAGATGCTTTATACAAAAATTTTCATACAGATGTTCTAGTTTTATTTGTAATACCTGAAAGTAGAAACAATCTAAACATAAAACATGAAAAGGGAACAGGTGTGCTTTAATTCCATGTCTTTTTTTTTATTTTTTATTTATCTATTTATTTAAGATTTCTGCCTCCTCCCCNTCAGCCCAAAGAGCAATCAGGGTTCCCTGCCCTGTGGGAAGTCCAAGGACCACCCACCTCCATCCAGGTCTAGTAAGGTGAGCATCCAAACTGCCTAGGCTCCCACAAAGCCAGTACGTGCAGTAGGATCAAAAACCCATTGCCATTGTTCTTGAGTTCTCAGTAGTCCTCATTGTCCACTATGTTCAGCAAGTCTGGTTTTAACCTGGGCTTTTTCAGACCCAGACCAGCTGTCCTTGGTGAGTTCCTGATAGAACATCCCCATTATATTGTATTAAAAATCAATTTATCATCTGTGCATTAAATTGATATGTCTTTTGACCATATCAGCTTAGTGGGTAAATGCACTTACCATTAAGCCTGAGGACCTGAGTTCAATCTCAGGGATCCACATGATAGGAAGAGAGATCCGACTTGTACAAGTTGTCCTCTGACTTCTACATGTATGCTATGGCAAGCTACACATGTGCACACATATGTAAACATGTGCACATAATACATACACACACCGCAAAATAAAACACTTAAAAAATAAAAATAATTCATTTAAAAATTGATTTGTCTTGGTGCCAGTATCATATTATTCTAATCACTATGGCTTTATTTTCTTTGATTTTTTTCAGCTTTGTAGGTTATATAGTCTATTGATATACAATCAATATATCACAATATATGGTCAACATAGATTTCCAAATACTTGTAAATATTTCATATGTTGATGCTATGGTAGCTTCAAATTTCATTTTCTGTTATTCATTACTTATAAATAGAAATTCAATTTCCTAAAGTCATTTTATTGGGTTGCAGAGTTTTGGAGTCCTCAAGATATTTTTGTGTTTGATAATCCTTTAGGACAGTGGTTCTCAACTTGTGGGTCATAACCTCTTTGGGAATAGAACAACACTTATTTTTATTAATTTAATTTTTTCATTTATTTTATACACTGACTGCAGTTTCTCCTCCCTCCTCTCCTCTTGCCCCTTCCTGTTGAAGGAGCTGTGGGCTGTGTTCCTGCCACCCAGTTCCCGGCCGCCTGGCTAGCTTATGCTCCAAAATAATTACACGGAAACTGTATTCATATAAACACTGCTTGGCCCATTTTTATTAATGTGTGTAGCACCACGAGGAGAATAACCTTTTATAGAGGTTGCCTAAGACCAGTGGAAAATAGATAATTACATTATGATTCATATCAGTAGCAAAATTACAATTATGAAATAGCAATGAAAATGATGTTATGGTGGGTAAGTACAACATGAAGAACTATTAAAGAATCACAGCATCAGAAAGGTTGAAAATCAGTGCTCTGGGAAGATTTATAGAATTCAGAGTGGTCCCACTTAGGGTTACAACTTCACAACAATAATCAGGCAAGAAAAGAAGCACACAGGGCAGCAGCCAGCAGAAACACATGAATGGATTTCCCACTTGTCACTTATGGAGTCTTTTATTTAAATTAGGTTTTTTGTAGCATATAGATTTTACTCTTTTAAAACACCCAGATTTATATAGGTTCTATGGATTTGAACTCAAGTCCTCATGTATATATAGCAAGTACTTTATTCAGTAAACTATCTCCTCAGCCTGAATCTTTTAAAAATTCAGTTTAAAATCTCTTCCTTTTGAATAGAGTGTTTAGACTATTTGAATATATTTTTTTGAGGCAGGGTCTCTCTACATAGCGCTGGCTGTTTGGAACTCTCTATGTAGACCAGGTTGGCCTGAAACCCACAGAGATTCACTTGCCTCTGCCTTCTGAGTACTGGGATAAAAGGTGTACCCCAGTATGCCCAGCTTGTATGTATATTTTTAATTTACAAGCTTCATATGATGTTAAATGCGTACATTCTTGATATATGTGAGGGATGCAGTAAAGAAACCACTGGAATGGCCGCTCAGTGGTTGGCAGTGGGGGAGATTTTTATTGTGGATAAGAAAGAGAAAGAACATCTAGAGCCATCTGAAAGAATCTAAAACCAAGAGAAAAAGAAGCAGATTGGACATGGTCATATCTGCAAGAGAAGGAAAAATAGCGGGGAATAGCAAAAGAGAGTAGCAGAGATGGCAGGGAAAGAAAATAGAACAGTGGGAATAGTAAGAACAAGTGAAAACCTGGTCTGTATAGAGAACAAAAGGGTGTCCAAGAGGAGGAAAACATGCTAACTGAAACAGCCTAGAGGTTTAAGGTAGAGGGCAAGGCGAGATGGGCCAGGATGCTAGTGTGGACTTTGAAATGTATAATGGGTATTTTTCAATAGGGACTGTAAGGAGCCTGGAGGCTAGCATGGCTTTCTGTTTCTCTAGATGGTAAGAAGGAACTAAATCATCTCAAGGTATGTAGAATATGAGCATTGTCAGTTCAGATTTGTGTGCATCTGACAGCCTGTCACTTTGTCTGATATTGGTTTGGTTTTACAGGTGCACTGGTTTCATATTCCAGAAAGTTGGAAAATTGGCTGCAACAGCTGTAGGAGGTGGATTCTTTCTACTTCAGGTTTGTCTATTAAGTTTCCTAGATGTTTGGAAATTCCTCTTGCCTATTAACATATTGTGAGAAATTGCAACTTTGGCTATAATGCCCTAAAATAGCATACACATTTGTTTTTGTATACTGTTTTGAATGCTGCTAACCACTGGAGGTTTCTCTCCTGCCTGCCAGTTCCAGAATAACCACTCTGAGGCTTAATATTAATTATAAATGTTTAGCCAATGGCTCAGGCTTATTACTAACTGGCCCTTACATTTAAATTAACCCATTTCAATTAATCTGTGTATTGCCATGTGACCTGTGGCTTACTGGTGGTGCTATGGTGTGTTGTTCCTTGGGTAGCTGGATGGTGTCTCTCAGGCTTTGCCTTCTTCTCCTGTATCCCTTCTAGAATTTCCCACTTGGCTCTATCCTGCCTTGCCATAAGCCATGGAGCTTTATTTATCAACCAATGAGAACAACACATATATATATATAGTCTACAGAAAGACATCCCATATCATTTCCCCTTTCTATATAATCAAAAAGTAATGTTTTAACTTTAACAGTAAAATTACATATAACAAAACAGTTATCAAGCAAGAATTATAGTTACATTATTTAGTCTATTTGAATTTGAAAAAATTAAGAAAATACTCTATCAACTATCCTATCTAAAGTTTTATATAATTTGTCTTTTATCATAACTAAGAAAAAACTATAATTATAACTATCTAGTCTTTAACTCCATCAAAGATCCCTAGAAGGATATATTACCTGAGTAAACAAGAAGTCCATTGCAAGCAACTTCCAAAACTCTAGAAATGACATAGACATCTGGCTGTCTGGACAGTCGCCCAAAGTTCTTCTGTAACAATGGGTCATCCATCTTTAGCTTACAGGCCTAAAGTATCTAGCAGACTTTTCAGTGAAGCAAGAAGTTTGAAGGACTGTCTCGCCTATTTAGCAAAGTTCGTCAATCGGTTTCCTCTGTGTCCTGCAGAATGTCTGGCAGTTTCTCTGTGAAGCAGGAACCCTGAAGGAGCATCCTACCTTGTTTTGGCAAAGTTTAGCAGTCATTTTTTTCCTGTGGGTTCTTCATGTCCAGTTTATACAGCATATTGTCAAGCAGTGTAGGCAAGAACAGATTTTGCCCAAAGGGCTAGCCTTGCTACATTAAAAACAAACTCAATAATGAGTTTCTTTGTTTCCCCTCATCCTCTTTGAAGTAATTGATGCTGCCAGGAGCAGACACATCTCATGTCAAGACAACTCTAAGTTATTAAAACATTTTAATGCCATATTCTCTTGGTCTTTGAAGTGTTTGGAGATTACCTGGCATTGAACTCACAGAGATCCGCCTGCCTCTGCCTCCCAAGTGCTGGGATTAAAGATATGTGCCACCACCACCTGGCTTGAATCAATTTCATTCTATACATAATTCCTTGAAAAAAATGTTTATTTTTTTTAATTTCTGAAAAATTGAACTTACTACTTTGAGTTTAATCATCTTATTTTTAAATCTCACTTAAAACTATATAAAGGAAAGCTCAGCAGGTACATTAAAGAATTGCCAGCAATTGGAGACAATTGTTTATTTCCATTACTAGGCATGGGACCTTGAATATAGTATTTTGAACCTTGAATATAAAATATCTTGCCTGAAGATTATTAAAAAAAAATAGCAAATGTCTCTAAAAATAGAAAATCAGAAGAGTTTTGATTACCTCTTTCATAATTTATCTTGAAAAAAAGGATACCAAAGACCATGTTTTTTATTTCCTTTTATCACTGTTAAAATTGTAGCTGGCAAACCATACTGGGTATATCAAAGTTGACTGGCAACGAGTAGAGAAAGACATGAAAAAAGCCAAAGAGCAGTTGAAGATTCGTAAGAATAACCAAATACCAACTGAGGTCAAGAGCAAAGCTGAGGAGGTAAGACTTGCTTTGTTCAGATTTAGTATATGAAAAGTACAAACAGTTTTGTGTACAAAATGGGATATAAGGCAGGGGAGGTGAGATGGAGGGATGAGAACTTGAGGGAGTGGTTTGGGTGGGCTGGGTGTAAGAGGCAGGTTGGAGGTAGGATGGAGGGGAAGAGTAACGAAAGAAGCTTCTTGATGGGAGGCATTTTGGGTTTGGGGAGAAACCTGGTGCTAGGGAAACCTTCAGGAATCCACAAAGATTGTTGTCGGGGGTTTTTGTCCTGCCCAGTTCCCATAGTCATTAAGTCCCAAAGAAATCACACTACATTAGTTATAAACTGATTGGCCCATTAGCTCAGGCTTCTTATTAACTCTTATAACTTATTTAGCCCATTATTCTTGTCTATGTTAGTCATATGGCTCAGTACCTTATTCAGCGAGGCAGTCACATCTTGCTTCTTCTGTGGCTGGGCCAGGACTGCTGAGGAATGGGCTTTCTTCTTCCCAGAATTCTCCTGTTCTCATTGACCTGCCTCTACTTCCTGTCTGGTTGTCCCACCTATACTTCCTGCCTGGCTACTGACCAATCAGCATTTATTTAAAATACAGTTGACACAATACAGACAATTGTCCCACACCAAAGATAACTCCAGCTAAGACTCATAGGAGTGGTGGAGAGAGTGCCTGAATTGGCCATCTACTGTAATCAGATTGATGAATACCCTAATTGTTGTCAGAGACACTTTATTCAGTAACTGATGGAAGCAGGTGCAGAGATCCACAGCCAAACATTGGGCCAAGCTCTGGGCATCTTGCTGAAGAATGAGAGGAGAGATTATTTGAGCCAGGGGGTCATGTTGGAGAACCCACAGAAACAGCTGACCTCAGCTCTTGGGAGCTCATGGACTCTGGACCAATAGTCAGGAGCCTCCATGGGACTGACCTAGCCCTCTGCATGTGTGTGACAGTTGTATAGGTTGGTCTCTTTGTAAGGCTCCTAGCAGTGGTATCAGGACCTCTCCCTGGTGCTTTGCTGGCTTTTGGGAACCTGTTATCCATGCAGGATTACCTTGCCCAGCCTTGACAGAAGGGGAGGAACTTGTCCTGCCACAAATTGATGTGCCATGCTTTACTTAAGCCCATGGCAGGCCTGTCACTTTTTGAATGGAGATTGGAGATAGAGGAAGAGTAGAAAAGAGTAGAAGGGGAGGGAGGTAAATGGAAAGGGGGTACTGGTAGGCGAGAAGGGAGGAGAAACAGTCAGTATGTAAAATAAAAGGAAAAAGTGTTATTTAAATAAAATTTAAAAAGAAAATATGGAACACATAACTGTCTCAGCAGTATAAAAAGCTTTATAATTACAAAGAACTTGGAGCAGTGAGACAAAAGCTATATTCGGTATGTCAGTCTTAGAATACCATTACTGTAGAAACAGTTTTCAGGGGACAATGTCTTAAATTTCTGTCTCAACTTCTCGAGTTCTGCGATACCTAGCATGTGCTACCTCACTCTCATGAAGGCATTTTTTATTTAAAAAGATTTTACTTTATTTTTTTTATGTGTATGGGTGTTTTGCCTACATGTATATCTATACACCATGTGCATACCTAGTGCTTATAGGGGCAAGAAGAAGGCATTAGGTCCTCTAGAGCTGGAGTTACAGGTGGTTGTGAGCTGCCACGTGGTTGCTAGGAATTGAACCCAGGTCCTCTGGAAGAACAGCCAGTGTTCTTAACTACTAAACTGTCTCTCCAGTCACTTGTAAACCTTAGTAATCCAAATATTTGGTGACCTTTGTCTGGGTGAGAAAACAAAGGAAATGAAGATAGTAGTTGTGTTAAAAAGTTTTTTGTTGCTGTTGTTCTTTGAGACAGGGTTTCTCTGTCTAACAGTCCTGATTGTTCTGGAGCTCACTCTGTAGACCAAGCTGGCCCTGAACTCACAGAGATCTGCCTGTCTCTGCCACAAAATGCTGGGATTGAAGGCCTGGCATGTTAACTAGTTCTTATAGGAATAGGTGTACCATAATGGGTGGGGTGTACTGCCAATGTGAACATTTTGAGTTACATTTTTATCTCTATTCCTGCTTATCTTTGAAATATGCAAACTCCATGAGTTCTGCACATGACTAATAGAAATACTTAAATATTGGGTTGGCAGACTTTTTCTGAAGATAGCCAGGTAGTAAATATTTTCAGTTTTTGAGTTATGGTCTCTGTCACAACAATCAGACTTCCTCATAGAGAGTGAAAATAGCCATAGATGGTATGAGGCCTCTATACACATGAATGTGTACTCATATATACATATCTCCCCAGATATACATATAAAATAATGTAAGTGAGATTTTTTTGTTTCCCTCTGATAGTACTTTGTTTAAATAAATGTGGAAATCCTGGAGAGTTAAGTGGAAGTAGGGCAAGGAGACATAATGGCCTAGCTTCATTTTTGTTTCTGGGATAAGATATTCTGACCAAAAGCAGCCTAGGGGAGGAAAGGATTTATCCAATTTACAGTTCCAGGTTCAGGTCATTATTAAGGGAGAATCAAGGCTGGAACTTGGGCAGCTAAATACAAAGAGGAAACAAATGTATCTTTGCTGCCTGCTTTCTATCCCATACAGCATTACCTCTGACTAAGGAATTTAATTCACAGCCAAAGAGCATGTGAAAAGACCCACAGAGAATGCTGTTTGCTGGTTGGCAGACAGGCTTATGCCAATTAGCTTTCTTATACAGTTCAAGATCACCTGCCTAGGGAACAGTGCCGCCCACAGTATGGTGGGCCCTCCCCTACACACGTGCCCAGATTAATCCTAATGCTGCGACCCTTTAATATAATTCCTCATGTTGTGGTGACCTCCAACCATAAAATTATTTTTGCTGCTGCTTCATAATGATTTTGCTACTGTTATGAATTCTAATGTAAATATCTGTGTTTTCTTATGGTCTTGGGTGACTTGTGAACCACAGGTTGAGAACTGTTTATTTAGACAATTTTTTAATTGAGATATTCTCTTCTCAGATAATTGGAGGTTGTCTCAAGTTGACAGTTAAAGCTAATCAAGATCTCTAGATACAGTGGTAGTGAAGAGATACTGTTGACTTTGCATAATGGTGCAAGGAGAATGGACAGAGTGATGGGAATGTAATGTTGCAAATGGCTTACTCAATTGGGAAATGAAGACACGGTGCTTAAGTTCAAGAAATGATTTGACTATACCAGGGATATGGCTTAGTTGGTAAAGTGATTACCATGCAAATCTAAAGACCAGAGTTTTAGATCCCCAGCGCTCATGTAAATGCCAGTGTGGCCTGCCTTCAGTCTCAAGGCTATTGCAAAATCACCAGAGCAAGCTGGCTAGCCAGACTAGCCCAAATGGCAATCTCTAGGTTCAGCAAGACAGCCTGCCTCAATATATAAGGTGGGAGTCATCTAGGAAGACACCTATCAATATTGGCCCTTCATATGTACATGCACATGTGCATACATGTTCATGTACTACAAATACACACACACAAACACACACATACTGCATAATGCAAAAACAAAAAGAAATGATTAAGTCAGGATGTAGGATATATTATTTCTCATTTACTTTGTAAGGGAAGTGGCCAGAAGAGATAATAAATTGATAAGAAAACCATACAGGGTACCTATCCATATGTGCACCAAACTTCAGATGAGTAGAAACTTTTTCAGGAAGGTGTAGGGGAGGTAGGAGCTTAGGAAAATAAGGAAATAAGACTTTTCCTATAGTTGTCAGTAATGGAAATGATCAGCATCCTTAGGAAAATAACTCATTGTATCAAAATCTTCTGTTTTTCAGGTTGTGTCATTTGTAAAGAAGAATGTTCTAGTAACTGGAGGATTTTTTGGAGGCTTTTTGCTTGGCATGGCATCATAAGAAATACAACTTTACTCCATTGTTTTTTATTTCTTCTTTTTTCTTGCCAGCACCTTCTGCACTTAAACATAGGACAATCAGCACTCCTCTTGCTCCTCTTGTCCTGTACCTTTCTCCCTGTTGTGGCAAATCTGAATGGCTTCCATAGGCTTCTCCTGGTACAAAGTTAATACAGGCCTTCTCATAAGTTTGACATGTTGGAAAAGACAATAGATGTTGACTCTCCCAGTATATGCCTCATGACTTGATCAATGAGTAGCTTAGTAAAAATGTTTCCTTTTGAGAAAAAGACAAGATATCCTGAGTAAATTGGGAGCACGGGGGTCATGGCAGAGGGTAAAAGGGAAAGAGGGGAGGTATGGAGGAGGGTAGAGAAAAATGTATAATGCAGTAAAAACAATAAAAAAGTGAAAAAGAAAAGAAAAAATATTCCCTTCTGCTATGTAAGATACTTTTCCAAACTTGGTTTGGAAAAGCAGCATATACTTACCTTAGTATATACATGGAAAGGAATGAATACAGTTGCCTTTAAGCATGAAAGATCTTGGTATCTTGGTGTGTGCTTTCTTTTTTAGTTGACTTTAGATTATAGAAAGAGAGGTACTTATACATGCTATAATTATCCTGCCAATATGATAGTATAAGTACTATGACTAAAAAGATTGACTATGAAATGAACTTCTGCTAAAGATGTATGAAGTGATATAGGTATTGGACTTGGTAGGTGGGTCTTTATGGAAACCAATTGCTAGAAATTCATTGTTGGATGGTCAGACGAGTCATTTGTAGGTTTTAAAATCCAGTCCAGAAATGTTTTCCACCATTACCACATACTGCATCTCATGGCTGTTTTCAAGTAATTTATGTGGGAGAAAGAAGAAACTGTTAGATGTGTATTTCATAGAAAATTTTCTGTGGTTTGAAATTTTGTTAAAGTATTAGGGGTAGCAGTATTCTTCTATGGAAGTACTGTTTCTTTATTCAGTTAGTATGAAATATAACATATAAGCCAGAATTTTAAAGAGATGTTCCACATATTCAGAATTTAGAAAGACAACGATACCATATGTGAAATAAATTGTTTCCATCAAAGGCAATCTCTATCAGAATTATTCTTTAAAATAAAAGTCTGTGTGCACTTCAGATTTTGCTATAATGGCTGTTACCATGTTCTCAATTCCAACTAGGAAATCATCTTCCAAAAGCTTTCTTCCATCTTCATTGCACCTACTGATATGGGAAGGTCATTTGTCAATCTGTTGTTTCATTGGTTAATCAATAAAGAAACTGCCTTGACCCTTTAATAGGATAGAAAATTAGGTAGGTGGAGTAAACAGAACAGAATGCTGGGAGAAAGAAGCCGCTTCAGACAGTCGCCATGATTCTCCCATCCGACACAGATGCAGGTTAAGATCTTCCCTGGTTAGCCACTCGTGGTGCTACACACATTATTAGAAATGGGTTAAAGCAAGATGTGAGAGTTAGCCAGTAAGAGTCTAAAACTAATGGGCCAAGCAGTGTTTAAAAGAATACAGTTTCCGTGTAATTATTTTGGGGCATAAGCTAGTCAGGCGGCCGGGAGCTGGGGTGGCAGGAACATAGCCCGCAGCTCCTTACAACCCACAGGACTTACTACTTAATAAATTTCAAATATTTATTGAATATATTTATTTGTATAAGGAAAACTCCCCTGTTAAAGTTTTAGTTTAATGCAAGTGAATTCTTAGATATGTAGATGAACCCATGTGTAATAGTGTGCTTTTAAGGTCATACATTAAACATAATTACTTTTTGACATACCTTGACAATGATGTATTGAATTGTAAGATTGAAATTACCAGTGGATGTGTAAAACTGATTAAGATTCACCTATTTGTATTTCCTTATTACATTTTGATATTACTTAAGCCAATATAAGTTATTCTATTTGTAATATGTATTAATCATCCTTTTACATGGTGGTATAACTCTCCTTGGTACATATTTTTCTAAAAGAATTTAAAAATGATTTTTCACTATTTATTGTGGAAACATAAAAGAATATAGTACTGTGATTTCCCAAAGTATCAATTGTTTGCCTATAGCAATCATGAAATTATATTTGTTTTGTCAATTATTGTAAAATACCAGTCATTTTATTGTTTCCAATATCTTTAACACTAAAGCTTTTAAAAATATCATAGGTATAATACCTCATTATTTTAGAAAATTTTAATATCAATCTTTTAGTATCAAACACATACATTGTTTTAGGTAATTTTTGTGTGTCTAGTATATTTATTGATAACTGTGAGTCATCATCTCTTTTACCTGTATCCTTCTTTGAGTTATGTATGCCATTTATTCTGACTGTAGCTGTCACTTTCCCCATGTCTTACCCACATCAATGGTATGGTGACAGCACAAGCTATTGCAATGCCCCTTTGGGTATGTAATGGGGAGTGGTCATCTACTACTTCTCTGGTGAGCTAGTAACTGACTTCTGGTCCATCTGCTTTCTTTGTAATTATTGGTGAGTATAATAAAGATTAGCAGGTTGGAGTTCCTTTGAAAGATTGTAATAGGTAATGGTCTAGACTTAGATTTTACACTCATTGTCTGAAAATAAGGACTATAAGTCTATCCTGAAGTTTGGTTAGGGTCCATGTGGTCACTTCTGTTTGTGTAGAGCTGGTGCAGAAGAGGATTAGTCACAATGTGCACACTTCAAGTTCCAGTTAACTCAGTAGTCACTGAAGTAGCTGCAAACATTTTGGGAACCCCTACTGATGCCTCATAGTGTTGGCATCTTTGCTTCATCTTAAATGGGATATTACTGAGGATGTAGCTCAATGATAGAGCATTTGCCTAGTATGTGTGAGGCCCTGGGTTCAATCCCCAGCATTGCAAGAAAAATAGAGCCAAGAAGGCCTGGCTTTAAATGGGAGATTTAAGTTTTCTGAAAAAAATTAGCTGTCATTCTATGCATGACCTAAATGATATCAGGGGTTAGGCAGTTTACAGCATTGAATGCATTTGTTTTCATTTGATAAACAAGACATGTTTGTCAGGGCACATGATTTGTTTCAAGTAATCAGAGTCAATTAACATGATAACCTCTTTACCAGAGGTGATAGAACTGATTTTCTTTGATGGAGAAGTTAAACATTGTCAATATATAAGGTACTGAGAAACATGATGTTTCCCCTAGAAGAAATGCAGGAACACCGCATTCCATCAGTTCCCTATAGTCCCTAGTTCACTTCTGATCCCCCTCAGGGGCTCTGGCCATGTCCTTCATCCTTACTACTCTGGACAACCCTTTGACCAAGTGTGTGTTCCATGACAGACAGGATAGCATGAGGATACTGCTTCAGAATTTTAATGTTTATGATATTCTCCATCAGACAGAAGGTCAAGGGGTCATGGCAGAGGCACTTTTTTTCTGGCTTGCCTCTGCTCAACAGATAGATTCCAAAATTTTCACTCTAGCCAAGGCTCTGTGAAATCCTTTTTTTTTTTTTAACCAGAAACCCAAGGGTTGCCTACCTGTGTAAGAGTCACCCACTCATTGCTCTGTTATCATTCTGATAATATGCTAACAAGATTCCCCTCCCCTGTTGACAGAAGTTTTGTTCCTTCCAGTCCTGTAGCCGTTCAGTCCCAAAGAAACAGAGATCTGCATTAATTATAAACTGGTTGTCCCATTAACTAAAACTTCTTATTGACTAATTCTTTTTTCTTATTACCATTTTTCCGTTTTATTTTTTTTTTTTTAAAGAGAACAGCCGGACAGTGGTGGCGCATGCCTTTAATCCCAGCACTCGGGAGGCAGAGGCAGGCGGATCTCTGTGAGTTCGAGACCAGCCTGGTCTACAAGAGCTAGTTCCAGGACAGGCTCCAAAACCACAGAGAAACCCTGTCTCGAAAAACCAAAAAAAAAAAAAGAGAGAGAGAGAGAGAGAACAAACTATCTTTTTTCACCAGTCTAAGTTCTAACTCTCTCCCCTTCTCCTATTTCTTCCACTTACCTCCCCACCCCCATCTATTCCTCAGAGAAGGTAAGGCACATTGCTTTGGGGAAGGTCAAAGACGCTCCCTACTATATCTAGGGTGAGCAAGGTATACATCCAAAGAGAATAGGTCCCCAAAAGTCAGTACAAGAAGTAGGGATAAATCCTGATACCACTGCCAATGGTCCCTCAATCTGCCCCAGCCATGAAACTGTCAACCATATTCAGAGGGACTAGTCTGGTCCTATACTTGTTCTTTCCCAGTCTGGCTGGCCTTGGTGAACGCCCGTTAGCTCAGGTAAACTGTTTCAGTGGGTGTACACATCATAGTCTTGACCTTTTTGCTCATAATTTCACTCCTCCCACTCTTCAGCTGGACTTTGGGAGCTCAGTCCAGTGTCCTTTGTGGGTCTCTGCCTCTGTTTCCATCAGTTACTGGATGAAGGTTCTATGGTGATATTTAAGATATTTATCAGTCTGACTACAGGGCAAGAACAGTTCGGGCACCCTCTCTCCTATTGCTTAGGGTCTTAGCTGGGGTCATCCTTGTGGATTCCTGGGACCCAGGTTTCTTTTTATTATCATTATTTAAAAAAAAATACCAATCAAAATTCCCAGTTCTTCCCCTCCTCCCACTTCCCTCCCACTCCCCTCCAGCCCTAAAAGAGGGCAAGGCAACCTGCCCTGTGGGAAGTCCAAGGCCCTCCCCGCTCCATCCGGGCTTAGGAAGGTGTGCATCCAAATAGACTAGGATCCCAAAAGTCCAGTACATGCATTAGAGACAAATCCCAGTGCCATTATCATTGGCTTCTCGATCAGCCCCCATTGTCAGCCACATTCAGAGAGTCCAGTTTGATCCCATGCTCGTTCAATCCCAGTCCAGCTGGATTTGGTGAGCTCCCAGTAGCTCAGGTACACCGTCTCAGTGGGTGGACCAACCCCTCGCGGTCCTGACTTCCTTGCTCATCTTCTCCCTCCTGCTCTTCAACTGGACTTTGGGAGCTCAGTCCAGTGCTCCAATGTGGGTCTCTGTCTCTATTTCCATCCATCACCAGATGAAGGTTCTATGGTGATATTCAAGATAGTCATCAGTGTGACTATGGGACAAGACCAGTTCAGGCACCCTCTCCTCCACTGCCCAGGGTCCTAGCTAGAGACATCCTCATGGACACCTCGGAACCCCTCTAGAGTCAAGCCTCTTGCCAACCCCCAAATGGCTCCCTTAATTAAGATATCTTCTTCCCTGCTCCCATATCCATCCTTCCTCCATCTCAACCATCCCATTCCCCCAAGCTCTCCCCTTCTCCCTTCTCTCTCTCCCTCTCGCCTTCCTCTCCCAACCCCCACCCCCATACTCCCAACTTTTGCCTGGCAATCTTGTCTGCTTCCAATTTCCAGGTGGATCTATATAAGTTTTTCTTTGGGTTCACACTATTACTTACTTTCTCTAGGATTGTGAACTATATCCTTTGTTTATGGATCATGAACAATGTCCTTTGTTTATGGCTAGAATCCACTAATGAATGAGTACATACCATATTTATCTTTTTGGGTATGGGTTATCTCACTCAGAATAGTGCTTTCTACTTCCATCCATTTGCATGCAAAATTCAAGATGCCATTGTTTTTTACCGCTGAGTAGTACTCTAATGTGTAGATGTGCCACACTCTATCTATTCTTCCATTGAGAGGCATCTAGGTTGTTTCCAGGTTCTGGCTAATACAAATAATGATGCTATGAACATAGTTGAACAAATGCTTTTGTAATATGATTGGGCATCTCTTGGGTATATTCCCAAAAGAGGTATTGCTGGATCCTGAGATAGGTTGATTCCCAATTTTCTGAGAAACCACCATACTGTGTTTGTACAAGTTTGCATTCCCACCAGCATTGGATGAGTGTTCCCCTTACTCCACATCCTCTCCAGCATAAGCTATCATTGGTGTTTTTTATTTTAGCCGTTCTGACAGGTGTAAGATGGTATCTCAGAGTTGTTTTGATTTGTATTTCCGTGATAGCTAAGGAAGTTGAACATGTCCTTAAGTATCTTTTGGCCATTTAAAATTCTTCTGTTGAGAATTATCTGTTTAATTCTGTACCTTGATGGAGGAAGGTCATTGGTTAAAAAATAAAAAAACTGCTTGGCCCTCATAGGTTAAAACATAGGTGGGAGGAGTAAACAGAACAGAATGCTGGGAGAAAGAGGAAGTGAGCTCAGAGGCCATGCTCCCCTCTCCTGGGCAGACACGATGCAGCCAGCCGCCAGGTCAGACATGCTGAATCTTTCCCAGTAAGCGCACCTAGTGGTGCTACTCACATTATTAGAAATGGGTTAGGCAAAATATGAGAATTAGCCCGTAAGAGGCTAGAGCTAGTGGGCCAAGCAGTGTTTAAAAGAATACAGTTTGTGTGTTGTTATTTCGGGGCCTAAGCTAGCCAGGCGACCAGGAGCTGGGGCAGCAGGAACGCGGCCCACAGCTCCTACAAGAGTACCTCATTTTTTAATTGGGTTATTTAGAGTAGTAATGTCTAGTTTCCTGAGTTCTTTATATATTTTGGAGATCAGTCCTTTGTCTGATGTGGGGTTGGTGATTATCTCCCATTCAGTAGGTTACCTTTTTGTTTTATTGACTGTGTCCTTTGCTTTACAGAAGCTTCTCAGTTGCAGGAGGTCCCATTTATTTATTGTTACTCTTATTGCCTGTGCTACTGGGGTTATATGTAGGAAGTGGTCTCCTATGCCCATGGATTGCAGGCTACTTCCTACTTTCTCTTCTATTAGGTTCAGTGTGGTCAGATTTATATTGAGGTCTTTAATCCATTTGTACTGAGTGTAGTGCATGGTGATAGATATGGATCTATTTTCATTCTTCTACATGTTGACATCCAATTATGCCAGCACCATTTGTTGAAGATGTTTTCTTTCTTCCATTGTATAATTTTAGCTTCTTTGTCAAAAATCAAGTGTTCATAAGTGTATGGATTAATATCCACATCTTCAATTCGATTCCATTGGTCAGCGTCTTTTTTTTATGCCAATACCAAGCCGTTTTTATTACTGTAGCTCTGTAATAGAGTTTGATGTCAGGTATGGTAATGCCTCTGGAAGTTCCTTTATTGTATAGTATTGTTTTGGCTATCCTGGGCTTTTTTGTTTTTCCATATAAAAGTTGATTATTGTTCTCTCAAGGTCTGTGAAGAATTTTGTTGTGATTTTGATGGGGATTGCATTGAATCTATATATTGCCTTTGGTAGGATTGCAAGTCTTTGAAGAAGGAAATTGAAGATAATACCAGAAAATGGAAAGATCCCCCATGATCTTGGATAGGTAGTGACAGCTGCTATTTCCTTACAGTTTATAAGTCTATTTAAGTTTTCACCTGGTCTTGATTTAATTTTGGTATATGGTATCTATGCAGAAAATTGTCCATTTCTTTCCCTCTTTCCTATTTTGTGGAGTACAGGATTTTGTATTATGACCTAATGATTCTCTGGATTTCTCCTATTCTGGTCACCCTGCCTATACTTTCTGCCTGGCCACTGGTCAATCAGCATTTCATTAAATCAATACAAGTGACAAATCTTTACAGGATACAAGATCATTGTACCATAGTACAGATCATATATAATTCAAGTGGAAGAATATAATGAATGATTCATCAAAGAATGAGAATGTAATTCAGTTATTATAGGTTTGTTTTTTTTTTTTTTTTTGGTTTTTCGAGACAGGGTTTCTCTGTGGCTTTGGAGCCTGTCCTGTAACTAGCTCTTGTAGACCAGGCTGGTCTCGAACTCACAGAGATCTGCCTGCCTCTGCCTCCCGAGTGCTGGGATTAAAGGCGTGCACCACCACCGCCCGGCTCCAGTTATTATAGTTTTAATGTGTGTACTTATGGTTTTTGAAGATAGATGTCTTCTGTTGTTAATTATTAAGAATGTTTTCTTTATTCTTCTTTCATATTTGCCAGAAAGTTTGACATATCTAAGGGTTAAGCTCTTATTTGAAAGCTATACTTTTCCAGTTTGGAAAGCATTAGAAATCTCTTCCTGAAAAGGTGATATACAAATGAATTTGAAATTTTTGTGTGCCATCAGTTTTGTTTCACCTAAGAGAAAAGTGTTCATCCAGCTATCCCTGCAGGAATATGAAACTCCTGGCTAAACTAGCAGTTTCCTTTCTTTTTCTCATGGGAAGAACTTATTTTGTGAAATAGACTATTTATAATAGGTTTTCTGTTCAGTTAATCAGATTACCACGGGGTGTTGGGAGAAAAATTTTAGTTCTGGACCTGATTTCCCAGAAATCATGCAGTGTTGTTCAGATCTTTGATGCTTTTATCCTTCTTAAGAGATGTAGAATTTGAAGAAAAGCTAGGCTTCCTTCTTTTTTGCTTTTCCATCTCCCCACCCCTTTTTGTTCCTAGTGCCTCTTTTCACATTTTGCTGTATTAAAACTGTCTATCTTTTCCAATATTAAAATGTTAAGAAATTATGTGATTACTAAGAGCATCAGTTCTAATCCTTGCTTACACAAGGAAATCATCTGCATAATTTTAAATGTTGGCTTGTGGCTCTTGTTGTAGGGATTTTGACTTCACTGGTTCAGGATGCCATTGTGGTAGGTTGAGGCTTCACACATCCCAGATTTTCTTGATGAGTAGTAAAGACAGAACCACTGAAGGAGTTGGAACTTGGTGCTAATAAAATTAGAATTCTGTTAACAAGTAAATATTTTTTAAATTTTATTTTAAAGCTAACTGGAAATGATTTCTGCTTACTAAATACAAATATAATATCACACTTTACTGACTTACATTGTAAGAAGAAAGGTGTATTACAGCAAAATGGAAAAGGGAATTTTTTTGCCATCAGTATAACCTGAAAATACTAAATAAAAGGCTGTAGAGCAATAGACTGTTGACTTGCTGCCCAAATATTACCCTACAATTGCTTTACCCATTGCTGTTGAAAAGTACTTCTTTGATAAAGTCTTTCAATCACAAACCAAATGATTATACTTAACATCACTAATAGCTACTTGGAGAGTTTTGTATTTTCAAAATGAGAGATGAGATCATAGTTATCACAAGAGTTCTTCCCTGACGACTATGTTTCAGTGTTAGTCTTGATCAGTGTTACATAAAAAGTATTCTGTAATGGTTAAGCCTTCTCTCTTGGGTATTTAATTTTACTGTGTGCCATATTAGCTAAAGAGAATAAGATTTAAGTCAATGTCTTCTAATAGATCTGTTGACTTAAAATAAGATAGGATAGTTTAAAGAAACAAATATTTGGAAGCTTTTGAAACTCAAAATAAGGCAGTATACTTTTTTTCTGAATAGATTTTATTATTCTGGCAGATGTTGATTTATGAGAATTTTGACCTTATAATATTAATTTCCAAAGAATTATCATAAGATATCTTATACTTAATATGAAATTCATTAAATAAAAGTATAAAAAGTATACAAATTCAGTAAAATGATATTACGTAAGTGTCAGTGTATAATCCTGAATTTTTTTGTGAATTACATTCTTTGGCAAAACATCTATTATATTGAAGTTTTCAACTAAGAGGGAACTCCATCCAATATTAATTTAATTAACTTACAGATGATATAATATGTGTCAGCCCCAGGATTCATTACTTTAGTTCTCAATTTATCATTTTCTAGTCAACTCCACTGGTAAGAAAAATACTGAATTCTAAGTGACAAGAAATTGTACCAAATACAAATATCCCCAGGGTTTAGCATATCCTCAGTTAGAAGCAAAGTAATGCTGGTAATCAGAGGGACTTAACTGAAATGTGAAGAATTTCTTAAACTATTGTCAATCGGCAGTATACTTTTAAAGCTTAATTGAGTAAACATAACTAATAAAACAGAAAAAAATAATTATTTGATTTTGTGAGTAATATATAAGTCCTAAGCAATCACTGTCAATGTTATTTTAAGTGCAATTTAGAGTCATAGATGATGTAAACATTATAATTATGAAATGCTTTATTAAAAATGTTTTTCCTGCCGGGCGGTGGTGGCGCACGCCTTTAATCCCAGCACTTGGGAAGCAGAGGCAGGCGGATCTCTGTGGGTTCAAGACCAGCCTGGTCTACAAGAGCTAGTTCCAGGACAGGCTCCAAAACCACAGAGAAACCCTGTCTCGGGGGGAAAAAAAAGTTTTTCCCATTAATGAGTGTTCACTTAAATTACTTCATTAGAATTTCAAACTGTTACCCTTCTTTGCGGACCAAATATCTCTCAGGCAGCACAGAGCCAGATAGTCACTTTGGCCTGAGCTAACAGGCCAATCATTTTGTAATTACTATAAGCCTCTGTGTGTTTCTTTGGGACTGAACTGCTGCAGGAAGCAATACCTGGTTGCAGGAGGAACCACAAGCTGAGATTACCCAATCACTGCCCAAGAACAGACCATTCAAGGGAAATTCCTAACATTCCAACCGCTGTAGATAGGATCACTTGCCAGTGCACATTCAACAGGACACCCCTAGACAAATGTCAGCCAATCAGGGATCCTGAACTTCAGAAACCCCTCACCCCCACCTTTACTACTATAAAAACCCAATTCTAATTGAGCTCGGGCTCTCCGATTATTCCAATATGCTGGACATGCAGAGAGACCAAGTTTGCAAACTTGATTAAAATAAAGGCTCTTTGTTTTTACATATGGGACTCCATCACCTTGTTGGCTTTTGCAGGGACTTTGCGGATTTGGGCATAACAACACATACACACTTAAAATTAAAAAAAAAAGATTTATTATCAACTAATGTTATTTGGATATCAAGGAAGTACACTCATGTTCTTACAAAGGCATTTTTTCTTTTTTTTTTTTTTTTGAGATAGGTCACACATAGTCTAGTTTACTTTCTATGTACCTGGGGATGACCACCTGATACTCCCAACTTCACCTAAGTGCTGGGATTACAGGTTTGTATTACACCTGGTTTACGTAGTGCTGAGGGTCAAACCCAGGGCCTTGTATACATTAACCAAGTACTCTACCAGCTGAGCTACATCCTCAGCCCCAAAAGGCATCTTTTTTTGGGGGGATATAAGGGGTAATAGTAATAATAACACTTATTTGAGGGAAGCAAATGGATATAAAATAGCTGCCAGTTATTGAAAGGTTTCCTTCAGAAGTTTTGTTTTTATAGTATTTGGATCTTCTATAGGGTTTTGGTTATAAAGAAATAAAGCCTACCTAAGCTACCTAAAATTCTTAATTTTGTTAGTCTGCCTGACTGTTGTTTAACAGTTTCCTCTGAGATTAAAACATTCTATCCTGCTAGGAAGCTTCTTAAGGAGTTAAACAACTCAAAATAGTTCTAGGAAGTCCCTGAAATTGACCAGATTCACTAGGCTTCTCCCTCCCAGAGTAAGCAATAAAACTGCAAAGAAGATCCTAAGACCAGGCCAACTGCCTAGAAGAATCAGAAACAAGCTGGACGACCTGGAAGAGGTTTAGACCAAATGAGTCACTTGAGATAACTCAACCTGTTGAACTGCCTGTAGGTTGTGCATTGTGCTCTAGATTCCCAGCTTTTGGCTTTGGCGATGCAGCCACCTTTGATTAATTTCTGCTCCTTACTTACAAGTTAACTCCAATAAAATTCATTGGTTCTCCAAGTCGGAATTTGGTGGTATCTGAACTTTGGTCTGTCATGGGCTCCTTATTTGGGTTGAGTAGATACACGTATTTCATCTCACCAGAAAAGTTGTTTTGTCAAACAATGCTGACTATAAGGCTGGTCCAAGAAGGACTTGCTGAAGATACCAAGATGGATGATCTGGGTGGGGCCTGACTCCTTCAAGAGAAATGGAAATGGAACATTCTGCACATCTCAAAAGTCATCTGACCCTTATCTCAGAAGAGCAGCTTGACTACAACATCCTGTTTTCCTAACAAAAGGCTTCTCTGTGTCCTGCTATCCATAAATTTTTTTTTGCTTACAGCAATTTCTTTTCACACAATGCTTTCTCACCCAATTAAGACCACCCTATAAAACTCCAAACTCCCCTTTTTGTGGGGTTGCTCTCCCTTCACTTGGAGACAACTTGGCAGTTCATGCCTTGAATAAAAACCATTCAGCCTCAGTGTAGCTCTTTGGTTCAGTTCTCATTAAGCTTCCCATTGACTTGCAATGAAAGGGTTTTTCCATTCCTTCATGATAAATTAGGGATCACTGAACATTAGAAGACTGTGTAGGGTAACCATAGGGCAAAAGGTCTGAGCTCACTTCTGGGTTTTGAAAACCCACCAATCTCTTAGCTCAAAAACTCACCAATACCTGAACTCAAAATCCCACCAATCCCTGAGCTCGCCCCAAGATCAGGACTTGAAGTCCTACCAATCCCTACGTTGGAAATCTGAAACTCTGCCCCCAAGAAACCCTATATAATGTCTGCCTCCCATTTAGTTCTTTGCTGCTTTGCTCCTAAACCAAGGGCAACACTCTATTGTGGTGATATTTGATTTGTGATTTAACAAATAAAGTTTGCCTTAAGATCAGAGTGCAGAGCTAACCCACTACTTAGCCATAAGAGGCCAAGCAGTGATGGCACACACTTTTAATCCCAGCACTTTGGAGGCAGAGGCAGACTGATCTCTGTGGATTCAAGGCCACCCTGGGCTACACTAGATTGATCTGGTCTCAAAGAGAAAAAGAACCAGGTGGTGGTGGCTCACTCCTTTAATCCCAATACTTGGGAGTCACACACCTTTAATCCCAGCACTAGGGAAGTGGAGACAGGAAGAAATATGGCTGGGCAGGGAGAGGAATATAAGCGGGGAGGAGAGAGGAGCTCAGCGCATTCAGTCTGAGGACTTGTAGAGACAGGCCCAATTTGGTCTGAGGATTTCATAGAGGTAAGAACAAGTGGCTGGCTTCTCTGCTTCTCTGTTCTTTCAGCTTTTACCCCGTAATATCGGACTCTGGGTTTTTATTATTAAGACCAATTAGAAATCAGGTTGCACCCTCTTATATCTTTTCCAATAAATCTGTTGTGAGGTTTGTTGTGTGGAGGAATTTTGTGGTGTTCCTTGGCTCGGAACTGCCAGGATGCCTTTTCCTTCAGAGCTGTAACACTTGAATTGGGGAAACATTTCCCCTCAAAGCTGCGACACTTGTATTGGGGAAACATTTCCCCTCAGAGCTGTAACACTTACAGTCACTGGTAGGTGGAAATTCACCCTGCCCCTTGCTGCTCCTGTGACTCAGGCTTAATGCTCAAGCTCTACTTATAACTGCACTGTACTTTTCTATTAGCTCACTGAGCATGCTTCATAGACCCTTCAAAAGATCGCCCCTCTACCCAGTCCATTGTTGTCTGTTTCTGGTCAGAGGCAGCTGCCATTCTGTGTCTCTCTCGTGTAAATCTCTTGTGTGATGTTTGCTGTATGGTATGATTTTGTGGTATTCCTTTGCTCCTGACTGCCAAGATGCCCTTGTGAGGGATAACCTATGTGCTTCTCCTAACACTGAAGAAATATTAAGTATTTGTGGCTAGGCACTGCGATAGGGATGTAAAAAAAAAAAAAAAAAAAAAAAAAAAAAAAAAAAAAAAAAAAAAAAAAAAAAAAAAAAAAAAAAAAAAAAAAAAACCAAACAATGTTCCTACTGGCATTTGGAAGGCAACGGAATTATTGGTGTTGAGTTAGGTTAAAAGAAACTTTAAAATAGTGTAGCATGTAATCTATGAAGGGTCTTATAATTCTAATGCTGGAGGGCCTCATGCAACTTAAGCTTTATCATTGACACCACTTGTCCTGTTAAATAGCTAGTTATATGTTATCTGGCTTGAAGTTTATTGAGCATGGCTTCTTCCATAATCAGCACTTTGTAAAACCACTAAATGAAACTGTGGGACTTTGATTACTAATTCAAAGAATCTGATCTGAGCACCATGGGTAGATTACATTCTGACCTGTTGGGAAGATCATAAGATTACTATCTAGCCAGGGGTTTTCTGGTAAAGAACAAAGCCACACCTTTGTTCTCTCATTCTTGCAAGTTAATCCAAATGTGCCTTTCAATCACCAGGACAGGAAAACACCCTTGGGAAAGCTACCTATTCTTGAAATTTAGAAAATAGTATACAATCAGGGCTGGTGAGACAGCTCAGGGGTTAAAGCACCAGATGCTCTTTCAAAGGACCCGAGTTCTTTTCCCAGTACCCATGTGGCAGCTCACAACTGTCTGTAACTCCACTCCCAGAAGAATCAACACACACGGTATAGAGACACACATGTAAGCAGAATACCTATCCACATACAATAAAAAATAAAAGTTAAAAACATAAAAGATGAATAGAATACAATCTACTTCAACAAGTATGTTAGCATAATGATCTCTGGGCATTATCCACTTACTCTTTAGAATATTTCAGGTTATTCTGTAATAAATTGTTTTCTACACATTCCTCTGTGTATCTTATCCATATTCAACATAGATCCAAGATTTGGCAAGCAAGATCAAGATACAGATAACAGTCTGAATTCACGGATTAAAAGAGAATCCATTAATATCTGTATCTAATAGTCTCCTAAAATACATTCATTAACAAACCAATATTTTCATGTAAAACAGGTTTATTTTAGCAGTTCCATTTTACATTATACATATTTATTTTCTATTTATTTATTTATTTATTTATTTATTTATTATGTATACAATAGTCTGTTTGTATGTCTGCAGCCCAGAAGAAGGTATCAGACCTCATTACAGATGGTTGTGAGCCACCATGTGGTTGCCGGGAATTGAACTCAGGACCTTTGGAAGAGCAGGCAATGCTCTTAACCACTGAGCCATCTCTCCAGCCCCCATATTTATTTTCTAACAGGTTATTTTGGTCTATTTTGTATAGATGTCATATTTGCTAACTCTTATAATTAATTTTTTTCATTTGCTGTTTGCTGCTACCTGGCTTGAAGAAGGGGTAGTAAATAAAACACACTTGAGGGAAACATGAAGCAGAATTTAACTTCTCAGTACAACTTTACTTGGATCCAGACTTCAATGTCAGGTTTTCTTCTTCCTTCTCTAATCCAGAGCAGACAAGAGATCTTCCCTTGGGATATCGAGCACAACACTTACGAAGTTCTTGGATGACAGCCTGACACTTCGATTCCATATAGTTGTTGGCTGAAAAACACAACTCTTAGTAATGATATCATAAAACTAAGAAGGTACAAGGTAATTAAGAAATTTCCAACCCTTTTCACTTAGCACCTAGAAGGAAGATATACCCAACTCTATTGAATTCTTTCTGTTTAGCAATCTTCAACAGGTCAAAAAGTAAAAGGAGAATTCATTAATAATTATCTAAAACTCTAATCAGAAGAAAATCAATTTATAAGTGGTTGAAAGCTATTTTAATATATAATTTGTGTTTTATTCAAGTGTCTTTGGCAGTAGTTTTTGATATGATTAGTGGCCTCTAGTCCCATTTTGTAAATTGATGAATTAGAAAAATGCATACAACCCACATTTTCATAATTTCATAGCAAACTTCGGCTTGAATGTAAAGTTTAATGCCCCCCCCTCTTCTGAAATAAAAGGAAGATAATTTTTTAAAATATTTATTTATTTATTATGTATACAATATTCTGTCTGTGTGTATGTCTGCAGGTCAGAAGAGGGAACCAGACCTCATTAAAGATGGTTGTGAGCCACCATGTGGTTGCCGGGAACCGAACTCAGGACCTTTGGAAGAGCAGGCAATGCTCTTAACCTCTGAGCCATCTCTCTAGCCCAAAGGAAGATAAATTTTTTTTAGGTTTATAAAACATAAAGGTAAGGTGACCATGGTTATGTGCTTTACTATGGGTTCTAGGGCTCAGAGTGCCAAGACCAACACCTGTGGATTGCTTAGTACCTGCATCCCTCCATTTCCAGCTCAGAACTCAGTAATGGGTTGGCCTCCATGCTCATGAATGCAGTGTGTGGCTAGGCCATTTGCCAGTCTCCAAACTATATAGACTGAGGGCCTGAAGTGAGTCCTCACTTAGCTACATATAAACATGAGCTAGTGGTGGTTTAAGCTGGTTGTATATACCAAAAGCTCTTGAAATGGGGAACAACATACCCTTAAGCCATCCAGCCTGATCTATCTTGGAGAAAGTTCCATAATTTGATGAAGATAATATGTATTCTGCTGCTGTTGGATAGTATATTCTGTAAAAGTCTATTAAGTCTATTTGATCTATAGTGCATTTAACTCATAGTTTATAAATGCCCATATTAAAAAATAAGATCTTATGTAAATACCTAAGAATGTATCTCAAGATTTTAGAAAATAACAAGGGCAAGCCAAACTCAAAATTAATGAATGGAAAGAAAATAAAAATCAAGTAGAAATTTAATAGAGAACACAAAAAATACAAAGAATCAATGAAATAGTTCACTTTTTAAAAAGATAAACAAAATTGACAAACAAGCTAAACTAATCCAAAGAAAGAAGACTCAGAGTGGCATAGAGCTATAATCCTAAAATACTCAGGGGGATCTCAAGTTCAAGACCTACCTGGGCTGTGGAGTGAGTTCAAGGCTAGATAGGTTAACTTCAAAATTTAAAAAGTAACAAGAGACTTGAGAGTATAACCCATTATTAGAATGTTTGCCCAAGGCCCCAGGTTCAATTTCCAGTACAACAGTAGTAGCAGCAGCAATAATAATAATAAATAGCAATAATAATAATAATAGAAGACAAAAGGAATATTACACTAGAAACAACTGAAATAATAATTTGAAAAATAATATGTCAATAATTTAGAAAGTCTAAGAAAATGGACAAATTTCTGTATATATGGCCTATCAAAATTGAACCCCCAATATGAAAAATCTAAATAAATCAATAGCAAGCAGTGGGGCTGAAAGTATAAAAAAAAATCTTCCATCAAAGAAAAGCACAAATCCTGACATGTTTGTGGTAGTGGGAATTGAATTTAGGGCTTTGCACATGCTATACAGATGCTCTACAACCATTATTTTAAAAACAAAAACAAAAGCAAAAAAACTAACACCAATGGTCCTTAGACTACACCATAAAGTAGAAAGAGAAAGAATAGAGCTGGAGAGATAGCTCACCAGTTAAGAGCATTGGCTGCTATTCTAGAGAACCTAGGTTTGATGCACAGTACCTATATGATGGCTTTCAGCTGTCTGCAGCTTCAGTTCTAGGAGATCCAAAACCCTCTTTTGGCTTCCATGGGCACCAGACACACATGTAATTCACAGACATATGTGCAGCCAAAATACCATATACAAAAAAGTAAAATAAAGGGAAAAAAATCTTCCAAATTTATTCTATGAAACCAATATCCTTTATTGAACATACATGTAGAAAGCCTGTTAACTACTTCAAAACTTAATTCAGTGACATCAATGAAAAGAGTTGGCTTCATTTCAAGAATGCAAATATAATTCAACATACAGAATTCAATAAATACAATATATAAATATAGTAAAACAATCACACCAACACCTTAGTAGATATGGAAAAAAGGCCCCCAATAAAATTCAACATCCTCCCATATAAAATAAGCCTGAAAAAAACGAGGTAAAATAGGGCTGTATCCTCACAGAATAAATGCTAAAAAAAATTTAAAAATTAAATAAATGCTAGAATACAACCTATAGCCAATATCATACTGAATAGGGGGAAACTGAAAGCAACTAGAAAAGAGTTTCCATTCTCTTTTACTTTACTTCATATAGTACTTGAAATGTTGAGCAGAAAAATCAGGCAAGAGAAAGAAAGAAAATAAAAATAAATAGGAAAGCAGAATGTCAAATTATTTCTGCTTATAAATATGATTCTATACTCAGAAAACCTTAGGCTCCATCAAAAGCTTTAGAACTTAAAAAGTAAGCACAGTATCAGAATACAAAGTAAACATATAGAAACCAATAGCTTTTCTATATACTAATAAGCTCACTAAAGAAATAAATCAGGACAACAATAACCTCAAAAAGTAAAATGTCAACCCTGTCTCAAAAAAAAAAAAAAAAACCAAAAAAAAATAAAATGTCTATGAATATTCCTAACTAAGTTGAAAAAAAGACCTTTCAATGAAAATTATGAAACTCTGAAGAAGAAACTGAAGACATTTAGGAAACAGAAAGACCTTCCATGCTCATGGATGTGTAGAATACTGATGGTGATCTACAGATTCAATGTAATCCCCAACAAAATGTTAATAAGGTTCTTCAGAAAACTAGAAAAAAATATTAAACTCATATGGAAGAGCAAAAGACCTTGAGTAGCCAAAGCAGTCTTGAGCAAAATTAATGGAATACAACAGAGGGCCCAGAAGTAAACCACACAACCACAGCCACCTGAGTTTTAAAACAGATGCCCTAAGCTGATTGGCTGGGGATCAAACTGAGGATCACATGAATACTTGGCAATTAGTCCTCCATTGAGCTAATTCCTAGTCCCTGAAGTCTAGTATTAAAACCTGTCTATATGATGTGTAGATATGTATTTTTGAGTTTTTGAGATAGGCTGTCACTTTTTAGCTCAGGCTAGTCTTGAACTTGTTATTCTCCTGTTTCTGCTTCCAAGGTATTGGGATTATAAGTATGCATTATCATCCTTGGGTTTTTCTGTTTCTGTATATAAACAGTGTTCATGATGGAAACAAGGGCCTAGTGCATTCTGGGCATGTAGTCTATCCTTGAGCCAAATCCTCAACTCCAAACCAGTCTTTTTGTAGAAGGACTTTGCTTAGCTCAGGTTGTGCATTAAAATTACTTGGTTAGCTTTGTAAAAATAATTCCTGCTTAGACCCTACCTCTAGGAAGTTTGCTTTATATGTGCTAAACAAGTTTTAAAGTTTTCTAGGTACATTGGGGAGGCAGAGGTAGGTGAACCTCTGAGTTTGTAGCCAGTCTGGTCTACAAAATGAGTTTCAGGACAGCCAGCGGTGTTAAACAGAAAAAGCCTGCCTCAAAAACCAAAACAAAACAAGAACAAAAAAGTTAGGTAATTCTAATGTACAATGGGACTCAGGAACCCATAGCTTAAATGACATCACTTTTTTGTGTGTGTGGTGCTGATGATAGAACTCTTGAGGCTTTGCACATGTTAGGTAAATACTCTACCAGTGAAGACAGTCTCCCATTCCCTACAAAGCATTACTTTTAATATTCTAAAAATTTCATAATATGATGAAGAAAATACTCATGATTAATTATAGAAATGTTACATTTAAAGCTAATGAAAGTTGCTGATAACATAATTAGTTTCTTTTCTTTTCTTTTTCTTTTTTTTTTTTTTTTTTTTTTGGATTTTCGAGACAGGGTTTCTCCGTAGCTTTTGGTTTCTGTCCTGGAACTAGCTCTTGTAGACCAAGCTGGCCTTGAACTCACAGAGATCCGCCTGCCTCTGCCTCCTGGAGTGCTGGGATTAAAGGTGTACGCCACCACCGCCGGCTCATAATTAGTTTCTTATAGTTAGATGACAGGTAAAGTTTAAAAAAATTATTTTAAAAAATCTATATCCTACCTTGTAAACATTTCTGTATTTCACAGGCTTGTTTCTGGCATGGATCCTTTTGTGGCATATCCAGAAAACTAAAACAAAAAAAAATTTACAATTTTGCTTTTTAATAATAAAGATTTTGATGTCTATCTACATGGAATTTTCTTCTAGAGCAAATAGTATGACCTTACAATTGTTGGAAAAATGATTGCACTAAAAATACTCTTTCTTAATTAATAGGATAAATCAACTATATTTTGTATTTCCATCTCATTAAGAACAGAAGATACAGACATGAAAAAATCAGTCTAGTCATCTTGAATATTGTAAACAAATGTTCGAATGACACCACAGTTTTAAAGGCCTACCCCAATGCCTGGTTTTATGATTCACAAAAGAAACCCTTGGTAAATGATTAAACTTCTTGAATACTTTTTCTTTCACTATTCATGGCAATAAGAATTATACATACCTCAAAGAACTGATGGAAGAACTAAACATGATAAAACATATAAAGTGCACAGAATAGTAACTGGAAAGCAGTAAGAACTCAATACCCAGTAACTATTATAACCAAGTGATTTTTGTTTTAAGACATGGCCTCATTATGTTTCTTAGGTTGGCATTAAATTCCTGGGGTCAAGTGATCCTCCTGCCTCAGTCTTCCAAATAGCTGGGATTACAGGCATGCACCACTGTTCTGGGCCCAAGACTTATTTTAAAAAGCAAAATCTTACTTTAATGTACATAAACTGTCATGACTGCTTTAATTCAGGAAATTCTTTACAAGTAAAACAAACACTTTCCTAGGAATTAGTAATGTTAGTTGCTATTATCTCTTGAGAAAAGTGCCAATAAAAGGTAACATTATCTTTTGAGCTCAAATGGAAGCCAACTAAGTAAAATATTTGTAATCAAAGAATTTAGATTCACAGGGTTTTGATGAGAATCTTGTAAAAACAATTCAAAGACACAGTTTCAGAAAGAAGAAAGGCATAGGAGCCTTTGAAACTAATTTCATCAGTACAAATAACCTTTTTCTCCCAGAACTCCTCAAGTTTTCAGTATATACAAATTACGTCAGTACTGGGATGGGAAACACTAGAATAAAACCTTAGGTATTTACAGGATGGAAGAAGGAAAGGCGGGTGAATTTGCTGCAAGGGAAATAAGTGACAAATACATGTTGATGCTGCTAGAAGCTGCTCTCTTCTCTCTAAATCAGTACCAAGTCCTTGTTGATGAGGGCATTTGTTCTGAAGCATGTGCTGATTTTTCTGGGATTCACCAAATCCCAGGTTCAGCTGATGAAGTCCATTAAAGGTTCTATGGCAATTTCCAAAGGAGTCATTTCAAGTTACATTTCCTGACTAAATGCTTTTGTTGGCTTGATTACTGCCCTGTGTAACCCTCTCTCTGTAGTTTCACTGGCAGTGTTCTTCATGACCCTTCCTAAACATCTGCAGTTTTCAAACTACTCCCTCCCCACAAGGACCCAAGGGTGGGAGCACTGCAGTGGTGAATGATGCGATTGCCATATAATGAATAGAACAGAGAAGCATATCTTCTTAGAATTCCAGCACCTGAAAAAAAAATCATTCAAATCACTACAACTGAATAGAGTGAAAAGAAAGAAAGGGAAGAAGGAGAAAAAATAGAAATACATACCAGGTTAATCATCAGGCAAAAGTTTAAGCAGTAGTTCCTGTACTCCCCTGACCTGTCAGAAAAGGGAAAGTTTATAAAGTACTCTGTTGTAAGATCTTCAGGACAAAGGAATATTATTGAGTAAAATGTGTACCATTAAATGATGCTGAATCTGCCACAAGCGAGAGTTGTTATCCATATAGCGCTCCTCTGGGTAGAGCTGCCACATGAGAGGTAGTTGGGAAGTAAGGTGACTTGGCCGAGTTGCATCACCTAAAGGAACCTGAACTTGCTGAACTCGAGCCTTTAGGAAACTTGTCTCCTAATAGGAATGATAAATATAAAACCAAAGACATGAGAATACTGAGACTAGATAGAAACCAGGTTACTTGAAAGCAAAAGTAAATAAATAAATAAATTTTAAACGAAAGCAGTTACCTCTTCCACCACAGCTACCCATGTGCGTTGATATTCGTCGCGGTAGATACCTTCTTGATGAACCCAGAGATGATCGGGTGGAGCCCCCACATCCTCTCTTGCCATTCTGGGCTTTGGGTTCCAATTCTAGCCCTGCTTTTCTCCACCTAAGCCTGCAGCATCCGCGCACAGGACACAGGTGTGACTTTTAAGGTTGGGATGAACTCACTAGTGAGCAAGGTGACCTGGGACTAGCAACCCAAACAGAACCAAGCCTCATACATATCTATTTGTACAATCTAAACATATCAAATGCCATCTTAAGCTTTCTGAAAAAGAAACTCAAGTGACACACAGGCAAAGCCTAGGTAATCCTAACTTTCTATGGCAAAGCATTCAAGAATTCTAAGTTTGTTCTGTGGAGAGATGAGAACTACAGGAGGCTGGACACAGTTCCTCTCTCATCTACATCTACAAAGCAGTATTCAATGGTAGTGTGTTAACAATAGAAAATGTGAAAAAGTGTACCTAAGGACACATGATTTTGGTAGAAAAGTAGTAAAACAGACACATGCATCCCATATTCTTCAGATAAAAGCCACTCCCCAACTGCTTACATTTTAAAAAAGATTCTTAATGATGTATACAGCTTTCTAAAATGAGTCTAAGTTTGTTATAAGGGGAAAGGAAATATCTGTCATTTTCTTTAAAAAAGTTATTTATACTAGTGAGGCTAATCAGAAAGGGATTTTCATTTTAGGAAAAATATTTAGTGTAGTTTCATGACTTTCTGAAAGCAAATAATAGCCATCCATCTAGCTCCCTATTTCATTTAAGCAGGATGTCATAGAAGCCCGTTTTTCAACAGAGCTATAATTGTAAAATATTTATTCTACAAACTAGAAGGTTAAAAAATATTTCTCTGCTCTTCACGAGATGTAAATAAAGTACTGTTCTCAGAGTTTGGGGTAGCAAGGAAACTCTCCATAACAGTTCTATGCCTAGCTTTTGAGCTCATAACTTCACATGCATTTTCATGAATAGAATCTTGTGGAAACCACTCATAGCATCATGATGCAGATTCACTGTATTCCTACTTTTTGCAGAGCACAAATACATCAGTGGGTATCTGTCCCACAGTAGAGACCCCCCATTCTTAATAAGTAGCTATTAGTGGGAAAGGAAATGAAGCATAGTTTGGGAGATAGTTAGGGCCTTCAAAGTGATACTGTCCAGAGCACACATGGAATGAGAAGAAGCCAAAAATAAAGGAATGAAGCTAAACCTAGTCCTTCTTTTGTCAAGGACACCATCCTGAATATGATTCCCCCAACACTGTTTTTATGCTCATCCCCTAAAAGAAAAGTAAGAGTAAAAACTATTGTCTCAAAACGGGTATATTGGTGCATGCCTGTAATCCTAGCATGCCAGAGGCTGAACAAGGTTCAGGCCATCTTGGGCTATATATATAGTAAGTTTGAGGCCAACTAGTATACATAACTTAGCTCTAGGTTAACTACATAAGGAGACCCTGTCTCAAAAAAGAGAGAAAGAGAGAATATGGTCACATTTGTGTGACGAATTAATAGGTATGATAGCTATCCATTTTATTTCCAGAGTGATTATGACTCCGAACCTGTCACATGTCCCCCTTTTCACCTAGATGTACTCTCTCATTTTCAACTTACTTATGATAGCATCCTTTCTCCTTAACCAAACACTACTTTCTGTACGGCAATATCACATTTTCTGTACACTCAAAAGGTATGAGTTATCTTGAATTTCTTCTTCTCATTCAGTTGCTACACCCTATGGTAAGTAATTCCAGCAAATATCACCATTACCACTGTATTTAAGCCAACATTTCTTTCAAATACCAGTGTTGTTTCAAGCTGCATACCCTTGCTCTTGCTTTCTATCTGCCTAAAATGCATGAGTCTCTTCTTATATATGTTGTAAGCCATTTTTTTCACTTAGAAAATACAAGTGTTCTGCTTCTCTTGTAGAGCTTTAGAAATACATACACTACCCCCAGTAAATTTCAATACAAAAATAAAAATGAGCACACACATATGCACATACACACACATTTTTTAAGCAGGAACCAACTGTTAAAATTTCAAGAACATCTCAATTTCATAGATATAGATAGGTCCTAGCAACAACCAACATGTTGACATTTAAATTTCTTTTGAATAAAAACAAAACTTTATTGGTCATACTGACATTGGAAGGAAATAATTCCAGGGGAAGAGAAGGCAGATAGTATGTGATATTCTGAGTTACTATCAAGCACTACAAAATATTCTCAGAAGAAATAGTGTGTTGCAGTGACCTCCAAAGGGTAACAGGCTGGGTATTGATGAGATGAGCCTGGGAATGGAACAACACTCAGCACTTAAGTCTGGATTTGTGTGTCCTATCATTCAGAGCATAAGTGCCCAGAGAAAGGCAACTGCAGTGATCAAAGGACTGATAAACCACCACATGACTATGAAAACATCAACACCCTCACTAGATAAAAGCAAAGGCTGAGCAAAAGGCATTTAGATCAAAGTCTATAAAAATCACATGTTGGATGAATAAAACATCATTTCCATAGATGTGATTCTTTAGAACACTTGATCCCAACATTTTCCTTGGTCAAATAAGTTTGGGAATATTGGAGACCATAAAAGCATATTAGTATAGTAAAAACTCCAACTAAGTTATACTGTACAGAGATTTTATACAGTTTAACATTTCCCAAATTTAATTGACTAGAGAACATTTTTGGCATACTGTATTTGTTCACAAAATACAAGATTCTCCAAACTAAGAATATCTTAAAACTGCAGGATAAATTTAGTTACAAGGTACAATACAATACATGTAATATAAACCTATGAAATTTTACTTAAAAAAATACTACAAATTTCAAATACAACTGCAACCCAAAATACGTTTGTATAACTTTACAGCTAAACATCCACTAAAAGAGATGGCCTCCATAGAAGTTGCCTTGATTCCAAAAGCCATATTGACCTAGACACATTATTTTTCTACATTTTGTAAATTAAGTTCTAAATGAATGACAGAATACAGAGGAGCTTTCTTTGGTTGTAATTTAAACAAAACCATCTTTTTTTCCTTTACAGAAAGAATGGTTTTGTATTTTTTTTTCTTTACAAGAATATGACTTACTTTAATTTTGAGGTATTTGAGCTTTTAAATAGTATCAATAGGTTGAATAGGCTAATTATTTGAAACCATTTAAGATCTTCATCCAATTATAATTTTAGTTGCCAAATCACATAGGCCCAGGTATCAGCTGGGCTGATGAATGAATCCTGCTTGTACCATTTAGAAGCTTTCCAACCCTCAGACAATCTAATCTTCCTCTACCTCAGTTTCCCTGAGGTGTAAAATTATAAACATATTGACTGCAATGGTATTTATTAAACACTTCTCATATGTTTTAACATATGTTTAGGTGTCAGGTGGTGGTGGCACTCACCTTTAATCCCAGCACTCAGAGGCAGAGACAGGAGGACCTCTGAGTTCAAGGCCAGCTTGGTCCACAGAGAGTTCCAGGACAGCCAGGGCTACACAGAGAAACCCTGTCTTGAAAAACGAAAAATAAAACAAACAAAAAACAGAAACAAAAACACGTGTAGGTACATTGACCCATTTGATCTTTGTGGAATGCTATGAGGTGGGCATTTGTATTATACCTAATTAAAGGTAATGAAAGTAAGACACAGAGAAATTAGATAACCAGTCCACTAGTTCACATTCTAGAGATTGCAGACCCTGATTCCAGTTGAGGTAGTTTACACACACTATGTATGTAAATTCTTAGTAGTCTTTAGCACATAATAAGCTTGCTGTGAATGTTAATCATTATTTCCATCTCTGGTCAAATGTTTGGAGCTGTAAAAGGTAGCATGAACATTCTGGAATAAGAGACTGACTAAAAACAACAAACAAAACTATTTTCTTCTTGAAGGTGGCTAAACAGATAAATTATAAAAAACATTCCTTACACAATTGTAATAAGGTGAGCAGTACTTTCTGTCCCACCAAGGCAGGACATGTTAGCTATGAACAATAACTGAAAATATATAATATATGCCATAAAATTGAAAGTTAAAGAGAAAATGCAGATAGGTCCAATACACCCCTGCAATTTCTCCAACATTTATCATTATAAAACTTAATCACGGAAAGATGTGGCATAAGCATAAGGTAAAAACAGAGGTTGTAGGCATATATATTGCACCATAGTGCCCTGGATTTGGGACAGTATTTGTGGGAAGACTTTGATTGGAACTGACTTGGGAGAGGAGAGCAAAGCATCAACACCTCTTCAAGTAGCAGCTTGAATAAGTTCCCTTTCCAGTACTGCCATATCTGTCTGGCTTCAGAACTACAAAAGGAATTTGAAAAAAACAAATTCAAACAAAAACTTACGAGCTATAGAGACTGTGTGTTATATATTTTGTTTTCATTTATAATAAATACTAAATCCCTCGTGTAATTGGTAAACTTGTAAATTGGAAGATTTGCACATTTATCCCTTAGTTCATTGACATATTTTAAAATAAAATTAGTTTTACATATAAGTTAATCACGTCTGACACCAGTAAAGAGATCAGAGGAAATTTGTAATTTCCTAGAACTAGTTTCTTGATGTGATATAATCGAACCTGTATAAAATGTGAAGTCCCTCTCTCAGTCCTTCTTTTCCTGTATCAAACAAATCCATATCTAAAAGCTTTTGAAAAAAAAAAAAAACAGCAAGCAAACTGGAGTTGCTCTTTCAGACACAGTAAAACACTGTTTCTGTAAAAGGTTACTCACATGAATATGTTTCTTGGACTTATTACTCCTCTTCCAGAACAGTTAGGCTAAAACTTTCAGGTCCCCCACCCCGGGACACTCAAGCAGGGATCGCGACGTGAGCCCAGGGCAAACTAGGGGCATCCAGGGCCGAGGTCACTAGAATCGAAGTTAGGTCAGGCCAGCAGCCAGAAGTGGTCCAGAGAGATTCAAGAGTTGTGACTTGGAAATAAAACAAAATAAAATAAAACCTTAACTGTTTTAGGACCGACTTTCAAAAGAGGTCGTTGTTCCTGGCGAAGTTGCCTCAAAGAGCTGTCCCTGACGAGTGTAGGCCGCGTTGGGCACTCCTCAGAGGGCGGGCAAAATGGGCGCCAGCACTATGGAGGCGTCTGCCCTTGCGCTCGGAGTTGCTCACCGCCCACGTACGCCCCGGCAGAAAAACACCGCCTCCCTGCCACCCAGCCGCCCAGGGGCCCAAACTATGGCGCAGACTGACTTTGCCCGCCACCACCCAGTTTCCCACTGTTACGGCAGCCCAGACCGACCCGGGAGTCTCCCAGGTACTGCTAGCAGTGGCACCGCCTCCGCGCCCCAGGCTCCGCCCTCGTGAAACCCGCGCTGCTCAGCCAGGCCTGGGGCGGAGCGTCGGGCGACAGGCTGGGAAGGCTGCGTAGGAGCACCCGGTTGGCCAGGCTGCTGTGAGCCCTAGGCGGATGTGGAACCGACAAAGATGGCGGTGCAGGTGGTGCAAGCTGTGCAAGCGGTTCATCTTGAGTCTGACGCTTTCCTAGTTTGTCTCAACCATGCTCTGAGCACAGAAAAGGAGGAGGTGATGGGTCTATGTATAGGGGAGGTGAGTAGGTCGGCCAACCTGGCTGAAATCCTGCTGATCAGTACCCAGTAGTCTCTGAGGCGGCTGGGAGGCCACAGGAATGGAATTTAGGTCCTTTGCGTTTTCTAATGCTGTTGTGGGGTCCTTTTTCTCTGACCCGTGCTTATGTTCCTGCAAACCCTCAGCGGTCTACATGAGCCCACGGGGGTGGGGGTTATCACACTAGTGACCAAAGCAGCAAATCGGGCCAGAAAAACATTCTGGTATAATGAAGATATATTAGGAAACAAGCAGCCCACAATTACAGTACCCTCTCGTTCCACCACCAGTTTTCCTTATGGGAAGCAGAGCTATCACTAAAGCATTCTAAAGTATGGCAAAGTACTCAGGTCAAAGGGTTTCGTGGACTCCAAAGTCTCTGTTGTGGTTAAATGCTACAGAGCTGTGAAAGTAGTTGAAGAAATACAGTGTAGTTGTAAAGTGCTGAAAATTGAATTCTCTAGTCCTTCATGTTGTTGTGCGTGAACATATTACCTAATTTTCATGTAAAATTGCATCTCTATAACCTAAATAACAATGTGCCAGTAATGTTTTCTGCTCTTTCCTACTCCAGTTGAATGATGACATAAGGTAAGACAATATTTGTTTACTTACATCATATTATAATCTCTAAACTGATTCTTGGTGAAAAACTGCAACAACTTTTGTAATCGTGTGTACACACTGTATCCTAACATGAGCAGTACAGAACTCCCTCAACAATACAATCTGAGTTCCACCACAATCCTAAAGGTTCATTTTAACCTTATATCATAGCATGACTTTTATTTGAGATATTTATGCTCCCGTGTGGAAAATTCTGGCTGAAGGAACCAACATCGTAAGCGAACCTATCAAAGTTCTTATAAGTAGAATTTTGTTGGAGCTCCAGGAGCCCAGTTGGTTGCATGAGAGGTACCTGGATAGAACTTTGTTGACTGAAATAATATACTTGACTTTGGTTCTATTGCTTTTCATTTTCTTGTTTTGTGTTTTACATTCTCTGTTCTCTGAATTGTCAGAGATATGCCAGTAACTTTCATTGTGACACATAATGTCCACACATTGAGAGGCTTTTCCCTTGTGGATCCATTTTTCCATCTAAATTGTCAGTGGATTTCAGTCCTGTTGCACCTCACCCCCTATGAGCCTTAGAGGTTCCTAGTAACACGAAAGCTTGAGAGATGGTAAAACCTTTGGGTCCCCTTTGTTTAAACTGCAAAGCATAGGTTATTGTTTATCAAGCCCACTCCTTAATACCTGGAATCTACTCTGTTCCCCTTCCCTCTTTTGTTTCAGCTAAGGTTGCATTGCAAAAACTATTTATCTTATTTTTCCCTTGACTCCTTTTTCTATTCCAAACCCCAGTTTCCCCCCTTTTCTAATCTATCTCCAATAGGAGTGACTCCAAATTTACATACACTGGAACTGAAATGCGCACAGTTGCAGAAAAGGTATGTATGATAAAATTTTGCATGATAGAAATATGCAGTTGGGGAGGAATTTCTGCAGTCTGTTTGATTATTTCAGCCAGAACATTAATCCACTCTGAAATTGTGCAGCATGTTTTTTTTCCTACTAAAATCAGATGAAAATTCTCACTAGAATGTGACCTAGTTTCTATTCTTTGAAGAAACTTTACTTGACTACCAGTAATAATCTGATCAGCATTACTCCATTCCTGTTTTCTAGCCTTTTTTCCACTTCCTTTAAGACTTTGAGGTTCAATTCATATTCTTGTTACCTTTTCTCCTGAGTGTACACCCCCACCCCACTTTTCCTGCCATTTTCTAATTGTATAAAACCAGCTAGGTTTTCCTTCAATATATCAGAGCCCAATGATTCTGTAAACTACAATAAAAATAGATTCTTATGCTTTCTCCAAGCTATTAGGCCAAGCATCTACTTATTATCTTTATATACAAACTCCTTCATTATAACCAATTAAACCACCTTTCTTCCTGTGTTAAAGTTTTCTAGAGGAACAGAAGCAATAGAATTGGGATCTATTTCTTTCCCTCTCTATGATATTTGTTATGAAGGGCAATTTATAGGATTTGTTACTCAACTGGGGGCTGGTGGTCCAACATTGGCTTTCTGCATGCCAGACAGTGGGATAATTCAGTATCAGCTAAACTGACAAGCTGAAAGCCTCGGCTCAAGGAGAACAAATGATGTAGCTGCAATCCAGGCCTGGAAGCTCCCTGGACTGTAGCTGCTGTGCATCTCCATTAGATGGCTGGAGACTCTGGAGTCTTGTGGCCATGAGTGATGGCGATGGTACTACATGCTCTAGCTCAGGAAGGATGGAGCTAGGCTGCCCTGGCAGGCTTTCTCTTCTTTAATTCTGCCTGGGCTCCCAGACTACTGCATGGAAAATCCACACCCAGGGAGAGACCTTCCCCTGTTACTCTCCTGGAAATCCATCCTCTCTGACAATGATTCTAGAACAGACACACCAGAAGTGAGCTTCCCTAATTCTACTCTAGACGTCTGTCAGTCCAGCCATGTTGACAACCCAGATTAACCAAAACACTTCTCTTATTTAAAAAATGTCACAGGCTGGAGGGATGGTTAAGATCACTAGCTGCTCTTCCAGAGGTCCTGATTTCAATTCCTGTCACCCACATGGTGGCTCACATCACCTGTGGGATCTGATGCCGTCTTCTGGTACACAAATGTGCATGGAGGAAAAAAACCCATATACATAAAGTACATAAATAAATAACTCTTTAAGAAAAGTCACATTGGACTACAAATACTATACTTAAGTCACCGTCATTTTCAAAAAAAAAAAAAAAAGAGAAAACCTACTTATTAATTCTATGTATTCCTTTAGCGATTACTCTTTTGTAAAGTTTTTCTTGGTTTTAGCATGTCTGTATACCAATATTTATAGCTCTTATTAGCAGCATATAAAAATCTAGTCTGATGATCTTTTTATTTGGAGTTTGCTATTTTTAGTAGTTACTAATATATGAGTTACAGTTGCCATTCTTTTGTTTTCTGTTTAATCTACCTTTTTATTTTGAATCACTCTTTTTCTCTTTTCTTGTCTTTTTCCATGTCTTCAATAATACAACTTTGTTATATCTTAACAAATTCACTATAAGTTGAAAATATCATAGACCCCAAGTGTACAATACACCTAAAGTACGAAGCATCCTAGCAAACTGCAGTATCAATTGTTTATCTTCATGATTGTATGGCTTACTGAAAGTTGCAGCTCAGCTTTGCAAAAGTCTATTATGTTACATGTTTATCAACAGTCCAGGAGAAGATTTAAACTTAAAGTACAATTTCTGCTGAATGTATACTATATTCCCATCAATGTAAAGTTGAAAAATCCTTTATAGTCAGGGTTCCCTGCCCTGTGGAAAGTCCAGGGTCTTCTCTCATGGCACCTGCTTTTGAGAAGCTTGTATTCTGGTACAGGAGAAAAGTGTGAAGAGTACCATGTGTGTTCTAGCAGAAATAAGTGCATATCTATTATGAAAGAATACATGTAAAGGGAAAATGATTAGATATTTATCGTATGGTCAAGAACTTAATATGAAAGAGCTTACCAAGTGAAAGTATTTACACAGAAGGGAGAGTGTATGAAAAGCCACTGACCCATAAAATAGGAACACATGATTTATGGGAACTCTAAGTAACTGAATAAAGCAAAAGCATAACAGACTTCTGAGATATAAGCTTTTGAGCTATCTGTGTTGTGTTTTCAACAAGTTATAAAGCCAGGTGGTTCACACCTGTAATCTTAGAACTGAAGAGGTGAGGCAAAGGATCATTGGAAGTTTCAGGCTAACCTAAGCTACATAGTAAGTTGCAGGCCATCTTGAGCTATAGAGTGAGACCTTGTCAAACAGCTACAACACAAAGAATATGTTATTCCTTCAATAAAATTTTATTTATTAAAAGAATAGTCAGTATTATGCAATTGATACCTTGTTTTGATACTTGTCTATTCAGTATAGTTATTCATACCAAAATGCTAACTTTTAGCTATATTCACATTTTCTTTAATAAATAAGTACAGCAAAAGGATGAAAATAATGTTACTATACAGGTATATTTTATTTAGTTCTAATTTTTAAAGTTATCAATATTTAAGAAATGTTGAGATATTTCACATTCTTCACCCTCCTCCTTTTTTGTATTAAGTGTTTTAATTATAGTTGGTATCATATTTATGGCTCATTTAAAATCAGACTTTATGTTTTAAGAGCTGTGCCTAATGGATTTCATATTGTACAGTAGGGTGAGCATAGTTATAGCAAAAAAATTCCTCTCAGAGTTTATTTTTGTCTTTCCACTTCTGTCATTGAAAGCCAACCACCCCACCCCTAATCAAACTTGAAACATTTCACTGCTCCTTATGTCTTCTTTGTCTGTTTTCTACCTTTAACTCTAGACTGTTCTAAATGTGGACACCCCTCTTGATTTAGGCCCAGACTTCTGGCCCCAGTCTCCATACTTTTTGTTACCTCGTGAAAATTTTGTTGTCTCTGTTTGAGCCTAAGCTTAAGTACTACCAGAAGAATATGGCTGTGTTTAATTTCTTTCCAATTCATCTTGAAATCTACTACATAATATTAGAAACTTTTTACATGCTTTTATTCTGTATTTTCTTAGACTTCCTATCTTCCAGCCCACCTTGAGCTCTGCAACTACATCACTTAATCAATCTATTTCCCAAACATTTTACTCACACTTTACCTCTTCTGTAGCTCATATACCCACTTGGCAGTTGCAGGAATTCTATATGTCCACACACAGCAATCAAAAAATACATACATTTGCCTACCTTCTCTATGAATAATTTTTTCTAATGTAAGTTACTCTTCTGATTTCCTCACATTGATTTTTCTCCATTCCTTTAGTGTGATTTCATGTATAATACTTTTTCCTCAACCATATTATTAGCATTTGAACACTTTTATATACCTTCATATGATAATACATTTTGAACATCTTAGATGATTATTCAAGAAGTATATCCTTGATCTGAATATTCTGAAATATATATCTCCATTGGGATATCATGCATTGATACAGGCAGGAATATCAGGAGTTCAAGTCCAGCCCCAGCCACACAGCATGTTGGAGGCCAAGCTGAACTATGTGAAACTCTGACTCAGAAATACTATATGTATATTTATATATACACACTTATATAACATTGCATCATTAATAACAAAAGCATCAGTTTTCAAAACTGAAATTCTGTACTGCTACTTTAATAAAATGTAATCCTATAATTACAGGAAATTGGAGAGAGAAGTATAATTGGCCAGAGAGAGAAATAATGTTTTCTTTGAATTTTTCTTTAGATGGATACCATCAGAATTGTTCACATCCATTCTGTCATTATCTTGCGACGTTCTGACAAGAGAAAGGACCGTGTAGAAATTTCTCCAGAGCAGCTGTCTGCAGCCTCAACAGAGGCAGAAATATCCTTACTAATACATTAGATGCTTTGTGTTTTGTGGGGCTTCTGGGCCACACAGATGCGATGACTATAGTCATCTTACTTTAGGTGGCTTCATAAGTTTTCTCCTTGGTGAATGTTCCCTGGTTTTCATATTGACTCTTTAGATATAATTATTTGGTTAGTCATTCTTACCCCCTTTCCCCCTTTCTCTCTCTCTGTCTGTCTCTGTCTCTCTCTCTCTGTCTCTGTCTCTCTCTCTGTCTCTCTGTCTCTCTCTCTCTCTCTCTCTGTCTCTCTCTCTCTCTCTCTCTCTCTCTCTCTCTCTCTCTCGCTCTCTCTGTCTCTCTCTCTCTCTCTCTCTGTCTCTCTCTCTCTCTCTCTCTCTCTCTCTCTCTCTCTCTCGTGTGTGTGTCTATATTTGGGTACTGTTTCTTTTAAACACTTTTTACCTTTAACAATTTTTACTTTGCCAAGTAAGAAGTTTCCATATGATATTTTCCTACATGCTTACATTCAGTTGACCCTACCTCCATTCCCTCTGCTCCACCATCGCCCTGCCCCCACCCCTACTTAAATCTGTCCTCAGTATTTTCTTTCTGCTTATACATGTGTTCTATCACCCTCTACACTGTGCTTCCTGAAAGCCCTATTCCTGCCCCTCATGGGCCTCTTTCTGGTTTCCTCATATCTACACACATTTATTCCTACAAAAATATACATAATATAAAATTAAAAGCTAGGATCCACATATGAAAAAAAACCTTATGCCTTATAACATGTGTCTTTCTGGATCTTGGCTACTTCACTCAATCTATTTTCTAACTCCACCACAATTTAGTTATTCATTCATTAGTTGATGGCATCTAGGCTGCTTTCATTTCCTTGATGTGAATGGAGCAGCAATGATCATGAATCTGGAAGTATCTCAGGGCTATGGGGTTTTTCAAATATATACCTGGGAGTGGTATAGCTGGGTCCTATGGTAGTTATATTTGAGTTATGTGTTTGAGGAGCCTTCATGCTGATTTCCATTGCCATGGTATCAGTTTATACTCCCATGAATAGTTCCTTTTCCCCTATAACCTTGCCAGCATATTTTGTCAGTTGTTTTCTTTTTTAATTAAGTTTTTTATGTATATGAATGTTTTGATTGCATGTATATATGTGCACTATGTGTGTGCCTGGTGCCTGCAGAGGTCAAAGGGCATTAGATTCCCTGAACTGGAGTTACAGATAAAGGGCTGTAAGTCACCAAGTAGGTGATAGGAACTAAACCTGGATTTTCTGCAAGAACAATCTTAAACACTGAGCCATCTATCCAGGCCTGTTACTTGCTTACTGACTGGGTTCTGAGTTCTGGAGATGAAATTCAAGGCCTTGTACTTAAAATGCAAGTACCTTGTAAACTGAGCTATCTCCTTATCGCAGGTTAATCAGAATTTCATTTCTTTCTGTTTCTTTTATTGGAAGAAATAAATTTTGAACAGTCATGCTTACAAATACCACAAGACCCAGGGTAAAACACCATAACAGTGAGCTCTATAGTCAGTTTCTTTTGCTTCCCATCGTACTTTCTATGCATTGACTATTCCTTCCTGCTCTTCCAGTTTTTCTAATTTCTAGGTTCTTCATTATCTTGGTTCCTATCCCTGAAAAGATTAGTTTGTGAAATGTTCCCTCAGAAAAATGCAATGAAGAGAACTGAACACGTTATTCCATGTTAAAGATAACCAAAGAATGATTTGTTTCCTGTAGTCTGAATTCCATACTTTATCTGTGGCAAGTTTACTTTATAATAGTGCCTCTAGTGGTTTATTGTTCAACTGGATTGTTAAATCTTTTCCTGGTTCTATCTGTACATAAGACTAGAGAAAATGAATTTTAAAATATTTTTTATAATTTTTATTTTTAAGAGAAGGTCTTATTCTGTAGCCTCGTCTGGTATGGCTTCCACTTCCTGAGTGCTGGGATTGCAGATGGCTACCATAACATCTAGCTTCTTTGTATGCTTTTCAAAGTTTATGTTATGCATGTATACTACTTTTTTTTGAAGATTTATTTATATATCATATATACTGTATTCTGCGCCAGATCTCATTACAGACGGTCGTGAGCCACCATGTGGTTACTGGGAATTGAACTCAGGACGTCCTGAAGAACAGGCAGTGCTCCTAACCTCTGAGCCATCTCTCCAGCCCGCATGCATACTACTTATATTTAAATTTTCCTTTTTTTGGTTTGTTTTCTGTAGGTCCACTTTGATTTTTTTTTTTGTTTCTTTTTTTTTTTTGTTTTTTGAAACAAGGTCTCTCTGTGTAATAGCTCTGACTGTTCTGGAACTCACTTTGTAGACCAGACTGGCCTTGAACTCACAGAGATCACCCTGCCTCTGCCTCCTGAGTGTTGGGATTAAAGGCCTGTATCACCACCTCCTGTCTTATAGGTTCATTTTGTAATAAATTGTTAATATTGAATTTAGCATATTTATGTGTTAACAGTTCATTGGAAGTCAATAACAAAATATATACTTTGTAAAAGTATCTTTTTTCTTTCTTTTTTAAATTTATTTAATTTAAATTTAATTAATTTATTTATTTTGGTTTTTTGAGACAGAGTTCTCTGGCTGTCTTTGGAATTCATTCTGTAGAAAAGACTGTCTTCGAACTCAGAAATCTACCTACCTTTGCCTCCCAAGGGCTGGGACTAAAAATGTAAGACAACACCAGCTAGCCCAACAATATTTTATTACTTGGAGTATAGTCTCCCAGTCAGACAGGAAATGAAAAAGCAATACTGTTAATGTTGCTTTCTTTTTCCTTTGTCTATATTTTAGGATTTAAAGTTTTTATATGCATTTAGAGTATTTTGTTGATATCAAGTTTTTCTCTATTAAATTTTGTATTTTATAATACTTTGAAATATAAGTAAGATAGAATATTCTAGTTTATATACAACCTCTTAAAATAGGTTTTTCACAAAGATCTGCCTGCCTCTGCCTCCCCAGTGCTGGGATTAAAGGCGTGTGCCACCACCGCCCAGCCTGCTCTATAAGAGCTAGTTCCAGGAGAGGCTCCAAAGCTACAGAGAAACCCTGTCTTGAAAAACCAAAAAAAAAAAAAAAAAAAAAAAAAAAAAGGGTTTTCAAAGATCTTGGATTGATTACATATAAAAATATATTCCTTTATTAGTCATATGTAATTTCATATTCAGGTATATTTATGCTTTGTGCATTTACATTACTTTTGAACTAATCTTTAGCTTATAGTAGAACTTTTGCACACATTTCTTAAGTATTTAAGAAATTAGATAAATTAGTTATGAAAAATTTTGCCACTATAGCTTTTTAAAAAGTTGTATTTGTTTTTACTTTAAGCTGTAAATGTTCCACATGTGTGCCTGGTACCTAAGGAGGCCAGAAGAGGGTGACAGATCCCCTGGAACTGGAGTTTATGAACCTGAGTCCTCTGGAAAAGCAGCCAGGTCTCTTAACCACTGAAACATCTCTTCAATCCCTCCTATACCTTTTTTCATCTTTTTATACATTTTCTTTTCACCATAAAATCTCCTTTTTTTAGGACATTGATAAATTTTATTTTGTTTTGTTTTTCTTGCTTTTTTTGAGACAGGGTGTCTCTGTGTAACAGCACTGGCTGTCCTGGAACTAGCTCTGTAGACCAGGCTGGCCTCAAACTCACAGAGATCTGCCTGCCTGTGCCTCCTGAGTGCTGGGATTAAAGGCGTGCGCCACCACCACTTTGCTCACATTGATAGATTTTTTTTTCTTTTGGTTTTTTGAGACAGGGTTTCTGTAGTTTTGGAGCCTGTCCTGGAACTAGACCAGACTGGCCTTGAACTCACAGAGATCTGCCTACCTCTGCCTCCTGTGTGCTGGGATTATAGGCATGTGCCACCTCTGCCCAGCCTCATTGATAGATTTTTATCTTGGCAATATCATCACTGCTGCTTTCCTGGTGTAGCAGTCAAACATTATAGGGTTTCTGAATACACAGTAGTCACTCTGCTATATCAGTTGAAGCACTGAAATATCATAGCATTGGTATTCATCATTTCTTGATATTTAAACTTCAGGGCCATCTTATTTGCCACTTCTGAGGAATTTGTTAGAGTCTAAAGTGTCTTTACATATGTCCAAAAATATAGTTTGCTTCATTTTACATCATGATATTTGTTTTTTTGTGTGTGAAGTACAATCCCTAAGAGTCCCTTGGATACACACAAGAAAATGTTGCTCACATGATTTCATTTGTAATTCAACGATCTTAAAATATGTATTTTATTATCTTATGTGTGGGTATATAAGCCATATGTGAATGCAGGTGCCTGAAAAGTTCAGAAGAAGACATTGCATCGCTTGAAGCTGGAGTTATAGGCAGTTGTGAATTGCCTGATGTGGATGCCAGGAACTAAATCCATATCTTCTGCAATTGTGGTATAGATTCTTAACCATTAAGCCATCTCTCCAGCTCCTAATGTAGCAACTTTGCCACCAGAAAGTGCAAGCCCTAACTGCCAATCAAAATCCTTTATTAGTATGGAAGAATTATCAACAGATTCTCCTAACATGGCCTACTTGATTTCATCTTCCCTATTTTTCAATCTTTGCATGGTTATTTATTGAAGAAATTTATTCAATAATTCAGTTGATCCAGTAGTTGAGATACTTCTTTATCAGATACATTTTTTTTTTACCAACTAAAGCTTTGAAAACTTGGCTAACATTTTCTAGAGTATGCACATATACATACATTCTATTAAATCCCAAACAGTGTGATAATCTCTATAGAGAATATCCTGACTAGAAATGCTGTTAATTACTTTATGAAGAAAGCTGTCAGCTTATAGAGCTACTACAAGGTTCCATCTCTGTGTGAAACTGGGGCTTTAGTGACATGACAGGTCCCCAAATGTCATGCTTCATCTAAATGATTCTTCTGTGTTTCAGTATTGCTAATCTGCCCAGGAAAATAATTTGTCAGCTAGGGTATAATGGCACATGCCTGTAATCCCAGTACTTAAAGGTAGAAACCAGCCTGTGGTATGTAGTGAGACTCTGTTTTAAAACTAAAATACTTTTATTTCTTTCAACTTTAGTTTTTCTTTTCATTGTTTGAGACATGTTCTGTCTTGCTATACAGACACATGAGCACTGGGTTCTAGGATGCTGTTGAGCAACTTGGAGAGCATCTGAGCCTTTTCAGGTTTAACTGTGTAGAGCATAGCAAGTTTTCCTTATTCCTAAGATAGGACCCTTCTAAGCACTCTGCCCCCTGCCTCCTAAAAGATGTCTTTCTACATTGGCAGGGTATTATAGGGGGGAACAACTGCTGGTCCCATCCTGCTTCTCAGGGCCAAGTAGTTACTTACCCTTGTAAGGGGCAGTTACTTTTTCTTGGGCCTCAGGTCCTTTCCTCACATACTTGTGTTTCTCTGTGCTTTGTGGATTACTCAAGTGGGACCCACTGGATATATTTAGGGTTCTGTCTCTTTGAAGATGTTCTCTGCCTGAAAGCCACCAGACTTAATGATCCACTTAGGTTCTGGGTAGTCCACCTGGCCTGACTTTAGTGTACTGTTCCTCAGACTTAGTTGTATAAAATGTATTGTGTGTGTGTGTGTGTGTTTAATTTTATGTGTGGGGGTATTTTGCCTGCTTATATATGTGTATGTGTGCCTGGTGCCCATGAAGCTAGAAAAAGTTGTCGGATCTCCTGGAACTGAACTTACAGATGGTTATGAACTGCCATATGGATGCTTGGAATTGAACCTGGATTCTCTAGGAAAGCAGCCAGTGCTCTAAACCACTAAACCATTTCTCCAGCCCTTACATAGAATGGGAGAAAAATCTTTGCTGACTATACTTCAGACAGGCAGTAAATATCTGGAATGTATACAGAACTGTAAAAATTAAACACCGGAAAATGCTGCCAATCAATATATGCACAATGAACCTAGTAGACAGTACATTCTTTTTAAAATTAAATGACTTTATTCCAATTAACTCACAAATAAAAACAGCTAGTTTAACCTAGCCACTCAGACAGTTTTCCAGTCCCAAACTCTATACATCTTAATATAGTTAGAATGGCCATTCTGAAGCAGTAATGCTTCACTTAAGTTTTTTTTTAACTTTCATTATCAATTATATGGGTGTTTTGCCTGCATGTTTGTCTACTCTCTATGTGCATGCAATGCCTTGGAGACCAGAAGAGAGTATCAAACTTCCTGGCGCTGGAGTTAAAAATAGTTGTGAGCAGCTATGTGGGTGCTGGGAATTGCTCTTAACCTCCTTAATCCCTCAATTACTTTTTAATTCACTTATTTATACAAAAAGAAGAAACTATAACAGAGTTGAAACTAGGAAAAAGTAGCATTCAATTCTTCATGATTCATTTTCTTAAAAGAAGAAACCTCTGGGTACCTGGCATGCACATGGTACACATAATACATGCAAGTAAAACACACAGAATAAAAAAATAAATCTTTTTAAAGTATTTAACATCCAGCCGTCAAGGACATGCAAATAAAACTTATGTTGTGATCCTATTTCATTTCAGTCAAAATGGCAATCATTTGGTTGTGTTTTAATATAGGTAGTTTTTAGGAAAACTAAGCATTTTACAGGACATGGGAAACTGAACTGTTAACTTTGGCCTACAACCACTTTACTTTGCTCTTTTTAATATTTGACAGCTTACTATAGACATAAATTAAAAAATTATTATGGCTTAAAGTCAGAGCACTTGCCTAGCATGTCTGTTCCGTCCTACAATGTACACATATCAGTATATATGGTTCTCAACTTGTGGGTCATGACTGCTTTGGTGAACCTCTATTTCCAGAAATATTAACGTTATGATTCATAATAGAAAGGAAATTAGTTATGAAGTAGCAACAAAAAATATTTTATGGTTAGGGGGTCACCACAACATGAGGAACTATATTAGAGGATCACCATAGCATTAGGAAAGTTGTGAACTACTGGACATAAATGTACACACACATTGATTTCTTACATATTTTTTACTGGAAGTAGGAGTAGATGAAGAGTCTCAAATTGAAAATATAAATGAATTTTAAAGATTTAAACAAGCTTTTTTGCAGAGAATATAAAGATTTGAGTGAACAAACATTTGCACAATTGGAATAAGACAATAATAGAAATTGAATTATATTTAAAAAATGACTGTGCATCAATCTTATTTCACCCTTAATTATGTATTTTGAGCCTTTATTATAAGCATCAGGATTTTTCTTATTTTGAAAATACCTTGACAAACATACAGGTTGGCTGAACTGACAGGTCGTCCCATGAGAGTTGTTGGCTGGTATCATTCTCACCCTCACATAACCGTTTGGCCTTCCCATGTTGGTAAGTGTTATAAGGTCGCAGTGTTTGTTTATTTTCCTCAAATGAATATCATTTTTCCTTCATTAGATAGAATGGTCATCAAAAGGGAAACTTAGAAGGCATTACTTCTAAGAAATTCTTTTGTCACTTCCAAAGCCTATCTTGTAGTCTAGAGAAAATTACGAAGTTTTAGGGATAGCTAATTTTTTTCTGTGCTACATTTTGTAGTAGGGCCACTCAGGCTAAGCATCCTAGAGTTACTATTTAATAGCAAACTTTTCATAATATTTCTCTAACTTGGCAAAATATGCTCTGACATTTATATATCATTACAATACATCTCTATTTTGCCTGTAGAATATGAGTATTGATAGGGTAACTAATAATTAGTCCTTACTATTATCTCTAAATAAAATCTGTTAAGTATAGGTTATTAACAGAATATTTTTATTTATATTTCAGATGTTCGTACACAAGCCATGTACCAAATGATGGATCAAGGCTTTGTAGGACTTATTTTTTCCTGTTTCATAGAAGACAAAAACACAAAGGTATTTTATGTATAAGTGTTTGTGTACATACACATTTGTGTGTGTGTGTTTATACATAGAGTAGATGCAGTTAGAGAAAAATCTCTTTTCATTTTTAATAGGTTGGTCAGGGAAGTTTTCAGTGGGAAGGGTTATCAAGTCAAGATTAGAAGTATGTAAGGGAGCAAGTCTTGAGTATTTCTTGGGGGAAGATCATCCCTGATAGAGAAAATAGCAAGTGCAAGCACCCTAAGGTGAGTGTGGCATTTTCAGAGAACATTGAGGAAGCTGGTGTGACTAAGTATAGAGGGGAAGATGATGACAATGTATTCCAATTTGCCTCAGTCTCAATTTTTATACTTATATTACAATGCTCTATTTCACTAGCCTTTTTTGTCTCTTGAAAGTCTTCTGGTTTGGTTATCCTTAAAGAGGACCAAAATGTAATGGGAACTAGTTCTTGAAAGGCCTTTACTTTGCCTCTGAGTTGGGGAAGCCATTACAGGGTGACTTTATATCTTAATAAAATTACTCTAGGTATTATATTGCTAGTGGACTGGACAGGATTGGAGTGAGAAGGGTAAAATTAATGGCATCAGTGAAACCAGTTAGGAAGATATTGCTAGTAATCTAAGCAAAAGATAATAAAGCTTTATCATGGTGTGTAGAAGATAAGTGTGCTAATAATGAATATTTTCCATGCATTCACTGTCTTTCAGGAACACTAGAATTCAATATCTGGAACTTTATAATTTTTTTGAAATGCTTTTGTTTTTTTTTTTCACAATTTAATTTGCATATTGTCCTCAAATAATAAATGAGGTTAATCACTTTCCTGGTTCTCGTATTTGTTAGTAATTGTTTCATGAGAAGATGTTTGGCTGTGATTTATGTTAATTGTGTATGTGATCCTTCTCACAGAAATTGATTTATTATGGCATATTCTATAACCTTTGGAATCTCTTTTAGCCTCATATGTTCATAAAAGCCTTTGAGTTTTAAGTTAGAGTCTACTAAATTGCTATGAAATTTCCAACTCAAAAATGATTAATGGTACACATGGCGATGGTGTCTCATGCCTTTAATCCTAGCTCTCAGGACACAGAGGCAGGTGGATCTCTGTGAGTTCAAGAACAGCCTAGTCTACAGATCAAGCTCCAGGACAGCCTAGGCTATACCTCTTTGTCTTAAAAAAACAAACAAAATGATTAATAGTTGAAGATAGAAATGCTTGTTATACTGAGTCAGTTATTATACATTGTATATGTATATTGAATACTATAATGTACTCTGTAAAGATATCCAGATATTTCGTCTCAAGAAAAAAATTCCTTTTGTGTATTACATTTCATTTCTATTTTTTTAAATAGACTGGTCGGGTACTCTACACTTGCTTCCAATCCATACAAGCCCAAAAAAGCTCAGAGTAAGTATGACAGAGATGTTATTATTTATGGACTCTTAGTCATGAAATTGATTGTTCTGTTTCATTTAATTTTTCTCATTAGTAAGGCACTAATAGTACTATATTTCTACTCTTACCTACTAACAATTCTAAAAAAAAAAATAGAATTTCTTTAGTAGTTTGTGTATTCTGAAAGTCTAGGAAGCTGAAGTCAGACACATAATCTTGGTCCATATTTCCCAAATTGTGTTGTACTACTAGTTTTCCTTTCTCTGGCGTGTTCTAAAGCAAAGACCAAAAGTGAAGAAATTTAGAGATTTTTTATAGATAATTCTCTGTTGCTACAGAAACTTTTTTTCAGTGTTGCTAAGGATTGAACCCAGGGTCCCATAAATACTATAGGCAAACATTTACCATGGATATGTAAGTCCTATCTCTCTGCCATAAAAGTCATTTAGTATTTAATTCAGATGTTTGTATAGATTAATATTCTCTTTAAAGCATGGTAGTCAGAGGCTGGAGAGATGGCTCAATGGTTAAGAGCACTGACTACTCTTCCAGAGGACCTGGGTTCAATTTTCAGCTCCTACATGGCAGCTTGCAACTGTCTTTAGTTCCAGTTCCAGTGGATCTGACACCTTCACACAGACATACATGCAGGCAAAACATCAGTGCACTAAGAAAAGCAAACAAAAAAACCATAGTAATCTATTGCTAGGTATGGTGGTATGTGCTTTTAATTCCACCCAGTACAGAAGAAGCAGAGGCAGGTGGATCTGTGAATTCCAGGCCAACTAGGGATACATAATAAGATCCTATCTTAAAAAACAAAAAACCAAAATGAAATCAAAACAAACAACCAAAACTCTGTCTACTTTTTTTTTTTTGCTATCACAAATAAAAATGATGGTCACTGATACCATCCCACTTCCATTCTCCAAAAATGTAGTTACTATGTTTTCATTTTTGGGGGTTACTTTTCTAATCTTTAATAAAGTTCGATTCTTTTTATTTTTGTGTTTTGAGACAGGGTCTTATGTACTCCAGTCTGAGCTCATGATCTTCCTCCTTGTGCCTCCTCTGTGTTGAGCTTTCCAGACATGGGCTAACACACCCACCTAAAGTTTGCCTTTATATTTTATTAACAGTTGACATTAGACAATATTGATTTGGCTCTCCATGATTACTAAATTTTCATAGGTACAAGCATCTCTGCTCAAGATTATAAACATAATTTCATTGCATATGTTTTGTGTATTGATTAAATTATAATAGAAAATAAATTTTATCATTACAATTAGGTAAATGTTATTCCCTCTTCAACTAACTGATATGAACTATGTATTATTAATGATGTTTTTTGCATAGATTTTGTTTTGTTTTGTTTTTATTTGCTTTTTGCTTTTACATAATGTTTTGAATAGATTTTTCCTTCATTTTTATCACTTCCTTAAGTTCTAAACTTTTAGGAATAATGTGAAAACATTTGGAATCTCCACATTTGAAGGATTATTCCATGAAACCATCCTAACCTGATCTGACATCTCACTTTGGCTTGCTGCTCACCTGATATCCAGGGTGGTGGGGGGCTTGTTTCTTTATTTATTCTCCTGAGTTTTATCCATTATAGGGTTCTTGATTTATTGTCATTTTTCTGGAGTAAGTTCCTAAGAATGGTGAGACTTTTTTTCTGAGTCCTACTTCTCTGAAATGTTTTATTTATTTATTTATTTATTTTTTGTTTTGTTTTGTTTTGTTTTTCTGAGACAGGGTTTCTCTGTGGCTTTGGAGCCTGTCCTGGAACTAGCTCTTGTAGACCAGGCTGGCCTCGAACTCCCAGAGATCCGCCTGCTGGGATTAAAGGCGTGTGCCACCACCGCCCGGCTGTTTTATTCTTAATAATAGTCATGAGAATTGAGGCATAAGTCCTGAACTCAAGGTTAGCATTCTCTTTAACTTATCTAACACATTCCTGTCTTATGGACTTGACATCCTAGCAGAAGCAGGTCCATTATCAGCTTCTCTTACAACTTTCTCTTTCTTAGTAGGACACGTCAAATTCTTTCCCCCATCCCTCTATATTTGCTCCCTTTCTCTTTAGAGAACTAGAAATAGAAGGGAACTTCTACAACATTTATGGGCATTTATTAAAACTGTAAATTAGATGTTATATACATTGTTGACAAAAAAAGTTTGCCACATAACAGCAGAAATAATATAAACAATTGGCACTATTACTCAACATTGAACTGGTAATTATGACCAGAGCAAGAGGTTCAACATCAAAGTTAGACAACGTTTCATGGTTCATGTTCAAAACACAAAATCAGTTGTTTGTATTTATCAGCATTTTACAAATGAAATATGGGAAAATAATTTCATTTAAAATAGCATTAAGTTTAGTAAAAGATATAAGAGAAAATTTAACCAAGGCGAGAAGAAATTTGATGCATTAGAACTAGAAAGTACCAAAAGAAATAAAAGAATTTATACATACATATTTATATATATATGTATTTGATTGAGTTTGCTTCTTTATTACAGTGATAAAACAATGCTAAAACAGTTTGGGGATTAAATAGTTTTTTTCACCTTGTATCTTAAAGCTTACTATTAAAGGGAGATATTGCCGGAATTTAAGATAAAAACCTAGAGCAGAAACTGATGCAGAGGTCATGAAGGAGTGTGACTTACTGGCTTGCTCAGCTGTTTTCTTATAACACCCAGGACCACCTGCCCAGGGGTGGTACCATCTACAGTGGGCTGGGCCATCCCATATCAATCATTAATCAATACATTTCTCTCATTGATATTCCCACAGGCTAATTTGATTAATGCAATTTTTTGATTAAGGTTTCCTCTTTTCAGGTTACTTTAGTTTGTGTCAAGTTAACAGTGATATATAGAATACTTGATATTGTTAAATGATAGTAGTCCCTAAAAATATCTAGAGTCAATGAAATACTTATATTCCAAAGGTCCTTTTTGTTGCATACATGGAAAAGATAATTATAAAATCTAAGATGTATGGAATAACCAATATTGATAAAAAGAAGACAAAATCAGATAAATAAGTTTTTTTTTAAAGATTTATTTATTTATTATGTATACAGTATTCTCAGTACTCTGCCTGCAGGCCAGAAGAGGGCACCAGATCTCATTACAGATGGTTGTGAGCCACCATGTGGTTGCTGGGAATTGAACTCAGGACC
>NW_026068119.1:1862887-1909900 GCF_014885135.2 Alexandromys fortis
TAAAACCAAATCAAATAAAACCAAAAATTTAGCAAGGCTGCCAGTGTCATTGAATGAGAAGCGAATATTTTCTTCTGAGTGGTGCTTTAATAATTATATATACATAACAGTAAAGTTGGAACCCCCACTTCACAGAATATATAGGAATTAACTACAGATAAACTAGTGAACTAAATATGTAATCTAAAACCATGAATACTTAGAAAACATAGGTTAAATCTGATGACATTTGAACTTTGCAATATGACAAGTTTTCATAGATGTGACAGCAAAACATGAATAACAGAATAGATACATTTGTAAAACAAAACTTGTTTATGAAAAGATATTAAGAAAGTGAAAAGGCAGCCTGTAAGATTGAAAATATTTGCCAATTTTATAACTAATAAAGGTAAACTAGGGGCTGGACAGATGGCTCGGCGGTTAAGAACATTGCCTGCTCTTCTGAAGGTCCTGAGTTCAATTCCCAGCAACCACATGGTGGCTCACAACCATCTGTAATGAGGTTTGGTGCCCTCTTCTGGCCTGCAGGCATACATGCAGGCAGAACACTATACATCATAAATAAATAAATATTTTTTAAAAAGGTAAACTATCTGGAATATTAGGAGAAAAATTTAACATTAGACATGATAGTTCATTCCTGTAATCCTAACACTTAGGAGGCTGATTCTGGAGGATTGCAGTGAGTTAGAAGAAAATCTCAATTGCATAATGAATTCAGCTAGGCCGCACCATGACTTCATTGCCAAACTTTGTCTCAAACAAGTCTTAATATTGGATCTGGTGGTAAATCACTATAATCTACCAGTATTTGTTAGGTGGAGGCAGGAGAATCAGAAGTTCAAGATTACCTTGGCTGCTGAGCAAGTTCAGTGACAACCTGGCCTACATGGGATCCTGTCTCAAAACATCAAAAACAATAAAGACAAATTATCAATAAAAAAGATGAGTGAGCCAGACATGGTGGTGCATATCTTTGATCCTAGCACTCAGAAGGCAGAGTTAGGTAAATCTCTATGAGTTCAAGGCCAGTGTGGACTATATAGTGAGTTCTAGGCCAGATAGGGCTACACAGTGGGACTGTCTTAGTAAAGAAATGAGAAACAGGAATCACCAATGTAATAATATAATAATGAAATTGTTGACATGTCAATATATTTATAGATAGTTTTAAAAAGCAGTAATAAGGAACTAGGGAGATGTCGCCATAGCAAACTATATAATACTCCTATCCAGAGAATAGAAGACCAAGATTACCAAGAATGTCATGAACTAAAACTGGCCAGTGGTATCAGAGTGGCTCTGATCAGTGATCCCACCACAGACAAGTCATCAGCAGTACTTTTGAACATAAATTGTTAGACTCTCCAAATATTTCTGGCTTAAGTTACTTTTTGAACATACGCTGTGTGGTAAATATCATAAAGAAAATGAATATAGTCAGTTTCTCAGTGAACATGATGGAAATCAAAGTGTCTTTTCTTAGCAGAAAATGCACCAATTACTATTTTAATGTTTTCAGTGGACAACAAGAAGGAACCCTGGACAGGTTTGCTAGTTTTTCCTATGCCCCTTGTTTGATTCTAGTTGTAAAGATAGAGAGGTGAATACAGTTAATTCAGAACATGGGAAGAATGTGATGAATGACACCTGGAAACTCTTTCAGTCAGAAAAAGCTACAGGGGATCCCAAACATCCCTTTAACAAATTTTGGATAGTTAACAATATATTGTAGAAACTTAACTCAATTAAGAAAACGTTGACATAAGACCAAAAAATACTGAAATTCCATTCTACTTATTCATCCAATCTGATGGCTATTTCTGTTTTAGGTCAATAGAGGAACTCTTCAAATATTTCATAGAAAATTGTTAGGTTTTTCCCATTTTGAACTTTTTATAAGATATTAGAAAGATATAAGGTAGAAGTGTTTGTCTTCTCATAGTCTTTTAAAAGTGGTCTACAGATGAGTTTCAATTTTAACTGGCTGTTAAAATTTAGATGGTTTAGATGGTTCTAAGTGAAGAACTCAAGAACATATGAATTACTGGTAGGTTTTCTAAGTATATCAGGGGAATGGTGCATGGTGGAAGACTGGTAGGTTTGACCATATAGCAATTCAAAAATCTGTAAACAAAATGAAAACATGGATGAAAATAGATGACAGAAATTATTTGTAAAAACAAATGTATTATTTTTAAGTGATTTTTAGTGATAACATGTTGCTTTTCCTGTCAAATTGTCATAGTTTTATTTTTGCTTTAAATATTGCTTAGTTTGGATGTGGCTGCTGTTCTGTATTGCTGGTGGTAAATGGAACTCCCAGCTGTTATAGTCTTTCTGAAGGACAATTTATTTTATTGTTATTTAATGCCATATCTCACTGTGTAGACCAGGCTGGCCTCAGACTTGTGGCAATCCTCCTCATCCTGCTTCCTGAATGTTGAGATTATATATACAAACATGGCCCAAAATTCTAACAGTTACATTTGTGTTAGATACAAGCCAGAATGGAAACAAAAAAAAATTATGAATATGTTGTGGCAGTTATAACTCACACACTGGAGTCCAACCTGACTTTGAAGATTAAATATACTGTCTACTTAGCCCTGTGACTGTGAACTCGCAAAGTTAGTGTAGTTTTTTTAAACATCTCCTTTTTTTTTTCTTGGGACAGTGTCTCACTGTGTAGCCCCCCTGGCTGTCCTGGAACTCAAAATATAGACCAGGGTGACCTCAAACTCACAGATATCCATCTGCCTCTGCCTGTGCCTCTCAAGTGCTGGAATTGAAGACATGTGCCACCATACCCAGCTAAACATCTGATTTTTGTATTTGTAAAAAAGAGGTAATAGGCTGGAGAAGTGTATCAATGGTTAAGAGCACTTGCTGCTTTTGTAGAGTCCCTAGGCTCAGTTTTCAACACCTACACAATGGTTCACAATCTTTTGCTACCCCAGTTCCAGGGGGTCTGATGTCCTCTTATGACCACTTTGGGTACCAAATATACTGTGAAGAGACATACATACGTGTAGCCAAAAACACTCAGACACATAAAAAAAACTTTAAAAGTAAAAAATAATAGATTAATAAATAAGATGGAAGTGATATTGCATGCCTGTTGTGAGACTTAATGCAGACAAAATATTTTCCATATTTATATTTGGCACATAGTAGTGTTTCATAAATATTAGCGACTCTGGTACTCCATAATTATGAGCATATGGGTAATTATTATCTTTTATTTATTTATTTTTTTGTAACTATGGAACACTTCATGAATTTGTATGTCACCCTTGTTCAGGGACCATGCTAATCTCTGTATTTAGTATATGTGCTGCCAAAGTGAGCACTTAAACTTTTTTGTCTTATTTATTTTTTGTTAAAATCATGCACAACTACCGCCTGGCATTCATTCATTTTATTTGTTTGTTTAGGCTTTTTGGTACAGGGTTTCACTGTTGTACCCCTCACTGTCCTGGAACTCATTCTGTAGACCAGGCTGGCCTCAAACTCACAGAGATCCTCCTGCCTCTGACTCCCGAGTGCTGGGATTAAAGGTACACACCACCACTGCCCAACATTTGTTTGTTTGTTTTGGGCTTTTGGTGTAGGGTTTCTCTGTGTACCCCTGACTGTCCTGGAACTCATTCCATAGACCAGGCTGGCCTTGAACTCAAAGACATCCACCTGCCTCTGTCTCCGAAGTGTGATTAAAGGCGTGAGCCGCCATGCCCAACTTTAAAAAATATTTATTACACATATGTACATGTTTGTGTTATTTTTTTATTAGAGTTACAGGTTCAACTCTGCAATCTTTGTTTACATTTCCTGTGCATTTTGGAATATACAAACTCTAGTACTTTACTCTTCCTTTCTTGTCAACCCATTCCTCCCTATGCGCCATGAGGCCAGGCATGAGCTTTTATTGGAAATCAGTTTCTTACAGTTAGTGACAGATTGGTGTTACATACTTGCCACAAAAGTAATTAACACACCAGATTTCTCTGTTTTTGGGTTTTAATGCTTTTGTACATTTTGATCCTATGCAGATCTTATGTCTGCTACCTGAGACTCGGAATACCTATGACTGATAGTGAGTTGAGGCTGGAAAACGCTGTTGCTATGGATTTATCTGCATGTTTGTGTTTTGTATGCACATATTTATTATATGTGGAGGTGTGCTATACCATGGTATACATGTCAGGGTTAGAGAACAACTTTCTCCAGTTCTCCATCTACTGTTTGGGTCCTGGAAATCTGATTCAGGTCATTATGCTTGTGCAACAAATACCTTTACCCACTAAGCCATCTTTCCCTGTTAATTCTTTTTCAGTGTTCATGGCTATAAATAATGGGTTAACTTTCTTCAGCATATTATTTTTGCTTCATTTCATAATAGATTGTTTTCATTTTCAGTTGTTTCAGGATTTCTTCTAATTTCTCTTATTAGTTTTTTTTTTAACCCATTTGTTGTTTAAGAGTTGTTGAAATATGAGCGGCGGCGGGGCTGCGTCCCCAACACCCCGGCCGCTTGGCTAGCTCATGCCCGAAATAACAACACACAAACTGTGTTCATTTAAGAACTGCTTGGCCCATGAACTCTAGCCCTTACAGGCTAATTCTCGCACCTGGACTAGCCCATTTCTAATGATGTATGTAAGCACCCCAAGGTGCGCTTACCAGGAAGATTCTAGCCTACGTCCATCGTGGGTCTCAGCTTCATGCGTCTGCCTCAGAGCGCAGAGCTATTGCGTCTACCTGGGAGGGCTAAGCATGGCGTCTCTCCTGAAGCAGAGCAGAGTCTGACCTCACTTCTTCTTCCGCCCAGCATCCTATTCTGTTTATTCCGCCCACCTATCTTTTAACCTATCAGGGCCAGCAGTTTCTTTATTGCTCAGCCAATGAAATCAACAGATTGATATGACACTCCCACATCAAAGAGTATCTTGCTTAACTTATTCATCTATGGATTTTCTACTTTTCCTTATGCCATTCATTTCTAGTTTCCTTAAGCTATAATCAGAAAAAAATTACTTTTAAATTTTGCATGTGGTCTATCCTGGGGAGAGCATTCCCCAGGATACATTTGAGAATAGATAAGAACCAGGTATGATAATGCAAGCCTATAATCCCAGCACTAGGAAGCCTGAGAAAGGAAGATCACAAGTTTCAGACCAACCTGAGATACTAAGTGAGTTTCAGGTCTGATTGAACTATATTGAGAGGCCCTGTCTAAATTTTTAAAAAGAGAATTAGTTCATTATTCATGAAGTATTTTATATAAATTTTAAGACTTATAATTTCCATCCATTCAGAAGTTATTTGGGTCAGAACTATATTTCTACTTCATTTTTTTAAATTCCTGTTTTTCCTTTCTTTTTATTCTCTCTCTTCCTTTCTCTCTTTATTGCTGGGATATGAGCACAGGATGACATCTGCCCAATGGTCATCACATTTTTCCATGTATAGCATGAGTTTTAGATTTAAGAAATATAAAATGCTGAAGATTTCTCTGCTTTTCAGCTTGTGGCTTAAATTTGATGATGGAGTTGAATTAATTCTATACTTAAGGTTTCTATATTTTTCAGTCTAGCAATAGTCTTGTATAATTACATGCCTTCTTCATTTCTCCTTACTTCTAGCAAAGTTAAGTTTTAGGCAAAGCCTATCATGTACTTTTTCTCTTTCTCAAATGAAAGAGTGGTCACTGATCTCTACTCATAATCTATTCATTGTTTCTTTCTAGAACATAATTTATTTAAAATTACTTTTATTTTCACAGTTAATAGATATTTTTCCTTTATATCTCATTATTTGATATTTTTCGTTATAGTGAAGGTTTGGGTGGTTTTCTAAATTCTAGCTAGTATAACTACCAGATCACTCTGTATTTAGTTAGGAATTGGGATAAGTCAAGTCTAGGTTTTTAGTTCCTATAAAGTTGTCTCAGGTAGGGTTTTTATTGCTGTAACAAAACACCATGACCAAAAAGCAAGTTGGAGAGGAAAGAATTTATTTGGCTTACACTTCCAGATCATAGTCCATCATTGGAGGAAATCAGGATAGTAACTCAAACAGGGCAGGATCCTAAGTTTTATCAGAGACTGCAATTTAATTTCCCAGCCACCCATACAAAAACTGTATTAATTACAACACTATTTGGCCAATAGCTCAGGCATATTCCTAGCTAGCGCTTACATCTTAACCCATTTCTATTGATGTGTATCACCACTAGGCTGTGACTTCCAGAACGGTAAGGTTCTGCCGTCTTTCTCCTTCAGTAGCTACATGGTGCTTGCATGACTCAAACTTCTTTTGTCCTCTTTCTCCTTGGATTTTCCACCTTGCTTTATTCTGCCCTGCCATAGGCCAAATCAGTTTCTTTATTAACCAATGGTAATAAAAACATATTCACAGCATACAGAGGAGAATCCCGTATCACCTAAGGCAGGAGCTGTTGCAGAGGACATGGAGGAGTGCTGCTGGCTTCCTCCTCCTGGCTTGCTCAGCCTGCTTTCTTATAGAACGGGACCTCCACCCTAGGAATAGCACCACTCACCTCCTCTATTGATCACTAATTGAGAAAATGACTTACAGCTGAATCTCATAGAGGCATTTCCGTAACTGGGAGTGCCTTCTTCCATGATGACTCTAGCTTGTGTCAAATTGACACACAAAACCAGTCAGTATACTGATGGAATTCTATTTTTGTTCCTAGTGTGTTTGCCATCATATGCCTGAGAATAGTTTACAGGTTCTCTACCCTTGCATTTTCTTAGCTATAATTTTGTCATCCTGAACTCACCAGTACTTTTGAAAACTATTTGCAACTTCTTATCCTATAAATTTCCTTGTTTAGAATCATACTTTTCTGGGAAAATTGGATCTGTGAGAATCACCTCTGAAATTTTCTCCCTGTTGGCCCCATTACTTATTGTCTTGGCAGCTCTCCAGTGACTACTGTCAGACAGTTTTTTCTTTAATGTGTTTTAATTGTTTTTAGTAGGAAAACTTGTTATAAAAACTAGTTTATTATCAGAGGCAGAATCTGAATCTGTCATTAGCTTTAGATACTTATGGTTTCATCCTGGTTCTAGGTTTTAAATTTTAGTCAACTGACAGAAACTGCAGTTTCTTCCATGAATTTATGGAAATGTATGTTCCATATTGTATACTGTTGAGACCATTTCTGCTTATACACCCAGAAAATTTAATTGGAAACCTTGTTAAGAGAACTAAGAGTAGCCTACTGACTTCTTTAGTGTTTCTGGACCCATCATTAATATTAATCACTGTATTTTACTCCCCAAAGGCTACTATTGTATATTGTTTCATTAACTCTCCCCTAATTATGTGAATATGGATAAAAGAAAGATAGTTGTAATTTCTTGTCATGTATGTTTCATCTAAATCATGATATAGGACCAAAAGACACTTTTAGTGGATAGGAAGAGAAGGCAGCAGAAAACTAGATCTTATTCTACTTTACTGCCATGTATCCATGGATTTCATAATGTAGAGGGTCCCCAGACTGGATCATTCACTGACCCCACTGTTAATGTAGACTTTAAGCATATTGGGAATGAGAAATATATACAAGGAACTTGACTGAAATTAGACAAGCCTGTCTGTACCTTCCATTCTACCATGAAATGGAAGTATGTGTAAATATCTTACCTAGTTTTATCCATAGAAGAGAATAAAAATTGAGGGATGATATTTATGTGAGTAATTCCATCTACAAAATGAATCTGATAGAGTCACTGAAGTATCTGCATTTGAGTCAGTTTATTCAGATTCATGCAACTTTTTGACTAAAAGCAGTATTAGTTGTTTCTTTTATTTAAACAGTTGGTCATATTGATTTTGAGTTCCTAAAGGTTTATGTTAAATTTACAGTACTGGATTCATATTCTCTAAGGGGCTAGAGAATAATGAGTGCACAAATAGACTTCTAATTTGCTCTCAAGAAAAGCCTAATTTGAACTCTGTCTACTTTCAAATTGAGTAACTTAATGAATTATAGTAATATGTAATCTTTGAAGCATTCCATATTCCAAACTCATTAAAGTGTAAATAACTTATTTTAATTAAAGGATAAAATGTGATCTTAATTGGTTGTCTTACAGGTATGAGAGAATTGAAATCCCAATCCATATTGTACCTCATATCACTATTGGGAAGGTATGCCTTGAATCAGCAGTAGAACTGCCAAAGATCCTATGTCAGGAAGAACAGGATGCATATAGAAGGATTCATAGGTAACACTTCTTCAGTGTTTCTGTTGTTAACTTCAGTGAAGACCCTTTATCTTTAGCAGCTCAGCTTTTGAGGCCCCTTTCCTTTTACCTGTCTGGGAGAGAGTTTCACAGCAGCTTCAAATCATGTTTCTCACACTATATTATAATGATCTCTTTAACCTTACTATCTTGCCTCATATATTTTGGATCCTTCAAGACAAAACACATTTCTTTTTCTGGTTGTGAAAAGAAACCACAACATCCTAGTGATTCCACTGTGTATTACTGGGCCATATTTACTAAATGTGTAATGTATCAAGAGCTTCAGAAGAGATAGTAGTTTCATAATTATGTCTTTGAATTATCTTTTGAATTTTTTGTTTTGTTTTGTTTTTTGTTTTTCGAGACAGGGTTTCTCTGTAGCTTTTGGCTCCTGTCCTGGAACTAGCTCTTGTAGACCAGGTTGGTCTTGAACTCACAGAGATCCGCCTGCCTCTGCCTCCCAAGTGCTGGGATTAAAGGCGTGCGCCACCACCACCCGGCCTCTTTTGAATTTTTTAATAAATCATATCTCCCAAATTAAATTTAAAGTTAACCATGGTGGGAACTCAGATCATCTAATCAAATTGGCAAAGTTCTAATGCAGGTTATGATTTTGTTAAACACCTGACCATTTTGATTCTGCATTGTTGCTAACCTAAAGTACCTTATCCCTTTAGCCTTACACATCTGGACTCAGTAACCAAGATCCATAATGGCTCGGGTAAGATTTTTTTTTCTGGAGTATATGGAGCAATTTCTGAAATACTCATTTTATAGAAGCACTTTTAATTTATCTTTGAGTTTCCAGTTTCCTTCTCTAGAAATTTAACTAATCTTGCTCCTTACATTTCCTTGAAACCCTATAGACACTTAAATACCATAAATGTGGTCTTATGATAAGACAGAAGGAAAACTAGAAAAGCTTTTTTATAGACTAGCTCAGTAGTGTGCTGGTATGTTTAAACACTATCTCTTAGGGAATCCCAGTTGCCATAGTATTTCATAGCATGGATGTTCAATAGCTTCCAGAAATTTTAGAAATATGCCATTATGAACTGGTTTTATCACATTACTACCGACCTATTTTAGTCTTGTAGCAGAGACAAGCAGGTAGAGGAAAGGGAATACATCAGGCAGGATATTTTCCATGTGAATAAATAGAGAAGGAATTCCTGGGTAAGTCAAAGGATCAAAAAATAAGTATATATGTACCAATTTATTTTCTGCAACATACACGCACCTCTAGCTACATCTACCATTCAGCTAACCCAGATTTCCCTATTTAATGACTAAACAGAGTAGGGCTTTGCATGTCTGTAGTGCCATTTCTGGTGAGGCAGAGGCAAGAGGACTGCCATAAGTTTGAGGCCAGACTAGTTTACACAGAGATCCAGAATAAAACCTGGCTACTGAGTGACTTAAAAAAAACTAAAACAAGCAACAACAAAACATTTATGAACTAAATTGCTGGTGAAGAACATTGGAATGCTTTCTTTTCTATTTTATGTATTTATTTGTTTATTTTGAGTCAGGGTCTTTCTATGTAGCCTTGGCTATTCTGGAACTCAATATGTAGACTACTCTGTTCTCAAGTCCTGGGCTTAAATGTATACACCGGAACAATCATGAAAAGATTTCTGATTGGTAGATAATTTCTTTGTTAAAACAAAAAGGGAAGCTATATCTCATCATTTTTATCTCAGTAAAACATGGCAAAGAGTTAAGATTGGTAATGTTGGTATATAACCATATTCTAAAATCACAATAATTTAAAAAATATACTAACATCTCAAAAGTAGACAGACTGATCAATGTACCTGGGCAGTGCCTAAAGACAGGTGCATGTATATGAAAGAATTCATATTTAATTGAAACTTTGAAATTAGTGAGAGATAGTTTAGTCACTAAATATCATCATTCATCTGTTTATTCATCCAAAAAAGCCATTTAAGTACCCTTTCCCTGCTAGATAACCTTCTAGGCACAAGCCTATAGTGCTGACCAGAAGAGACAAGCTTGGATTCTGTGGACTTAATTCTGTTCCATTTGAGGAAACAGTAGAGTCCTACTGGAGACGGGAACCTTTCTGTGCTTTCTTAACCCTTTAACATGAAGAAATGAAGAGCTAGCCATCTTTTTCCTTTTTCAAATTTAATTTTATTTTTTTACATAGATTTCTTTTTGGCTTATGGATCTAGGGCTTCAGAATATGTACCTGCTTTGCTCAGCTCTTTTCCCCCTTGTTGACTACTAGAAATCATTTACCAGTTCTACTTTAGAACTTTAGTTTAGTACTTTAGAAACTTGTTTCTTCAAGCCCTTTTTTTCTGTGCCCAAAACTAAGATATTGTTGGTAGTATAGTAGGAACATGCCAGTGTATAGTTCTTTTTATAGTTATCTTATAATTATGTTTTTTCTTTTCTTATTGAAGTGTTTACCAAGAATTTATGCAGTCAGATGTCAGCAGTCAGTGGGCCTCTACTACAGTGGTTGGAGGACAGATTGGAGCAAAACCAGCAGCATTTGCAAGAGTTGCAACAAGAAAAAGAAGAGCTTATGGAAGAGTTGTCTTCCCTAGAATAAAGCAAGAGGACAAAAATGTGATAATATTGTTTCTCAGTTTGTGCACTGAATATGGTTCAAAATTATATACAACTCCTATGTAGGCAGATAATTCAGGAGCACTTTTTATATCCCAACAGATAGTTTTATGTATATAAAATACAAGATGTCTTCCTAAAACTTTTCCAGAGCTTATAGAATCCTCTTGCCTACAGTTGCTGTAAAAGAAAACATGCAGGATGATTTACAGAATATGAAAGTTATTTTGTAAGGGTTATAAGAGATGCATTAGCAAGGAATATCTGGGAATAAAATGTTTGATAAGTTTATTCTAAATGTTAAGAACATTTATTCTAATTTTGTGCCAAAGTGTCAATATGCATCCCTATTTGTCCTGGAACTCACTATGCATACCTCACTAAGCTGCCCTCAAACGCAGAGATTCACCTGCCTCTTCCTCTGTAGTGCTGGGAATAAAGATGTGCACCACCTACCATGCTTGGCATTAAATGCCTATTCTCAATGAAAATACCTGACATAAACTTTTTTTTTTGAGACAATGTCTCATTATGTAGCTGTGGAACGTCTGGGACTCAAAAAGATCCACTTCCCTCTGAATTAAAGATGTGCACCAGCAACATAAACTTCTTAGAATTTTAATTCTTTGTTTTTAGTTTCAGATATCTATCCTGTATAATTTAAAGGAAGAACACTTGGTATTTCAATTTTATAGTTTGATATTCTTGTTAGGCAAGTGAATCATAAGTACTGTAGGGTTAATGTAAAGACATGCAGGGCTCATTGCTACCCACCTCTATTGATTACTCTCACTTAGAATCATGTGTTAGGACTTCCTTCTTGATCTCTAAATACATGTTATGAGATAGCTAAACTTGAATTCTGTGTGGATGCACTCTTAAGCAAACAATTGAGTTCTAGCTTATTGAGTCTAAAGCAAATTCTTACTGATCCTGTATATCTAAGATTCAATTATAATATGACCATGATTTTTTTAGGATTTAGGTTATAGTAGAAATCATACTTCAAAAATATGATGATTGTATTTTATTATTCATTCATATGTAGCCACTAATTGTATATTTATGTATTCATAAAAATGTTGAGCCTTTTGCATACTGGAAACTAAAGTGGGAATTGGAAAAAAGAGTATAAGGAAAGAAAACATTATCAGTCCCAACCATAGTGATAACTGGGAGTTTTGGTTTGTCTTTTTATTTTCCCATAGATTATTGTTTTTCAAAATCCCAGAAATACTTGCATCAGAATCACTTGCAGTTCAAAGTTCAAATTCAATCTTTGAGGCTAGAACCCAGAAATCTATATGACCTACTCAGCTGATTCTGGGGCATACTTATATTTGAAAACAAATATTCTTAGGGCATATGGAATTTAAATGCTGCTTATTACATCTTATTGGTATATTTAACCATATGTAACAATTTTCTTTAACCATAAAATTTTAGAACCAGGTGTCATGCTGTATTTTCTCTAATTTTCTTCCACCATAATTGTTCTTTATTCATTTTCTTTTTTATAGGACATATGAAAATACTGGGTGTACAATTTTATTAAACTAAATCAATTTTGAATAATATAAAGGTGGAGGGCCCACATTATATAACTTCAAGACTTACTATATAGCTGCAGTAATCAAGACGCTATGATATTCGCAGAACAGATATATAAATCAATGGAACAGGAAAGAAAATTCAGAAATAAACACACAATAATATGCCATTTAAGCATATCATTTAAATCAAGAAGAAAGGAAAGTCATTTCAACAAATTAAATTTTCACAAATTAACAAAATATCTTATAAAAGTACCTCAAAATGTGTCATGGATTTAAATGTAAGCTGGAAAATGTAAGGGAAAAAAATCATTTAAAAATTTTTTTAGGAGTCAGGTATTAATCTTCAACTCAAAAGGCACCATCTATAAGAAAATGAGTAGATATTTGGACTTCATCAAAATTAAAACTTTTATTCCACAAAATCTTAAGAAGAGAAACGGTAAACCATGTAATATCTGATCAATGGAAAAGATAATATGCTCAAAACTCAAAAATAATCCCAGTAGAAAATGAAAAAAGACACATTTTTACTAAAGACGGTAAATAGAAGTAATTATGTGAATATATATTGACCCTCATAAGTCATTGGGAAATGCAAATTAAAACTACAGTGTGGTATGGTATATACTTATCAGAATTGCTAAAGAGAAAATTGTGAAAATGCTAAGTACTGTGGAGAATGCAAACCATGACAGGAATGTAAAATACAGATACTGGGTAGAGGAGTGGAAATTTTTATAAAGTTAAGCATACACTTAACATGAGCCAGCTGTCATACTGCCTCGACACAAAAACTTTTACAAATTTTTTCTTGGCAATTTTATCTGTGATAGCTGTAAATTAGAAGTAACCCAAATGTTCTGCAGTGGGTAAATGTCTAAACAAACCATTCCTACCATGGAATACTACTCTGTAGTGGAAAGGAACATATTACTAATATCTATATAATTTAGATGAGCCTTGGGACATACAGTAAATGAAAAAAATGAGTCTTTAAAGGTCACTTACTGTATGGTTGCATTTCTGATGTGTTGTTGAAATGTCAGAATTAATGAAAAGAAAGAACAGATTAATGATTTCCAGAGTCAGGGACTGGGCATTATATATGCATTGTTGTTACAGTGTGACATAAGAGTTCATTTAGGCTGATGAAACAGTTTTGTATCTTAAATTTAGTGTTTAGTACATAAATCTGTTCCTGTGCTAGCATTTTATATATTTATATACATAAAAATCAGTACATGTAAAATCTGGTAGAAGTGAATAACGTCTGTAGCCTATTCCGCAGTATTATACCATTACCATAATGTTGGTTTTGAAGTTTTATAGTTGTAGAAGATCTTACAAGTAGGACAAATTGGGTAAAGGGTACGTGGGATTATGTACTATTTTTTACAATTTCTGGTAAGCCTATAATTATTGCAAAATAAAAATTTATAGGTTTACATAATAAGAAGTAAGGTTCTTATGAAATAAGACTGATTGATAAGCCATGTTTAGTGGCATGTGCCTGTAATCCTAGAACTCAGGAGGTTGAGGTGGGAGACTTATCACAAGTTTAGAGCCAGCCAGTTGGCCTAAACCTTGTCTCAGAAAAAAAAGGGGGGGGGTGAGGAGGGAAGGTAATATAAAGAATACCTTGGAGGGGGAAATAAAATTATTTGTATATTAGGCCAACTATGAATACATGTTTGTTTCATTTTCATAGATAAAATGAGATTATAGTAGACTATGAAGGTTACTTTTCAGTCAGTGTTCATATTTTAAAAATGTTGATCATCAGAAAGAACAATGATCTGCATGAGATGTGATTATTTTCCCAATTACACCTAAGTAGTTTACCTTTACACAAAATATTGCATTCCAATACACAGCCTTGTATCCTTTCTGCCTTTTCAATCACAATCAAAACTGATTGGAACAAAAGGTACTTGTTTAGATAGGTGTGTTCTCCCTCTTTTTTTTTAAGCCTGTCTTGAGATAGGGTCTTATGCTACAGCTCAAGTTGGCCTCAATCTAGAAGTTTTCTTGCCTCTGTCTCCCGAATGCTAAGATTACAGACATAAAACACCATGCCTGACTGCTTCCTTATTTCCTATACTTGGAACCTGCATTCTGACCTTGTCTACACTGCCTTTGAATCCATTCCTCCTAAAGTTACCGATAACCTACAATAGTCAAACTCATATTCTTTTTTTTTTTAAATATTTATTTATTATGTATACAATATTCTGTCTGCATGTATGCCTGCAGGCCAGAAGAGGGCACCAGACCTCGTTACAGATGGTTGTGAGCCACCATGTGGTTGCTGAGAATTGAACTCAGGACTTTGGAAGAGCAGGCAATGCTCTTAACCTCTGAGCCATCTCTCCAGCCCCCAAACTCATATTCTTTTATTTATTTTTTTTTGAAAACTGCCATTAATAAACCTGTGGCTTGACACAGTTGGTCCTTCTTCCAAATTTACCACTTTGTTATCATGTATTGTGTTATTTTCTATACCCTATCTGTCCCCTCTAAAAGTTCATTCATATCCCTCTCCATGCATTTACAAGCAAATCCATTTCTCTCTCTACACCTGTCTGAATTCCAGACTTAGATTTCTAGCTACCCATTATATATTTCCATTAAGCAGTCTTATTACCACATTGAATTTGATAAATCTAAATTTAATATGTTTATGGTTCAACCTATATTCTTTTTTACTTTCTTACCTCAGTGAAGGGGAACATCCATATGCACAACTGGAATCCAAGCAGGCAACCTCAACATCTCTGTCACCTTTTTAACTGTTTGCATCGGAACAGAGTTATAACAATTTGGAATTTTTTTGTAATCTAATCAGAGTTGGAATGTATAGAATAGGTATGTATGAGGAGGAATGCATGGTGCCTAGTGGCTAGGATTACTTCATGAAGGCCTAAGAGTTTTTATCTTTGTAGCAGGGCAGGATCAAGATCTAGTGAAAGTTGTCCTGTGTCAGTACCCTCACAGTAAAGAGGAGACAATGATCTCTTACATTAAATAAAATAATTGAGCAAATAAGTAAATGCGTTGAGGAAAATTGAAGCAAGCTTTTTCATGCTTGAGGCATTTTTTACAGATACGTAAAAAAAGGATAAAATGACCCCCATGATGTTAAATGGAAATAGAAAGTTGATATGATTGCTTTAAAAGGGAATTGCACGTGTCAATTGAGAGAATGAGTGATGTACCTGTATACCTCCAATTCTTACCTCTGCGCATTGAGGGGGAATAGAAATGGCACTTCAGTAGCTAATGAGCACACCTGCCACCAAGTTGCTGGACTTCAAGTATTATTCTCCACTAACAGTGAATAGAATGGACTCCAGAAATAAATGCATATGTATATGGTGAACTGATTTTTAACAAAAAAGACAAGACAATTGAATGGGAGAAACCATAGCCCTTTTAACAACTGGTGATTTGACAACTAAATATCTGCACAGAATAATGAAGCTGGACCCCCACCCCATAGCATGCATGAGTGGTAACTAATAATGTGTTAAGGATTTAAATATAAGAATTTGTAACTATTAAAATATTAAAACATCAGTAAATCTCTATGACTTTGGTGTTAGCAATGACATTTTAGAAAAATCACAAAAAATAGTTGTTGGACCTGATGAAAATTTAGAAATGTAGATTAAAAATATAAAAAAAGAAAACTCAAAATAAAAAATGAAAGCTCAGAAAGCTTTACAAAAATACTTTATCTAAGAATCTAGTATCCAGCCAGGCAATGGTGGCACATGCCTTTTATCCCAGCACTTGGGAAGCAGAGGCAGGCAGAACTCTGAATTTGAGGCCAGCCTGGTCTACAGAGTGAATTCCAGGACAGGTTCCAAAGCTACACAGAATAACTGTTTTGATAAACCGATCAATCAATAAATAAATAAATAAGAAAAAGGGAATCTAGTCTCCAGAATATATAAAAACTCAGATAACAACAGCAAAAAAGCAGCCCAATTCAGAAGTAGACAAATCATGCCAATTGATAGCTATATAGAATAAAAATGTATAACCAGTCTTCTGAAGAAATGATAGACTAGCAGCTGTGTGACCTAATGAAGAGTGAGAATAAAATAATTATTCCAACGAGAGGAAGAGCTTTATAAACCACAAAGTTAACAATAGAACATCTTAAAAATTGGAAGAGAGATGGGTGGTGCACTGTAAAGAAGCCAAGCTGAACACAACTCCACCCTCATTACTCTCTGGCAAGGGAAAGAGAAGCAGAAGCCTTCTTCAAGACGTAAAATAGGCCACATTGAGGAAAATAGATGGGTAGTTTTTCTATAGTGATATTTATGTTTTTTATAAAAAAGCAAAGCAGCCAAGTCACTAGAGAGCTCTTACCTCTAAGAAGTCCTCAGACTGAAAGAGGAGGAGTTTCTGTCTCATCCTGGTTTATATAGACCTCTCTAGTACTGGGATTAAAGGTATGAGCCACCACCACCTAGGTCTGTTTCTGCATTGATCTTTTGTAGCCCAGGCTGGCCTTGAACTCACAGGGATCCAACTGTCTCTGGACTAAAGGTGTGTGTCACCACTGCCTGGCCTCTAGTGGCTTAGTTTTACTTTTTGATTTTCAGGCAAACTTTTATTTATAAAAATAAAATATCACTATAGTTCTCCCTTCAGAACAATCCTATAGCCCTCACAAACCTCAAATCTTGTAGGTTTGGCAAGGCAGTGATTCCTCTGTTGGATGGGTCAGCAGTGGAGAGGAAAACATTTTACCACTCTGTAAGACTTCATTGCAGTGGACTAGTGTCATTTTAAGAAAACTTAAAAACTGAACTAACCTTGGGACAAGAAAACAGGAAACAATCACAAACCAGGGATCCTAAATTTAACATGCCTCAGCTCCAGAGTGAGTGACAACTCTGGAGGGAGTTGCAGGTGGTAGAATAGCTGGATACTAACAAATCAAAGACAACAAGAAGCTCATCTCAATAAGGCTAACAGAAAATATCTTCTCCCTTAGTGACCAGAAACAGAGCTCACCTATGAATAACCCTGGAGTATGATAGTTCTGAGCTGCATGTCAGTGGATAAAACAACTTCTGGGACCACATACTGCCATTCACTACTGTAGAGTCTGAGAACTGAGAAGCTCCAGGGTTTTACTTGAAATTCATTGCTGCATCCCTTCATCAAGGTGATACATAGGAAAACACAAAGACATATCTTTCTCCCTGTTACAGACCTTAGTGCTGGACTGTTTCCCATACTTCCAGCACACTTGGGAGACATTCTCTAAGTAGAAAATTAGTCATTCCAGAAATTCCAATCTGAGGACTGTTAGGTGGGAGAATATTTTCAAATATTATTAGGAATTTCCAATATAGATTTAACAACAAAATACACAAATAAGCTGAAAGAAAAAACATATGATCATTTCATTAGATGTGGGAAAAGCATTTGACAAAATTCAACACCCCTTTATGATAAAGGTCTTGGAGAGACTAGGGATACAAGGGTCATACCTAACTATAATAAAAGCTATATACAGCAAGCCGACAGCTATCATCAAATTAAATGGAGAGAAATTTAAAGCCCTTCCACTAAAATCAGGAACAAGACAAGGCTGTCCACTCTCTCCATACCTCTTCAATATAGTGCTTGAAGTTCTAGCAATAGCAATAAGACAACATAAGGAGATCAAGGGGATTTGAATTGGAAAGGAAGAAGTCATACTTTCATTATTTGCAGATGATAAAATAGTGTACATGAGCGACCCCAAAAACTCTACCAAAGAACTCCTACAGCTGATAAACACCTTTAGTAATGTGGCAGGATACAAGATCAACTCCGAAAAATCAGTAGCCCTCCTATACACAACGAACAAAGAAGCAGAGAGTGAGATAGCCACAAATAGCATAAAGTATCTGGGGGTAACTCTAACCAAAGAAGTGAAAGATCTATTTGACAAGAACTTTAAGTCTTTGAAGAAAGAAATTGAAAAAGATACCAGAAAATGGAAGGATCTCCCGTGCTCGTGGATTGGTAGGATCAACATACTAAAAATGGAAATTCTACCAAAAGCAATCTATAGCTTCAATGCGATCCCCATCAAAATCCCAACAAAATTCTTCACAGACCTTGGAAGAACAATAATCAACTTTATATGGAAAAACAAAAAACCCAGTATAGCCAAAACAACACTATACAATAAAAGTACTTCCAGAGGCATTACCATCCCTGACTTCAAACTCTTACAGAGCTACAGTAATGAAAACAGCCTGGTACTGGCATAAAAACAGAGATGTTGACCAGTGGAATCCAATCGTGGACCCAGATATTAATCCAAAAACCTATGAATACCCGATTTTTGACAAAGGAGCTAAAATTTTAGAATGTGAATCTGTAAAGACTCATGTGGTCAGAAAAGGAGTGATATACAGTAAAGTCAGATTCAAAGATGAAGAAAACATCTAAATGGTTTACTGTGTGTTAAAAAATATATGCAGGCTTGGGAGAGAAAAGAAAAAGGTTAAAGTCTTTTTTAAAAAAAAAGGAGAGTAGTTGGGTGTGGTGGTACACACCTTTAATCCCAACACTGGGAGACAGAGGCAGACAGACCCCTGTGAGTTCAAGGTGAGGTGGGACACATCTTTAATCCCAGCACTTGGGAGGCAGAGACAGACAGATACACAGAGAAATTCTGTCTCAAAAAAGCCAAAAATTAAAAATAAAAAAATAGAGGTTAAAATAAAGCCACATAAAGATGAAAAATACACAGTCTCGATACTGTATGTTATTATGTTCTCTTTGAATTGTTTGAATGCTGAGGAAGGAGCAACAGCTGCTAAAAGATATTTGTTTATAAATGCTGCTGAATTAATCAAGATAGGTATTTTGCAAATACCTTGACTTCAAAATTGAAGTCAAAAGATATGTTACTTTGGAGAAGAGGTTTTGTTTTTGTTTCCACAGAAAATGAGAAGCTATGGATTTATTCTGAATTAAGAAAAATCAGGTTTGATCAAGGAAGACCACCTGAGAAATCTCCAGTAGGAGCAGATGGCCCAGATGTCTGAGTTCTACATCCAGAACAGATTCAAGACTGCTGCCTGAGATGATCAAGCCTCACAGGATACTCCAGTCAGGACTTGGTCATAATTCTAATTTTTTTTAGGTTCCTATAAGATTATCAGTGCCCCCCCCAAAAGTCATAATGAGACAAATAAAATAAAATAAAATAAAATGAGATCTAGGACACAATGAGAATTTTCAAAAAGTTAAATCAAGCTGGGCTGAACGCCCAGAAAAATTAAAAATTTAGTTTAACACTCCTGGGATTTCTATGTGTATATCTTATGTGTCTATGGGTAAGTTTATTAGACATAACTAATTGAAAAGATAAAATATCTGGAAATTAAACCTCAAATAATGTTAGTCAGAGATAAGGAAGGATTTTTTTAATCAAAGTTCATTCAACAGAAAAAAGTATCTCAAGTAATATAATTCAGAATGTTTTTCTTGTTTGAGAAATACAAGGGGTAAAACTTGCATTACATTTAAAATTAATACTTCAATACAGAAAACATACTCTAAAAACTTAATGGTAAGAAACATGCTTTTTAATAGAGTTGAGAATGAGGAAATCTGTAAGAGGAAGAAATCAGGAATTCAGTATTAAAAGATGAAGAAAGTCAAAGGGGATCTCAGCTAGAGATGCACAGAGGGGGTGGTGGTACAAGGGAATTCATTCTGAACGTATTTCAGACTGTCTTTCGGCAGCAGACACATGCCAAGCAAGTGAGCTTGCTAGTTGTTGTTCTCAGGAACTTCAGGGCATTGGAGACTTTTTATAGTGCCTAATTATAATGCCTTATACATTGTACACTATACAATATATTACAAAATAAATATTAACCCTGCAAACTTTCAGGGCTCCACTTTGAATGGATCATACCCAAGGAGGCAAGAGTAGGAATAAACATCCTAGAAATGATTATCTATGTACACAGACATATACTCCTTTTAGATACTAGCCAAAAAAAAGGAATTTCATCTAAAATAGAATTGGGCATATTCTTTGGTCTAACATGAAAATGGTTATGTGTCCATGAAAACTGCACAGTATGGTATGAAGTTATTGTCAAGTGTATTTTCTATTAATGTTTATATAGAATTTGTAAGTTCTTTTGAGATAGAATCTCATGTAGGCCAGGTTAGCCTCAAACTTGCTGTCTAACCAAGGTTGAATTTCTGAATTTCTTGCCTTTGCCTTCCTAGTTTTGGAGTTATAAAGCATGTACTACCACTCTATCTTTTAATTGAAAATAAATTTTCGTTCCTACAATAAAAAAAAAGATTATCAGTGCCCCAACCAGCAGGAAGTAGCCTGGAAAACTATGCCCACATTCCCCGAAAATGGACTATGAATATTTTCCTTCATTTAGGATGTTGCTCACAAATTGTTATGACTAATGGTCAGGACAAAAGCTAAACAAAGGATATTAGATTTAGAGTTCTTGTTATTTAAAAAAGGGGGGAAGTAGTGTGGGACAATTACCTATATTCTGTCAATTATATTTTAAATAAGTGCTGGTTGGACAGTAGCCAGTCAGGAAGTATAGGCAGGACAAATAGACAGGAAGTAGAGGTGGGTCAATGAGAACAGGAGAATTCTGGGATAAAGGAAGTTCCTCAGCAGTTCTGACCCAGCCACAGAAGAAGCAAGATGTGACTGCCTTGTTGAAAAATGTATCGAGCCACATGGCTATCACAGATAAGAATTATGGGCTAATATGAGTTATAAGTGTTAATAAGAAGCCTGAGCTAATGGGACAATCAGTTTATAGTTAATGTAGACCTTTGTGTGATTTCTGTGGGACTTAACAATTGCAGGAACCGGGCAGGACAGAAACCCCGACAACAGTGAACTAACTCTAGGTTTTCAACTTTCATTAGCCACCATCCATGCTGGGGTGGGCTTTTGGGGATGCAGCTGCCTTTGAGTCATTCTCATCTAACGTGAATAGGTATTTACTCATATTTCTTCAGGAAAAATGTCATGTGATATAAGTGCATTTGACCAAAGTCAACACATTACTTTAAAGAAAACAGGCATACTAGAAATAGAAGAAACATCCTCCACCAGAAAAAGGTTATATATGAATAACCCACAACTAACAAAAACTCAGTGGAAAAAAAAAGTTGAATGCTTTCTGCATAAAAACAGTATCAAGATAAATTTTTCTATTCCTACAACTTCTACCAACATTATATTGGAGATTCTAGTAGAAATTGAGAAAAAGAGAAATAAGCGCCCTTCAGAACTTGAAAAGGTTCAAAATCATGTATTTTTTATGTATTATTTGCTTTATGTATTATTTATGTCTTGATACATAGCCTAAGTTTGCCTGTATCTCAGTTTGTAGCCCAGGTTGGCCTCAAACTCATCATTATCCTGCCTTTGCCTCTTGAGTGCTAGGATTACAGGTATGTTTTACCACACCAAACTACTAGAGCTAATAAATGAGCTCTTTAAAGTTGCACAGACAAGAAACACGGTTCAATGAACAATGCTGATTCAAACCTGATGCCCCGAGTTAAAGTCCAGGAACAAACATGGCAGAAAAAGAAAACTGGCTCCCACAAGTTTTCTTCTGAGCTCTACATGGATACTACAGCATTCTTCTGCCTACACACACACACACACACACACACACACACACACACACGTGCATAGTACATAAAATAAAAAAATAAAGTTGCAGGATACAATGATAATACAAAAACATCAGCAGTATGTCTATATACTAATAATGATTAAATTGGTTTATGTTGAGGTCTTTGATTCATTTTGACTTGAGTTTTGTACATGGGGATAGGTATGAATCTATTTGCATTCTTCTACATGTCAATATACAGTCATGCCAGCACTATTTGTTGAAGATGCTTTCTTTTTCCATTTTCTATAGCCAATTTTTAAATTGGGTTATTTGTTTTCTTGACTCTTGGTTTCTTGAGTTTCTTATAGATTTTGGATATTAACCTTCTATCAGATATCTATCTTACAAAGAAAGATTCTCTCCCAGCTAGTGGATTTCCTTTTCACTAGGTTGATTGTTTCCTCAGCTGTACAAAAGCATCTTAGATTTATGAGTTCCCATTTTTCAGTTATTGGCCTTACTCCTTGAGTGAATAAAATAATAAAATTCCTATTCAGAAACTATCATCCCACACCTAAATCTTTTCTTCTAGAAGTTTCAGGGTTTCAAGTTTTACATTGAGGTCTCTGATCTACTTGAAACTGATTTTTGTGGATGGCAATATATATAAACCCAATTTCATTCTTCTACATGTAAACATCTCATTTTCTTATTTCTTGAAGATTCAATCTTTCCTCCAGTGTTATTTTTGGAATCCTTTTTGTCAAATATCAAATGGCTATAATTATATGCTAATGAGAGATATTAGTTAATTTTACTTATTAATATGTGTATTGTGGGGGTTGCATGCACAGGGGTACATGCCAAAAAGTAGATATGGAGGTCAGAAGACAACTTGCTGGTGTCGCTTCTGTTCTTCCTACCACTCCTGGAAATTTCAAGCTTGACAACGAGCCTTTGTTCACTGATCGATCTCACTATTTATAAGTATTTTTAATTAAACTAAATTATATACATATACAATCTGCTATAAGCATTCTTTAAAATTTTTCTTTATTTGTTCTGATTTCATGTGTGTGTTGAACATATATACTTAACAATGCAATAACAAACAAAAAACACTACATTGAAAACCAGCTTTCTTCAGTTCTCCAGTCTTGCTTTATTTCTTCACAGCAATTCAACCAATTATCCAGCCTTCTTCTTCTAACCCCACCCCTTTCCTAAGGGTGTCTAGAAGTCTTGCTCTATTATTCCCTCCCCCACGCGCGCAGGCACGCCCGCGCCTTTAAAAAAAGATATCAACTTATAATTACTTGGTTCTATATGTTACATTTGCTTTGACTTGCAAACAGGGTCTCATGTAGTGCTTATGCCACCGCAACCCGTTTATCAATACATTTACTTTTAAAGGGTTGTTATGAAGGGCAACGCTGGGGGAAGTCCTTGGACCTACGAAATAGCCACAGTTCTTGGTATTTTGCACGTAAATTATAAACATTTGAAAGCTTTTGACCCAGAGGGCGGTAAGATTCTCACTGAAGGTGCCCTTTGAGGAACACTGGTGCAAACGGCGGGTTATTTATGATATACTCTGAATCGGATCCATCCGTCTGCGTGAGGGAATTGGGATCGACCCGGAAGCCACTCTGGAAAATGTGCTCCTTATTGAGGTATAGGTAGTGGTGAGGTCTGCCGTAGTCTGGATTCCCAACGTTTTAGCTTGCTCATTCCCTAAATCTCTTAACAGTCCTTTTCCCAGAAGTCGGTATTGGTCCTCCAGCAGCTCCCGCTTTTCGACCAAATCTCTTCTAAACTTGTCACTCATACGCGTTTAGCCAATCATCACCTAAACATAAGCACCAATGAATACACAGACTCGTAGGAAGAGAGGCGGGCCTTCACGTACAAACGATCCAATCACTGACGCCAACGGCAGACGCCTCAGAAGGCAGTTATTTCCGTTCCTGCTTTCTTAAGATGGCTGCGGCTAAGGGCGGTTGTGGCTTAGAAGCTGCTGCTGGAAACGGGCGGCGGCTCCACCTAGGAATTCCTGAAGCGGTGTTTGTGGTAAGAGATCCTGTTCCTTGGCGTCTTGGTCCTAGATTGAAGATTACTTTTCAGTCGCCACACAGGTCTGCGTTGTTGGGGGAAGGTGGGGAGCTGAGCTGAAAAGTCCCGGGAGGGAATGCCCGGTCTGTTTTCCCGACCCACCCGCATCCTGGTTTTTCAGACCCTGCCGGGGGGATGGCTTTGAAGAGTGGCCAGAAGGCCGGAAGAGAGAGTGGGGGAGGACTGCGGAGCAGGACCCGGATGCTAGGCGGTTGTCCTTTGCCCCCCCCCCTCCCCGAAAGGGCCGATTATTGAGGAGCACAAGACAGCGATGGTGTGGTGCTGGAGACGTAGATAGGTAATGGGTAGAAACTTAGTATAGTGAGTAGGCGGAACTGAGTGACACCTAGTCACTTTAAGCAGGGTCGTGGTCCGTTTCCTTGGAAATGGAAGTAGACTGCCGTGAAAGTAGATGTTAGTTATCACGAATGTGAATTCCTTATGTGTCTTGCTTTTAGAAATTGAGGGATTATGCAGTGCACTGGATAACTGGCTGTCATTAGGTGTCTGAAACCATTTTATATTTGGTTTTTCATTCAAGCAGTTTGGGGAGACAACAAATTGTATGCAGTTGTGAGAATTTGTGGGGAATACAATTGGAAGGTTTCATGTAACAGGGAGAACAACCCAAATTCAAAGAGAAGGTAGAAGTTGTATATATTTTATCACTTATTTGTGCTGAAGCACTGCTTGCTTTATAATCTTAGTGGAATTTTCCTTGACCTTTTGTTTTATACCAAAAGTGTATATACTCCCTTATGTCTAATATTCTTCAAAAGATCCATTTCTTTTACTTAAATCACATTTTATATTGTATAATTTACTGGTGGAATAATTGTTTTGTGTATTCTCAGTGTGCCATGTTTTTAAAGGTATCTTTCAAGTGACCTTTACATGAAATAATATTTTCTGAGGTTCAGAAATTTTCTAAAGAGATTTTTGTAAAACTTAGGAGGGAGTGGCTGTTGTTCCTATTTTGTAGATAGGAACCTATTTTGTGAAGAAACCAAGAAAATACTGTTCCTGAATATTTTATCCCAGATCACACATGATATAAATGAGCTATCCAGACTTCACATATGAGCAGACAGGAGGGCTTCAGAACCTCTGGTTGTGCTCTGTTATTTAGTGGTTAGGTATTTTTCCTGATCCTACCACAATGCTTACACATAAGATTGTGTGTGTATGTATGTATATGTGTGTATGTATGTATATATATGTGTGTTTGTGTGTGTGTGTGTGTGTGAGTGTAATTTCCGTGTGTCTTAAATATAACAGTAGTCAGAGGTAACTTCAGATGTTGATTTAATGAATACCAACCTTATTTGAGGGCATTATAATCTTAACCTAAACCTATCTATCTTTCTATCTATCTATTGAGACAGAGCCCCACACTGTAGCCCGGGTTGGCCTAGAACTCATTGTGTGTACTAGGCTAGCTTCAGGCTCATAGCAACCCTCCTACCTCTGCTTTCCAAGCGTTGAGATTAAAGACAGACACAGTGACACCTGGTTCTAAAATTTTATGGTTAAAGAAAATTGTTACATATGGTTAAATATACCAATAAGATGTAATAAGCAGCCCAATCTATATATACATAATTATTTTGATGTTCCAAAACTAATGGGAGTGGCATGCTATTGTAGCAATATAAAATTCTACAGTAGAGAGTATTTGAATCCTGCCCTGTCTTCCCACTTGCTGCCTAGCCTTGAGTATATATGGATGGCAATGTTTATGGGGTTACCGTGAAAAATAAAACGTGTTCAACTGAATTAAAGCAGTAAGAAATATGATAAATTTGGCACACAATGTGCTCAATTCTTTGACTAGGGAACATGAATAGACAGTGTGTTTTCATTGCTAATAGTTTTCTTTCTTTCTTTTTCTTTCTTTCTCTTTCTTTCTTTCTTTCTTTCTTTCTTTCTTTCTTTCTTTCTTTCTTTCGTTCGTTCGTTCGTTCGTTTTTTGAGACAAGGTTTCTCTGTAGCTTTGGAGCCTGTCCTGGAACTAGCTCTTGTAGACCAGGCTGGCCTTGAACTCAGAGATCCACCTGCCTCTGCCTCCCAAGTGCTGTGATTAAAGGCTTGTGCCGCCACCACCACCCAGTCAATAGTTTTAATATTTGCTACAGGAGAAATGTACAAAACATCTCAACCTATATATGAATCAGAATTAGAACAAGAAGACTAAATTAACTACATAATATAGTGAGCTGCCCCAAATTGTCTTTCTTTAACTTATTTTTGTCTTTTTTTTTTTTTTTTTTTGAGACAGGCATTATGTAACCTGGGATAACCCAAATTTGTTGTATGTCTCAGGCTGGTCTTGAATTTCAGATCTTTGTGCTTCTGCTTCATGAGTTTTGGGATTATAGGTCTGTACTATCATGTCTAGCTTATCTATAACTTTTCTTCTGGCAGTACCTAGGGCTTCATGTCTGGTAGGCAAGTGGTATACTACTGAGCTCCAATCCATCTATGTTTGACTTTTTATAATTATGTTTTTAATTAAAAATAAGCCTTTGGTAAAACTAGTTCTTGCTAATGGAGTCCATTAGACACACTTAAGGGTAGGCTCCATGCCCACCAGTAGACTGCCAATACAAAATGAATTCAATGGTATTTTTGTAGACTTGTCTCATTGCTTTGTTTGAGCATTTTTTTTCTTACTGGCTTTTTACTTGAATGTTATTTCAGATTTTGTGTTTTTATGGATTTTGTGTGTATGTTCTTATATTTTCCTTTCTTTTTAAAATTATGCTGTGATTTTTTTGTTTGTTTGCCTGCTTTTTAAAGAGAGAGAAATGGTATGGAGTTGGGGAGGTGGGAGGATCTTGGAGAAGTTGGGGGAGGATATATTTTATGAAAAAATTAAAACAAGCCTTTGAAGAAAAAAAAAGAAAACTTGTTCTTTTTGCATTTTATAAGCAAAGTGAAAATCAGATTTATGATATAAATTTAAGATTTTATATTATTTTTCATATTAAAGGAAGATGTAGATTCTTTCATGAAGCAGCCTGGCAATGAAACTGCAGATACAGTGTTAAAGAAGCTGGATGAACAATATCAGAAGTATAAGTTTATGGAACTCAACCTTGCTCAAAAGAAAAGGAGGTAATCAAAATAATTTCTACATTTAAAAAACTTTATTATAATTATCAATTATGTAAGTTGTACAAGCCAGTGAGTTTTATTCTGATATAGTCACACATACAAATATTGTGTCTGGATCATATTCACCTTCCCTGATGCCACCCACCCTTTCCTTTAGTCTGGTGTATTTTGTTTAGCATGATGACATATATAGTTCTGTTAATTATATTGCAAATGATATGTTTTCATTCTTACTAATTGTTGTATAATGTTTCATTTCCACATAAGTGTGTGTACCATGCATGCACACATACTTACTTATTCATTTATCTGTTGTTCTTAGCTATTGTGAATAGTGCCATAGTGAATATTAGTATGCACACAACATTTCCATGGTTACTTTGTTTTCTTTTGGGTATCCAGTCAGCAATCATATAACTGAATCAGATAGTATTTCCTTTTTTAGTGTTCCCAATTATATTGTATGCACATGTATGTTCAGGTTCATACATGCCATTGCGTAAACATAGGTTCTCATGTGCCATAGTGCATGTGTGGAGGTCAGAGAATAACTTTCTGGATCAGTTCTCTTCTGCCACTTTGTTGAGGCTGGGTCTCTCTTGCTATTTCTAATACTTTGTATACTTCAAGCTAGCTTCTAGGTAGTTCTCATTTTGCCATGCTGAGATTACAGATGACAGCCACTGCATCCTATTTTTCTGTGAGTTTTAGGGATCGAACTCGGGTTGAGAGACTTATCAGCAAGGGCTTTTACCTGCTGAGCCATTTCTCTGGCCTCATTTTTATATTTTTGAGGAGTATTCATATTGTTATATATAAGAGGTATTATAATTTACATTCCTGTTAGCAGTATATAAGGTACCTTTTTTCGTATATCTTTGCCAGTATTGCTAATAATTATTTTTAAGACAGAGTATCATATAGCACAGGCTGGTCTTGAATTTGCTATGTAACAAAGGATGACTTTGAGGTTCTGATCCTTCTGCCTTCACCTCCCAAGTGTAGGGAGTTACAGGTATGTACCATAAGGCCTGGCTTTATTTTTTTCCTGCCATACTGGGTAATTGAACCTAAGGCCTCATATGTACTAGGTGGGTGCTCTACCTTTGAGTTATATTGCTAGCCCTTCTAATATTTTTTTATTTTGAAATAGGTTCTTAAGTTACCCAGGTAAATCTTGAACTTTCGATCTTACTGTCTCTGCCTTCTTAATAGCTGGGATGACAGGCCTACACCACCAGGCATAGCCTGGTATTTTTGATGGATAGCTATTCTGACTCTGTTGAGATGAAATCTCTGTAGTTTTAATTTGCATTTCATCTTTGCATGAAGTGGAGATTGTTGGGGGAAGGGGCTGCTTGTTTGTCCCAGCCACCTGACTAGCTTAACCCTGAAATAATAACACAGAAACTGTATTAATTAAAACACTGCTTGGCCCATTAGCTCTAGCTTCTTATTGGCTAACTCTTACATCTTAATTTAACCCATTTCTGTTAATCTGTGTATCGCCACGTAGCAGTGGCTTACCTGCAAAGATTTGGCATGTCTGACTCTGGCAGCTCCATGGTGGCTCTCACTCTGCCCTTCTTTCTCTCAGCATTCGGTCCAGTCCTTCCCACCTAGCTAAGTTCTGCCCTATCAACAGGCCAAGGCAGTTTCTTTTATTCATTGATGGTAATTACAGCACACAGAGGGGACTCCCACATCAGGAGATCAGAATTTATATGTATCAGCTTTACAACTTGGCCGTTTCTCTACCTCTGGAGATCATATATATACTTTTCTACCTTGTATCTGTGATAGGGTAGCTAATAATTCACACTGGGTGATTCAAAGGGCATCTAGATGATTTGTACATTAAAAAAAAAACAGTATGACAAATGTATACACTGAGAAGACATCACTGTGCTTTGCCTGAGTTAGCTTATTATAGTTTACTTGTGCTGCGTATGTTTACCTATAACAGCCCCATATAGTACTACACAGGTGATTGATGTTTTAAGATTTGGAATTTAATATATTTGGATACATGTCGTTTTAAAAATTAGTTATAAAATCGATCTTTTAAATTTAAGCTTATAATTAAATGCAGAGCCTGTGTATCACTTCTACAGAATGTGGCCTGTACTAGAAATGTTAGCAACAGGGAATTAGACACGAAATAAGACTTTTTACACTATGTATTGAATATATCCATAGTTTATATATTATCTTACTTTTTAATTTAAAAAATATTTTATGCATATGAATGTTTTCCTGTCTGTATGTCTGTGTACTGTGTGCATGCCTGGTGCTTGTGGAAGTCAGAACCGATATCAGATCTGCAGCTGGGTTATAGATGGTTATGAACCACCACATGTGTGCTGGGAATTGAATTAGGGTCCTCTGAAAGAACAGTGTTTTAAACCACTGAGTAATCTCTTTGGTCCCTTAAATATTGTAATCAACTGTTTATATTCTTAATAGTCTCTATATGGCTTATTAAATATACTTGTTTTATAATATTTATCATAAATATTTTCTCTTATATCTAAAATATTTAAATCTTAGGAAATACCTTAACTTTTTATATTTATAAATAGTTTTTAAGGACATAGGTGAAAATTGCAAGCCTAGTAAGATAGTCCTGATGTTTATTTTTGCCTGTAAAATACTATATTAACCTTTTTATCCCTCCTCACAGACTGAAAGGTCAGATTCCTGAAATTAAACAGACTTTGGAAATTCTAAAATACATGCAGAAGAAAAAAGTAAGTGTATTTTTGTTTGCAAGTATAAGTGGATCAGAATTCTTTGACAGAGACTTGATTTCCTTGACTCCTTGGTACTGGTACTTCATTTATGCAGTAGGATTCACCTTTACCTTCTTGTTAATGTTACCTACAGTAACATTAAAAACAGTATACTACGTCAAAAAGTTGGCTTTGTGGCCTTCCCTTAAAATCAAGTTTAATTCTCAGCTCCTCACTTAAATTACTTTGTGTGTGAAATTTTAATTAGAAATGATGTTGGGTATTTTTTTAAATGTCTTATTCTAATAAGGTAGCAAAATTTAAGAATGTTTTCACTTAATTTTTTTTTTTTTTTTTTTTGGTTTTTCGAGACAGGGTTTCTCTGTGGCTTTGGAGCCTGTCCTGGAACTAGCTCTGTAGACCAGGCTGGTCTCGAACTCACAGAGATCTGCCTGCCTCTGCCTCCCGAGTGCTGGGATTAAAGGCATGTGCCACCATTGCCCGGCTTCACTTAATTTTTATGGGTGTACTACTGGCATATTGGCTTCATAGTAGTAGTTTGGGAGTGATCATTCTGTTTCTGTTTTGTTTTTTAAATAGTTTAAGGACTGGCTATAGATCTTTGCTTTGAATGTCTAGTATAAGTCTTCTGTGAATTCATCTGGTCCTGGACTTCATTTTAGCTGGAAGGCTTTTTTTCTTTTTCTTTTTTTTCTCTGATAATTTTTTTTGAATATTTATTTACGTATTATGTGTACAATGTTCTGTATGTGTATATGCCTGAAGGTCAGAAGAGGGCACCAGACCCCATTACAGATGGTTGTGAGCCACCATGTGGTTGCTGGGAATTGAACTCAGGACCTTTGGAAGAGCAGGCAATGCTCTTAACCACTGAGCCATCTCTCCAGCCCTCTCTGATAATTTTTTTATTACTTTATAAACAATAAGAATCAAAATTTCTACTTCCTTCCCTCCTCCCATTCCCCTCCCACTCCCCCACTCTCCTCCCTTCCTCCCCCTCCCTCCTTAAGAGAGGCAGGGAACCCTGCCCTGTGGGAAGTCCAAGGCCCTCCCCCCTCCATCCAGGCTTAGGAAGGTGTGCATCCAAATAGACTAGGGTCCCAAAAGGAAGGCTTTTATTTCATACAGTTTTTTCTTAGGAGTCTATTTAAGTCATTGACTTCTTGGCTTAATTTTGGTGGTTTGGCTGAATTCAGATGTTTTTCTTTTAGATTCTCTAGTTTAGTGGCATACAGGTTTTAAAAATATTCCCTTATAATATTCTACATTTCTTTTTTGTAATGTTTTCCTGTTCATTTCTGATTTTGTTATTTTGGATCCCTCTTTCTTTTGGTTAGTTGGGCTAAGGGTATCTAAGTTATGTTAGTCTTCTCAAAGAACCAGATCTTAGATTTTTTGATTCTCTATATTGTTTTCTTTGTTTCTATTTAGTTGATTTCTGCTCTGAGTTTTATTATTTTTTTTACATTGATTGAGTTTAGATTTGGTTTGTTCTTTTTCCAACTTTTTGAGTTATATCATTAAGCCATTTATTTGTGCTCTTTTTGATTTTTTTTTTTAAGTGTAGGCACTTAGAACTGTGAATATTCCTCATGGGACTGCTTTAATGTGTTTCAGAGATGTGCTCTATTTTAGAAAAGCTTCCATATGTTGCTGAATAGAATGTATATTCTTTGGTCTTTGGATAGAATATTTGTAGACATCTGTTAGGTGTATTTGATGTATGATATCAATTGATTCTGATGTTTCTCTGTTTCTTTTGTCCAGATGACCTATCTATTGGAGAAAGTGGGGTATTGAAAATCACCTACTTAATAATGGATTGATGTTAATCTGCATCTTTAAATCCAGTAGTAGATTTTTTTTTAAAAATGAAATTGGGCATCCATGAGTTTACACATATGTTTAGGATAATAATATCTTCTTGGTTAACTGTTCCCTTGATTAGAGTCATATATCCTCCTTATCTCTTCTGATTAATTTTAGTTTGAAGTCTATTTTGTCAGATACTAGGATAGTGACATCTGCTTGCTTCCGGGTTCCATTTGATTAAGTAGTTTTGCTCATCCTTTTACTCTTAGGCATTGCTTAACTTTGAAACTAAGATGTACTTCTTGGAGGCTTATTATAACCTTGATAGCTGCAGGAACTATTGTTGTTTTATTTTATGGATGAGGAACTTGAGACATAGATAAATAGTGACATGCCAAATTTAAACAGCTAGTAAGCAGCTGAATCAGAGTCCATGCCAAGTCATTTTAGCCATTCATTATATAATAGCTATTTGTTTTTTTACTACTAAGTAAGTCTTCATGTTGGTACTCTTTTAAATGTCTTGGGATCCCTCCTTTATAACCTTGATATCAACCTGACCTGTCTGTGGTACTGTCATATTTTAAAGGAGTCCACCAATTCAATGGAGACCAGATTCTTACTGGCAGATAACCTGTACTGCAAAGCTTCGGTTCCTCCTACTGATAAAGTGTGCCTGTGGTTGGGGGTAAGTAAATGTTATAGCCACAGCTACTCACTGTATTTGTAAAACAATGTTTTCTGACCAGCAAAACTTTTTTTTCTTAAAATGTAATGTCTTTATCTCTCTTTGGTTTAGGAAGAATGAAGGTGTAGAGTTCAAATGGTCTTTTATTAGAAATGGACTGGAATTAGGAGTGTCTTTAAAAGACTACACACATTTAATGTTTTTTCCAGTCCAAGCAAAACTGACCAAACCTACTCTTCAGCTGTGTGTGTATGTGTGTGTCTGTGTGTGTGGATGGGGAGGTGGGGGGTGGAGAGTGAACTCGGGGCTTTGAGTATGCCAGGAAAGCACTCTACCATGGATCCACATTCCCCAGCCTTTTGTTTTTCTAAGACAACATCTCATATGTAGCCCAGACTGTCCTTTGACTTCTAATCCTCCCACCTTTGCTTACCCACTACTGAGATTGCAGTCATGCCACCATGCCCAACTACTTCTCCAGTTACTGTTTTGTCTTTTCAGAATATAGCAGAAGGAAGATAGAGGGGAGGGGCTGTGGCTCATTTGGTAAAATACTTGCTTTACAAGCATGAAAACCTGAGTTCAATACTGAGAATTCACATAGAAAAGGCAATACATATATTTGTGGTCCCAGGTTTTGGGTTTCACAAAGAAATGGGGGGTCTAGAAGGAAAAGCTGAAAGGGGTGGAGACAAAGAACTAGGGAGACCCTAGGCTTGCACTAAGAGGTAGAGTCCCTAGGGAATTACCAGTAGTTTTAATGTAATCAAATTTCTTTCTTCTATTTTCAAAGTATATTCATTGGTATGCTGGCAAGTGGCAATCAATTTAGGTACAAAATGGCGAACAATTAGGGAGGAAAGACCTTTATTTGTAATATTTGCTGATTTCTATGATATAGTGTTCTGATCATTCCTGTATGATATACTGGAATGTATAATTGAAAAGAGGTGTGTATACAATTGTCATTTACATTTCAGTGCAAAATATTCCAAAATACTCTTGTGTTACATTCCTCAGCAAACACCCTTCAGTCCTAGTGTCGGTGGTGGTAGCCTGAGGATCTTTCTTCCTCTTTAGGGACTGCTACTAGGTAAAAGTGGGTCTTTGACTATGCTGCATACAATAACTCAGGGCTAAGTCAGCACGAAGCAAAGTTTATGAAGTATTTGTAAGAGTTGTTTCAAATCTAAGTGGGAATGTTTAGAGAGAGAAGGTGCTTAGGAAAAGTACAGTACCCTCAAGGCACGGTTCTCAACTTCTCAAAAGAGAGATGTGCTTAGTTTTACTAGGGTTGAACTCAGAGGACTTATGTCTGCTAAACAGTTACTGTATGTCTGACTTACACCAACCCTTTAATTGTTATTTTGGCCATACATATTTGTAGGGTATAGTGTGGTAATTCAGTATGTATATACAATGTATACAGATCTACTAAGGGCAATTTAATATTTCCATCTTTTTACTACTTTGAATTTAGAGACATTAAGCTCTAAGGGTTAGGCTTCATGGCAGTATGTATAGTCCTAGCATTTTGGTAGGCTAATTCCTTCAAGTTCAAAGTTAGCCTGGGTTATGGGATAAGACTCTGTCTCAACACCCCTCCTCCAAATATATAGAAATAGTAGAGTATTGTAGCACAACTAATAAAAACCCAGAGATGGATATTGGGGTTCAACCTGAAGATCAGGAAAGCAAAACAGCCAGCTGTTGGCTCTTACTTCTACCTCAGTCCGAAAATGGTGATCCTGCCTCTGGTAGTCTCTCTAGTTCTGGGATTAAGGGCGTGCACCACTATCATCTGGTTTCTACGGCAAATTAGTGTGGCTACTGGGATCAAAGGTGTGGGTCACCACTGCCTGGTCTGTAAGGCTGACCAGTATGGCTGTTTTATTTACTTTCTGATCTTGTGGCAATCTTTATTAAAATACAAATAAAATATCACTACACAGTATTATGAACTGTAGTTAACACAACTATTCTTTAGAACACTAGAACTGTGCTTTGGTATCTATTACCAAATTCCCTCTAACCTTACCTCAAAACCCCTCCTAGTCTCTGATAATCATTATACATTCATTTTTAAAAAGCATCTACATGTAATATGGTAGCCTGCTATATTTCTCCTTTGTGTCTGACTAAAATCTTGTGTTCTAGTTAGGTTACTGATATTAATTTAGAGCTCCCATTATCTACTGTATGCCACATTGTTGCTGTGTGTAAAGGTTCCAAATAATTTCTTTGAAGATACTGCCTCTTTTTTTAACAATTAAGGTAAAATTTACTATTTAAAAGTATACAGTTTCATAGTTTTTAGTGTGTAGTTGTGCAACTGTGATCTCTTTTTATTCCAGAACATTTTATTTACCCCATAAAGAAACCCATTTCTATTAACATTCTACATTCCTTTTGCTACTTCCTTTCCTCTGGTTTCCACTGTACTTGATTTTTACCAGATGGCTGAGAGCGTAGCAACTGCTAATTTACATCCTTTCTCTGTGTATTGTCTTCATTCCTTTATAGCCCAAAATACCCTGTTTTGTGTATAAACCACATCTTGTCCATTCATTATTAACTAATAGATATTTGGTATATCTCTCCTTTTTGGCTATTGTGAATAAATTTTCGTGCCAATATATATTTTCAGTGTTCTTGAGGTATGTATGTGTCCTGGCTTTTAATGTTTGATTGCTTGCTTCCTTTCTTTCTTTGATTTTTGATAAAGAGCCTTTCTGTGTAGTCCTGGCTTTCCTAGAATAGGCTGACCTCAAACTCATAAGATATCTTCCTTGCTCTTTGTCAAAAACCACTATGTACAACTATTGATGTTAGTTTTGTGGTTTTTTGGTTTTAATTACTGTCATTTTAGTTAATTGAAGTTCAGTAAGTACTGTTTTTTAGTTATTTGAGGTTCGGTAATTACCATTGCAGCCACCCATCTTCTTTCAGAACACAGAGTCTTGTATAAGCTACTCAAGTGTTTTACCAATGAAATACATCCCCAGTTTCTGTTTTGCTTTTTTTTTGTTTTTTGTTTGGTTGGTTTTTTTTGAGACATGGCCTTCCTATGTGACCCAGGATGGCCTTGACCTCCCATTCTTCCTGCCTCAGACTAGCAAGTGCTGGGTTAATGCTTTTTGCTTCTTTGTTCCTTGACAGATTGTTTTGTATCCCAGGCTTGCAACAAACTGTGTAGCTGAGGATGACCATGAACTACTGATCTCCTCTGCCTCCTGAGTATTAGAATAGATGTGACTTTTTCTGTTTTTCTTTCCTGAGACAAACTCTTACTATATAGCACAGACTGGTCTTGAGCTCGGAATCCCCCTTCCTCAGCCTCCTGCATTCCAGGATTATAGCCACAAGTCTCTCTTAAGCTTTAATACTTGTTTGACAGATAACATTTTTATATGTAATTTAAAAGATATAAAAGCACCATCTTAATCATTTTCTCTATGAGTCAATTATCACCGACTGGGTAATTTATAAAGAATTAGGTCTGTTTGCTATGTCTGGAAACTGGGAAGTCTAAGAGGATGGTGCCAGCATCCGGTGAGGGCCATAGGCTGTATCATATGGTAGAAGAGATCATTTGGTAAAACTGTAAGGCATAATAGCTTACTAATGCCATCATGTAAGTTCCTCATGATGTCATCTAAATCTGATGGCTTCCTAAAGACCCTGTCTCAATATTCTACTAGTATATGTATTTGGTACTTTTCATTCTGGGAGACAAATCTATAGCAAAGATATCCTGTGAAGAGCCTACTTCTCTTTAGCACAGTGTACCTGTCTTTAAAGTAATCAGTAGTCTATTTCTTGGTATCCTTCATGTTGACTGAGGTTTCTGTTGACAGAGGTTTCTGTCCCACCTGGTCCTGTAGCCGTTCAGTCCCAAAGAAATACACAGAGGTCTACATTAATTATAAACTGGTTGACCTAGTAGCTCAGGCTTCTTATTAATTAATTCTTTTTTTTTTATTAAAAATTCCCGCCTCCTCCCCGCCTCCCCTTTCCCCCCCCCCCCCCCCTCTCCCCCCCCCCCCCCCCGCCCCACTCCCCTTTCCTCCCTTTCCAGTCTGAAGAGCAGTCCAGATTCCCTGCCCTGTGGGAAGTCCAAGGTCCTCCCCCCTCCATCCAGGTCTAGGAAAGTGAGCATCCAAACAGGCTAGGCTCCCACAAAGCCAGTACATGCAGTAGGATCAAAACCCAGTGCCATTGTTCTTGGCTTCTCAGCAGCCCTCATTGTCCACCATACTCAAAGAGTCCGGTTTTATCCCATGCTTTTTCAGTCACAGTCCAGCTGGCCTTGGTGAGCTCCCAATAGATCAGCCCCACCCACTGTCTCAGTGGGTGCTTATAACTTATATCAGCCCATAATTCTTGTCTATGTTAGCCATGTGGCTTGGTACCTTTTTCAAGGCAGTCACATCTTGTTTGCTCTGTGTCTGGCTTCCTCTCTGTCTGGGTGACAACTACAGACTGAAACTACCCTCTTCCCAGAATTCTTGTTGCCCCACCTTTACTTCCTGTCTGGTTGCTGTTACCACGCCTATACTTCCTATCTGGCTACTGGTCAATCAGCATTTTATTAAACAAGTACAAGAAGCATATCTTTATAGGGTAAAATCATTGTTCCACAGTACCTTTAAGAAAAGTTTTATACATACATAGGTAAAGACCATATCCATCTGCCCTTTTACAGAAATGGTAACACACACTATTCTTTTTCCCATTTCATAATGTGTGTTGTGATTATGTGTATTGATATTTCATTTCCTACATATATGTAACTCTGGGGTCAGCAAGTTTTCTGTAAAGGCTCAAATAGTAATATTTTCTATTTTTTAAGGCTGTATGGTCTTTGTCTTATGCTCTGCTGTAGCACAGTATAAGACATTGGGCTGGTTTGGTTCAGGGGCTGCAGTTTGCAGACATTTGCGTTAACATGGAGATTGTTAAGTAATTGTCATGACTTTTTTCTCTTTAGGCTAATGTAATGCTTGAATACGATATTGATGAAGCTCAGGCATTGTTGGAAAAGAATTTATCAACTGCCACAAAGAATCTGGATTCTCTTGAGGAAGACCTTGACTTTCTTCGAGATCAATTTACTACTACAGAAGTCAGTATCCTTTTAAGAAATAGGCAAAGAGAAGGAGAAAGATTTTTTTAAATTCTTATATTGTTTTTATGGGGAGAAGGACTTTATTTTTTTTTAAGATTTATTTAGTTATTTAGTTATTTATTTAGTTATGTATACAGTGTTTTGCCTGCACTACAGAAGAGGGCACCAGATCTCATTATAGATGCTTTGTGAGCCACCATGTGCTTGCTAGGAACTGAACTCAGGACCTCTGGGACCTCTGGAAGAGCAGCCAGTGCTCTTAACCTCTGAGCCATCTCTCCAGTCCCCCCATGACTTTATTCTTAAATAAATGTGAAGTTGGAGATTGTATAAGATAATGGCTATCTTATTTGAATCAAAAAGCTTAGAGATAAAATAATAAATTTGAAATATAGAGACATGAACAACAAGCAGATTCACACTGCTCAGTAAGTTTTTTCAAATAAATTGACTTAATCAGTTAAAAAAAAAACATTAAAAATTCTCTTCTAGCTATTTTGAGGCATACAATAAAATGTCCACCATAGTCATTGTACTATGTCACAGAACATGAGCTGTTTGTTATTCTCTGTTCCGACTGAGCTCCCAAACCTGTCAATCATCTGTCCCCAGCCCTCCTGCCACTGTTATAATCAAATAGTTTAATTTCACAAACATTTAAAAGTCCTCTGTGTTATTTTACTCACCCCTAAAATACCACAGGCATTTTGTGTTTCCTTTCGTTCTTTCCTTCATCTGTTCCTCCTACCTAGAACCATTTCTCTTTTTATACTTAATGGTAATCCTTTATCCTTCATATTTCAATTTAAACATCAGAGAATTTCTCAACTTTTTCTAATTCTGTCAGAGCTGTCCCCCACTGTACATATAGTACTTTGTTTTTCTTGCTTAACCCAAAGCTTTTCAATTGTAGGAGCTACAGTCTCTCCCAACATGTAGCATGTAGTAGGTATGTTCTTGCAAGATAGGTTTTTTTTGAGGTTTAGTGCCAGGATCATCTGATTAGTGAATACTTGATTCAGCTGTGAGATTCTGAGGCTTTAGGAGAGCTAGACTTTATGGAAAAGAAAAGGTGTTATTGTGCGAGAAAATGAGATTCAGTGAAAAAAGTCATCTAAGTTGAATCCTAGAAACCTAGAGAAATGCCATTTATCATTGATGTAGTAATGTATAAACTGGAAAAGTTAGAGTGCTAGACAGACATTAGAATAAGTTCTGATGAATCTAAACTCCATGAAGGAAGGGACTTCAACTAGCTAATTCAAGGATGTGTAGAGTACCTAGTCACAGAGATACTTAGTAAACTAGAGGATCTGTTAAGCCCAGAGAACTGTAAGATATAAAATTTTTAATAATTTTACTCATTTTAACATTTTGTGCCGGGATATAGAGTCAGAGATTTTTGAAACTTTGTGAGTGAAGAATGAGTTTTAAAACTTGACAAAATAATAGAAAAAATGAGTTAGACATAGTGGTATGTACACTACAGTTTCATATACTTGGGAGTTTGGGGTTTGAGTCTGAACCCATGAGTTTCAGGAAAGCCTGGGTAGTATTGTAATATGTCTCAAATTTGTTGAGAGTATCTAGCATATATTCATTAAGTGTAGTGTTATAGTTGACTAGATAGGCTAAGCAGTTATTGATTGGAAGTCTTGATTTTTTAGAAGTTAATTCTAGAATTTTCTTAGCAATTGATAGTATAACAACATGGCTGTCAACAGTAGTTGCCACTAATATTTTTGTTTGTGTATTTCTGTGTCTTTGTTTCACTTTATGAGTTACTGATAATTTCATTTGTTATCTTTAGCATTATATTTGCATTTTCTTTGACAATTCTTGCAGATATGGCTAGGGTTTATAATTGGGATGTAAAAAGAAGAAACAAAGATGATTCTACCAAGAACAAAGCGTAACACTGGAATTGAAAATGTGGTTCAGGTTTCCAAACATGTTAAATAAGCCAGTGTTTATCTTTAAAGAGTGATGTAACTTTGAGTGTTTTTTTTCACAGCAGAAATAATAAAAACATAAAGACACCATTTTATTTATTTGTGAAAACAAAAATTACTTTCAAATATTTTATGAAATTAACAGTATCCTTTTCATATTTCCCTACAAAGTAATGCTGCTTTTATTTTATCTGTTATAAGACAACTCTTAACTGAAATGGCCGAAAACTGTGAGGAATGCTATGGAGGCTGCTGAATGCTGAGCACCAGCACAGTTTACACAATTTTTTTTTTTTTTTATCACTTGATGTTACTCTCACTTAATGTGGTAAACCTTTTAGAGGCAAGAAAGACAATTCAATATTTGTAAACTTGTTTTTCTTTAGTTTTTGTAGGATATCATCCTTTGTTGCTGTTGTGTTCTATAAATGGGGTTTCATGCATTTCTGCTTAACCAATAGCTTTTATGATACTCTAATCTTTTCAGAAAATGATTATTTACTTTCATACACAGTTTGAGGGCTATTGACATATATAAAATTTTGACCCCAAATAAGTACGCTATGTCTTTGCAATGCCAGTATAAGGGAGACTTGATCAATGTGAGAGAACACTACCCATTCAAAACTTTATGCTAAGATAATTTTATATTATGTAACAGTTCTCCAAAGCACCTTGAACAGGACTATTAACATAAATGTAAATCTGCATTGGTTCAAAAGAGTTGTAAGCTTTTTTATTTGTGATAAAATTGCATAGGAATGATAAAATTGGTGGAAAGCCATTGGCACTGTGGTAAAAATACTTGGTGGTACAGATTCTGGTAAAAATAGATGCATGTTATTCTATCTCCATGTAGTAAAAAGTATACTTGTACGATGTTTTGTACTTGTATTTCATGTAATTAAAACAATTATATTCAAACTGTTGCCCGATACCTTTTTCATGTTAATCTTTATCTTCATCTGTATAGGTTTTTGGAAAATACCAAAAGTCAGGTAAAACAAGCATTTATATTGTAGGGGTCTGGAGACTGGTAAGTTCAATTGAAGTGCAAGGGCAGTGCCCTCATGATGTACTCATTTCTCTAACTTCCTACATTCATCCTAATACTTTGAGGTATTAGCACTTATGTTTTAACATGAGAAAAACATTTCAGATGATATCTAAGGTTAACATAGGTCTCTTCACATTTTATGGGGTTCATTTACATGTACCTAACTAGTATATGTTAAGAGCTTTTTTGTGAAAACAACAGAAAATCCCATTGGAAGGAATACAGATAAATAAGATTTTAATCTGAAATATATCGAACTTTCTTTTTTTTATTACTAATTTTTTTGGACAATATATTTTGATCATGTTTTTCCCGTCCCTCAACTCCTCCCAAACTTCCTTGGTTTAGGTTTTCTTTTATGAATTTTTTAAATTTTAGAATTTGAAGTTTGTAAGTACTATTTTTCCCACACTGTAGTAGATATATCGGTACAGGGTGTTCCTGTTAATATAGGAATGGTGTTTCTCTTCTGTAAACATCTATTTTGTTTTAAATATCTAGAAAGATTAAATATGAATCTGTAGTTAATATAAGGAATGTGAAGAAAACTGCCACGTGGTAACAATAAATTATACAGTACAAATTAAGTTAATCATTCAATAAATGTTTAATGTTTCATGAGCACTGTTAGTTCCTAGTAAAAGAAAGATATTTAATCTTAAATCTACTAAATTATTTCTTTCATAATGATCTGATAGGTCTGCCTTTTTATGTTACTAGGCCTTTTCCCTTTGTAGCTCTTAATATTTATTTACTCTGTATGTTTAGTGTTTTGATTATTATGTTTTGAGGGTATATTTTTTGGATCCAGTCTATTTGGTGTTTTGTAAGCTTCTTGTATCTTCATAGGCATACCTTTCTTTAGGTTGGGAAAGTTTTTTTCTATGATTTTGTTAAATATATTTTCTGTGCTTTTGAGTTGAGTTTCTTCTTTTATACCTATTATTTTTAGGTTTGGTTTTTTTTTTTTTCATGGTGTTCCATATTTCCTGGATATTTTGTGTTAAGGTTTTGTTAGATTTAATGTCTTCTTTGACTGATGAGTCTATTTCCTCTATTGTATCCTCAGCGCTTGAGATTCTCTCTTTTGTCTCTTGTATTCTGCTGTTTATGCTGTGTTTATGGTTCCTGATAGTTTTCTCATGATTTCTGTTTCTATAATTTCTTTGGCTTGTGTTTTCTTTATTGTCTATATTTCAAGTCTTGAATAGTTTCTTTCATATGTTTGATTGTTTTTTTCTTGGTTTTCTTTAAGGGATTTGCTGATGTCGTCCAATTTTTTGTTTGTCTTTTCCTCCATTTCTTTGAGGGAGTTTCTCATTTCCTCTTTAGGAGTTTCAAACCTTCTCCTGAAGTTAGTTTTTAAGTCATTTTCTTCTGCTTCATCTATATCTGGTTGTTCAAGTCTTGCTGTTGAAGGATCTTTAGGTTTTAATGGTGTCATGTTGCTCTTTGTGGTGTAGCATGTGTTCTTACCTTTTCTACTCATCTTTTCCTCTAATAGGTGTGATTGGAGCTGTCTGTGATTCTGTTGATTAATCTTCTAGGTGCCAGTGAATCCCAGACTCAGATGATTGTTCCTCATGGTACAGTCAGTGTCACAGTTTTAGTTACCCCTTTGGTCACTCTATGTTCCTGGAGGTTGCTCAGTGCTCTGGGGCTTTGCTCCACTCCTTTGGAGTTTGCTGTCTCAGGCCTGCTCCATCCTAGGTTATTGGCTCAGACCTATTTCTATAAATGTCCCTGGTCTGGATCCATTCCCGCAGACGTTCCTGGCTTGGAGTTGGTCCTGGAAAGGCCTCTGGCTCTGACCTACTCTGGGAGTTCCCAGGCTTGGGTGTGGCTAAACCCGCAGAGGACCTGGTACAGGCTTACTCTGAGGAGAGGTTCCCAGACTCACACTGGGATCTACAGAAGTTTCTGATTCCTGACTATTCCATTTCATATCCCAGACCAATGGGCACACCCACAGAAGTTCTGGCTTAGACATACCCTCTCTGCAGTCCCAAACTCATGCCTGTACATGTAGAGATCTCTGGTTTCTTCCTACTCCCTTGGAGGTCCCAGATTCATGCCAGACCTGCAGAGGTTCTGGCTCAGGCCTAGTTCCTTGGAGGTCCTAGACTCACACCCAGACCCACAGGGGTTCTGCCTTAGGTCTACTCCCTTGAAGGTCCCAGATTCACATTTGGACCCTCAGCAGTCTCTGTCTTGGTCTCACTCAGTGGTTGCTCCCTTGTATCTGTTCCTGTGGAGTTCACTATCTAAGGTCTGCTCTGGCCTAGGTCACTGGCTCGGTCTTGGTCTGCCAATGTACCTGGACTGTTCTGCTCCTGCTCCGATGGAGGTCACTTTCTCAGGCCCACTCTAGCCTAAGTAGCTGGTTCATTACCACTCCTGTGGAAATTTTTTTTTTTTTTTTTTTTTTTTTTTTGCCTCAGGACTGCTCTAGCCCAAGGTGGAGTTCTTGCCTCTTTATGTAGTCACTTAATGATATATACTTTCCTTTTAGCACTGCCTTTATTGTGTTCCATAGGTTTGGGTTCATTGTGCCTTCATTTTTGTTGAATTCTAGAAAGTCTTTAATTTCTTTCTTATTTCTTCCTTGACCCAGGGGTGATTTAGTATTTCCATGTTTAATTTCCATGAGTTTATAGACTTTATCCAAATATTGTCACTATTAAATTCTAACTTTAAACCATAGTGATCTGATAAGATTCAGGGTGTTATTCCAATTTTTTTTAATCAGTTGAGGGTTTTTTTTTTTTTTTTTGTACCAAGTATGTGGTCAATTTTAGAGAAGGTTCCATGAAGTGCTGAGAAGAAGGTATATTCTCTCCTGATTGGGTGGAATGTTCTATAGATGTCTATTAAGTCCATTTGTTTCATAACATCTGTTAGTTCTCTTATTTCTCTGTTAAATTTCTGTCTGGTTGACCTATCCATTGGTGAGAGTGGAGTGTTGAAGTTTCCTATTAGTGTGTGGGGTTTGATGTGCGATTTAAGTTTTAGTAATCTTACTTTTACATATGTGTGTGCTCTTGTATTAGGGGATATAGATATTCAGGATTGAGACTTCCTGTTATGAGTTTAAAGTGTCCTCCATATCTTCTGATTGATTTTAGTTTGAAATCAATTTTGTTAGATATTAGGATAGGTACACCTGCTTGTTTCTTAGGTCCATTTGATTGGAAAAACTTTTCCCAACCCTTTACTCTGAGGTAGTGTCTGTCTTTGAGGTCGAGGTGTGTTATTCTTCTATACAGAAGAAGGATGGATCCTGCTTTTGCATCCATTCTCTTAGCTTGTGTCTTTTTATAAGTGAATTGAGTCCATTGATATTAAGAGATATTAATGACCAGTATTGGTAATTCCTGTTATTTTTGATGATAGTTTTTGTTTCTCTTCTTTGGGGTTTACTGGTGTGAGATTATCTGTTTTCTCTGTGTGTGTGTGTTGTTTTTTGGGGGAGGGCATGCAGTTAGCTTCCTTGTGTTGAAGTTTCCTTTCTAGTACTTTCTTTAGGACTGGGTTTGTGGATACATTTTTTTTTTTTAAATCTGGTTTTGTCATGGGATATCTTATTTTCTCCATTGATGCTGATTGAAAGGTTTGCTGGGTATAGTAGTCTGGGCTTGCATCTGTGGTCTCTTAGTGTCTGCAGCACATCTGTACAGGACATTCTGTCTTTCATGATTTCCATTGAGATATTGGGTGTAATTCTGATAGGTCTGCCTTTATATATTACTTGACCTTTTTTTTTTTTGCTGCTCTTAAGGTTCTTTATTCTATATGTTTTGCATTTTGTTTATTATATGGAAAAGGATTTTTTTTGGTCCAGTGTATTTGGTGTTCTGTAAGCTTGTACTTTCATAGGGATATTCTTCTTTAGATTGGGAAATTCTATGATTTTGTTGACTATATTTTCTGTGCCTTTGAGCTGGTCTGCTGCTCCTCCTCCTCCTCCTCCTCCTCCTCCTCCTCCTCCTCCTCTTCTTCTTCTTCTTCTTCTTCTTCTTCTTTTCTTTCTTCTTCTGTCTTTTTATGATGTCCCAGATTTCTTGGAGATTTTGTATAAGGAATTTGTTGGATTTAATGTTTTCTTTGACTGATGAATCTATTTCCTCTATATTATCTTCAACACCTGAGCTTCTTTCTTCCATCTGTTGTATTCTGTTGGTTACGCTTTCATCTATAGTTCCCATTCATTTACCCAGATATTCCATTTCCATAATTCCTTTGGTTTGTGTTTTCTTTATTGCCTTTATTTCAGTCTTCAAGTCTTGAATTGTCTGAATTTTTTGCTTCACCTGTTTGAATGTTTTTTCTTTTTTGGGGGGGGGGTGGTTCTTTAAGAGATTTATGTATTTCTTCCAATTTTTTGTTCATCTTTTCCTACATTTCTTTAAGGGAATTTTTATTTTATCTTTAAAGGTTTCCATCTTTCTCATAAAGTTACATTTAAAAATTTCTTCTTCTGAGTTAGGATGACCAAGTCTTCCTGTTGTATTAGCATTGGGTTCTGGTGTTACCATGTCGAATTTTTGGTTGAATGAATTCTTGCATTAGCACCTACCTATCACTTCCTCCAGTTGATGCTTGTGTAGTGTCTTTGCCTCTTGGTCCAAAGACAGCAGTAGCTGTCTATGACTTTGGGAATTGTTCTTGGTCTGCTCTATAGTGTTGCTGTAGGTGTCTCAGGGAGCCACTGAGATCTTTCTTCCCCCATTCTCTTCATCCAATCTCTTGGTCAGCTCACTTCCTTTGCTCTATTGGTCCACTTTGTACAGCCATAACTTGTGCTTCAGAGTTCCTCTCTTTGTCCTACCTGTGTAGTCACAGCCTGTGCTTCAGAGTTCCTCTGAGGTCCCAGGGGATAGGAGGGTTTGGGGGTGGAATTGGACTTGTAGCTTACAGGATCCAATCGATGGGGTGGGAGTGTTGGAACATTCTACCTACAGGAAGCTTGCCTGTTGGCTGGCTAGAGAAGCTGTGGCAGGTTGGGGGAGGGGCCTGGGGTTTTGCCCCAGTATGGAGGGTTTAGAGAGTAGGGTGCATCACTGGGTGGGTGGTCACTCACCTTTTGGTCCTCTCTGTGTAGTTGTAGCCTGTGTTTCAGAGTTCCTCTGAGGTTGCTGGGCATAGGAGGGTTTGTGGGACTTATAGGCTCTGATCGATGGGGTGGAGGTCAGAGTATTTCTCTTATGTGCCTTCCTATTAATGCTTATCGTGTATAGTGTTTGGATTGTTTATCTTCATTAAACATTAATTTAAAATTTTAACTAAAAAATAAATATTTCATTTTGAGAACCATTTATATATTCTAGTTATAAATTTTAATTAAATATTGCAAATATTACTTCCAGGTCAACGATTTGCCTTTCCATTTTCTAAAGAGTCATTTAAAGACCAAATAATTTTCATTATATATATGTGTGTGTGTGTGTGTGTGTGTGTACATGCATGTGTATGGTCATTCATGTGGAAGCCAGCAAACAACCTCAGGTATCATTCCTCAGGTGCCATCTACCAGGTCTTGTAATGGCCTGGAGTTCATGAATTAGGCTAGGCTGACTGGTCAATGAGCCATGAAGACCTGTCTGTCTCTATATTTCCAGTATCTTGGGTTCTAGTGATTGAACTCAGGTCCTCATGCTTTCAAGACAAGCATTTTACCAACTAAGCCAGTTCCCCAACCTTTCAATTTTGATTAAGTTATACTTGTTAGTTTTTAAAACTGTCTAGTATATTTCCTTTATTTACATTTCTCTTTTTTCACTGGAAATGTAGTTTAGTGCTAGATTATTTGCCTAGTACATATGAGCCCTGGATTTGGTTCCCAGCACCACAAAAAGTATATATATACTTTTTGTGGTGCTGGGATATATATATTCCTATTTGGTTTATTATCTCCTCTCTCTAGCACTCCCTCCTTTTTTGAGACAGAGTATCATGTATTCCAGGCTGGCTTTAAATTCACTGTGTAGCTGTGACTGACCTTAAATTCCAGATCCTCATGCTTCCATCTTTCAAGTGTTGGAATTGTAGGCATGCCCCAAGATGTCAAGCTTTCTATTTAGGTTTGTTTAGAAGTTTTGATTTTAGCTCTTATCCAATTTCTGTATATGGTATGAAGTAAAAGTCAAGGTTCATTTATTTGCATAAGCATTCTCAGTTCTTTCAGCATTATTTTCGTTGTGGTTTTGTTTTTGAGATAAGGTCCTCTATGTAGCCCTGGATGTCCTGAAATTCTCTATTTTATTTTATTTTTCCTTTTTTTTTTTTTTTTTTTTTTTTTT
>NW_026068119.1:1910626-1935253 GCF_014885135.2 Alexandromys fortis
TCAGGGTCAAGCACTGAATCTTCGTAGTCATTGATCCACTTGTGAATCCCGCTCTTCACTGGGTGGCTCTCTGTAGAAACCAGCAATGGGCCCTTCAGATTCAAGGCAGCTGACACTCCACTTGGCTTCTGGAACACCACATAAGCTACCTGAAAGCCCGGAACTGGCTTGGGGTGAAAAAAACTTCGATGTTGGCTCCTTAGGGCTCTCAGCAAGGTCAGGCTTCTCCTGCAACTCCACTGTCTTGATGGTGCCACAGGAGGCCAGGAGTCGAGACAGGCACTCCATCGTGCAGTTACGGGGGCACATTGAGGATAAAAAGGGTCCTATTGGCAGGCCACGTGGACTGGGTGTCTTGGCGAACTCTGTGCTGTCTCACGTACAGGTAATGAGAAGCCTGCTGCTTCTCTGAGAACTTGACTGGAACAGCTGAATAACCCGGTGGGCTTGGTATGCTCCCCTCGTGGCTGCCCGCTCGGGCTTTCTTCTTGCGAGCCACCATCTTGCAGACCCGGAAGCGCAGGGCTGAAATTCTCTATTTAGATCAGGTTGGCCTCAAACTCAAAAGATCCAACTGTCTCTGCCTTTTGTGTTCTGGGATTAAAGGCATGTACCACTATACCCAACTTTCAGCCCCATGTATTAAAAATATCCTTAGACAAAACAAGTATCAGCAAAGAAAATGTGGGCAATAGGAGAGTAAATTTCTGGCTGGAATACTTGATTTTGAGTCTTGAATGTTCTTATTAGGGCTTCTATTGTGATAAGACACCATTACCATGATAACTCTTATAAAGGAAAACATTTAATTGGTCCTGGCTTATAGGTTTAGAGGCTTAGTCCATTGTCATCATGGCAGGAAGAATGGAAGCATACAGGCAGGAATGTTGCTGGAGAAGGAGCTGAGAGTTCTCCATCTGGATCATAGGCAGGCAGCAGGAAGCACTGGACCTGGCTTGGGGATTTGAAACCCCAAAGCCCACCCCCAGTGACACACTTCCTCTAGCAAAGCCATACCTCCTAATGCCACTCCCTAAGCAATCAAATATGAGTCTTTGGGGGCCATGCTTATTCAAATCACCATAATTTATAAAAATTACGTAGTATTATTTTCTTCCAGGAGTAGCTGAATATTTCATCAAATATCTTAGAAATTTTAAGCCAAACAACTTCCAATTTTGGTGTTCAATGTATACCACAACTTCCAATAATGAAAATTCTCTTTTATATATGTTACATTTAGATCTATAAATATAAAATTTTCAGAATAATATAAATTAATACTAAAAATACTATTCTGTCTGCATTTATGTTGCTAACCTCTGTCAAAAATTGAGTTGATTTTAATGTGTAGGCATGCTAGAGAAAATTTCACTGTCTCTCACTGAGTGTAGACAAAATGTATGGAGCAATAGTGCAGAACATTTGTTTACACTGTAAAGATGTATCTTTGCCAAGGTGTCTTCTGATTGGTTTAATAAAAAGCTGAATGACCAATAGCTAGGCAGGATATATAAACAACATTTCCAGAGAGAGAGAGGAAGAGGAGGATGAATTTAGGCATGTGGTAAAGACACCAGGAGACACAGAACAAACATGGCATGTGAGAGAAGAGGTAACAGCCACAAGCCATTTAGTAGAACATAAATTCATAAAAAATATGGATTAATTCAAGTTATAAGAGCTAATGGGAAAAGCTTAAGCAAATAGCCAAACTTTCATAATTAACAAGTCTCCATGTTTTCATTTGGAACTGGCTGAGGGGACAGAGAAAGACTTATTACAGACCAAGTATTTCAGTCACTGAAAGGAAAATTGTAGACGGAAGTTTCTGTCCTGCCTGATTCCACAGCCATCTAGTACCAAAGGAACATGCAGAGGTTTATATTAATTATAAACTGTGTGGCCTATTAGCTCAGGCTTGTTATTAACTGGCTCTTACAACTTAAATTAACTGATAATGCTTATCTATGTTTAGCCATATGGCTTGGTACCTTACTCAGTGAGGCATTCTCATCTTGTTTCCTCTGTCTGGCTGGTAACTGCTTTTTCTCTTCCCAGAATTCTCCTAGTCTGGTTTCCCTACCTATAATTCCTAACTGGCTACTGGCCAATCAGTATTTTATTAAACCAATATGAATGACAAATCTTTACAGTGTACAAAAGCATTATCCCACAGCAGAAAATATCAGTGAAACATCAGGAAAGTGCAAGATAATCCCCAATACCTAGAAACCTTGCTGTGAACCTGACATCATGGCAAAGCCAGATAACTAAAACTCTGGATATTTTTCCCTGGAGTTCCCAAAGGGTGTCTAAGGAGAATGGAGACTACCAGAGAAAGTAACGTGGAAATAAAGTCTGGAAAGTGACCCCATAGTGTCTATTTTGAACTCTCAGACTCCTGTCTGCAGTATAAAAGCTTAACTCCATTTTTTAATTCTAACTAAACCAAAAGATCCTGCCCAGTTCCCAGACTGGCCACATGATGATAAATCAGCACAGGAAAGAGCTAAGTGACTTTGAAAGTTTAAATGACATTGGAATTATAACCCACAAAGGATCTTGAAGATTTAAATAAGGATCATAATCACATAATTGCATAATATGAATCCATTATATTTAAATGTATGGAGTATAGTAAAAAGTACTTTTCATGTGAATAACCACAGACATACTCACATGAAAAGTCAAATAATGAGTTATGTAAATAACAAATATAATTCAGAAATAGCAAAACTGTTAAGATCAAGAGCTGATTCTTTGAAATTATTAATTAAAAGTAAGTAAACATTTAACAATGTTGAATAATAAAAGCACAAATGAATATGAATGAATTTCTATCTACTCATACAGTTTTTCTTAATTACACAATGTATAACTATATACCACATGTAAAAATTCACCTGAAATATGTTATCTTCAAGGATGATACATATTACTAAAGTTTACCCATGAGAATATATGCATTGACAGTCTACATAATGTTCTTGTAGTCATTCCCAATCCTAGTGGCCACATGCCCACTCCAAGCCAAGAGTGTCGTTGCTGTTTGTTAACTTCAGAATTCATGTTGTTGCTAGAAAACCATTTAGCTTGGGAACTGTCAGCCCACAGTGAAGCCTGCCTCATGGGAGAGGTAATCCTACTTCAGGGAAGAGCAATGAATATATTTGGAAAACAAAATATCTTATTGAAAACTGATATTCCATAAAAATACAGCTATTGTCACAGAGATTGAGAAGATGGTCCATTGACACCAGATGGGTAGTTCAAATCTATAATAGTGTAGTCCTACAGAATATTATTAACTCTTTAATCTATGGTTTTTCAAATTTATTTAGTGTACATGCCTCCTACCACCAGATTTCTCTTAGCACCATGGACTACATAGCTGGAAATACTGTTAGAAACCAGTCAAAAACATGAGTACAAATATAAATAACCTAAATGATAGTCAATAAACATCAGGCAGTATTTTAAAAACAAACTATGACTTCTTAAGAAGTGTTTAGTCTCTGCCTCCCGAGTACTGGGATTAAAGGCGTGTGCCACCACTAGTTCCAGGACAGGAACCAAAAGCTACAGAGAAACCCTGTCTCGAAAATTTTAAAAAAAAAAAGTGTTTAGTCTAAGTATATGAAAAAATGTTTTGTTGTTTGGTTTTTCAAGACAGGGTTTCTCTGTATATAGACTTGGTTGTCCTGGAACTTGCTCTGTAGAACAGGCCGGCCTTGAACTCACAGGTATTCATCTACCCTTGCCTTTCAAGGTGTGCAACACTAATGCCTGGAAAACAACTTTACTGAAATAATTACATCAACAGGTTAATGACTGAAAGCCATTTGATTCTCTCAATGAATACCAGAAAGACAATTGAAAACCTAAACATAAAGTCTTCCTCTAAATACTTAGTAGAATATGTAAAAAAATATATGCTAAAATTATGTAGCATAATAAAATAAGGTTAAAATGCTAGAAGCAGGAAAAAGACATTTACTGTTACTGCTGTTACCATGTTAATTCAATTTTAATCATTGTAATAAGAAAAAATGAAATGTAGACACTAGAAGAAGAAAACATGGATTATGGTGTCTGTCTAAAAAGTAGACAACCCATTGGAAAATTATTTGAATAATAGAGTTTAATAAATATTTTTATATGCTTTAAATATAAACAAATCCACAGATTTCCTACATGCTAGAAGCGATGTTAGAACAATTAAAACCAGTACAATGACACAATCCATTTAGAACTTAAAAAAACCCTTGGAATAAAAAGAAAATGACTAAAAATGAGAAAACAAAAAACAGTTACTAACAGGAACAAAGCATTAAATGATTGATATATTATGTAAAGTTTGCAAAGATGAGTGTGCCTACCATCTTTCTTTGTTGAGTGAAAACAGATTTCAATCAAATTCCAACCCTGTCTCAGCAAAAAGTTGAAACATCTGTGTTCAAGTTCTAAAATTCTGCATAAACGTATCAAAGACAAATTTGAGGAGACAAAAAGTAATTTGAAAAATGTGATTGAGTTACCCAAGCTAAAAGAATGTAGCATTATTTTAGGAGTAGAAATATAGATCAATGGCTAGACATGGTGATTCCTGACGAAATCTAAAATTTAAAATCCATCTCCATCTTTTAGATGGAGATGTTTTCTAGGTTAGGCCTATCTGCACTTAACATTATTGCTACAAAATATCAAGACAACATACTGTGTAAGAACTATTATGTAAATTACATGATATAAAACCCAAGGCACATGGGGGAGAGGCTAGAGAGATGGCTCACTGATTAAGAGCACTGCTGCTTTTAGAGGATTGGAGTTCAGTCCCCCCAACCCATATCAGGTGATTCACAACAGCACTTAAGTTCAGCTCCAGGGTATCCAACGTCCTCTCTTGGATTCCATGGGCACTGGCACAAATGTAGATATGAATGTACATATGTATACACACAAACACACAATTAGAAAAAAGCAACAACAAATATTTACAAAATCCTTAAAATTAACTGATAGAAACTTGTATTCAGTGGAAAGTAATTCTTCCAGCATGTCTTCCAACTATTTGGTTAATCAATTCTGAGACAGGTTGATTCCAGTTTCTTTCAGATAATAGATTTTATTGCTAAATCGTAGAGACTTCTGTATTACCAAACACCAGAATGTTTTTTAATTATGAATTTTTTGACACATATGAAGATCAGAGAAGAAATTTTCATGTATAAGGTGGTTTTACTCATAAGAAAAAAGGTCATCACTATTATTTGGAACTACTTTTAACTTGAAGCACAGAAATTCAATAATCAAAGATATGCACATTTAAAAATATTGGTGTGAGGCAGGAGAGTTTCCATGAGCTTTAGGTCAGTCTGTATTATATAATGTGCTTCAGGGCAGCTTGGGCTACAAAGAGAGACTATGTCATACATCTCTCACTAAAAACTAAAATGTTGGTTTATTATTAACCTCCCAAGTCTGCAAAGAGTTAAAAATTACAGTAATACCTAATATACCTAATACCCAATATAGATATTACCATACACGATTCGTGAATGTTCAGTAAAATATTTCTAGAGAATAATTTAATGAATTATAAAAAATTTAGGTAAGTATAATATTTGATTCACAAATTTCATTTCTAAGAATTTTAACTTGGCATAATTAGTCAAATACACAATGCATATATTTAATGAGACTTGATTAAATAAAATATCACATGCTCATGCAGTGAATGTTATTGTACCAGTTAGGAGATTTTCAACTATAAAAGTGGGAGAAAGGCATAAATCAAAAAGATTTATTATCTAATGTTTCGAAGAATCTTAATACAGGCTGGCTCCAGTGTAGGGAAATCTATGATTCAACTATATTGTCAAAGACCCAGTTTTCTTGAGTCTCTGCTCTGCCATGTTTTAACTACCTTTTCTTTTGATTACATTCAATAAATATGTACATGCACTGATTGACTGTAGTTATATAGTAATTATCGTAGATGGACATAGTTTCTGCCCTCATGTAGTTATAAAAAATACACTGTATAAGAAAAAATTAACAGCAGTGTGTTATATGATACCATATGTGCAAGAGATTTGTTTATATATAAATATAAACCCATCATTTTAGGACAATTATGTTCAAGTGCTTCTTTATGGATTGTCTCATTTCATCCTTACAAAAACCTGATGAGTTGAATATCACCATTCAGTTTTATACATGTATAAAGTAGGGCTCATAGATATGGATTTACTCTTAATTTCTGGTAGAGTAAGAATTTGAATCTATGTTTGTCTTATTTAAAAAAAATCCATACTCTTAATCTTTTGTTAAACAGCATTTGTTAAACAACATTTGGAAGAGTAAATTTAAAAACCTCAAATGAAATAAAAAATTAACATTCTCTTTAGGAATTGATAATTAACTGAAGTTGATGACAGGAGTCAAGAAAAGGAAGAAGAAAAACAATGGCCTATATTGATAAACTAGTAGTGCACCATGGTTGATTGCCTAAAGTTGTTACAGAATTTTAAATTAGGCCTTGTGGGAGACAGTCACAACTAGATCTTGTAATCAGATAATTCCAGAGGCTACAGATCAGAATTTTGTGTATGTTTTCTGGAAGACTTAAGTTTATTGGATTGAAGTAGCATGAGAAAATCATATAAATTTTTACTGATTATTCATCAATATATCTGCTCTATAAATTGGAGAAACTTTAGTGAAGAAAGTAATATTACTATTTTTATAGAACTCACAACTGGACATGATGGAGAACCTTGTAGTCATGAGTAGAGTGTGATTTGGGTGGAGAATGACTTAATCAGACATGGTATGATAAAATAACTACATATTTTGGGAATGTGTCATGGATGTGTGAATGAGCAGAAATAGGGAGAAGGGTAAGATATTGAATTAGTTCCAATTAGAGTTAGTAATGGCTTGGACAATGGTGATAACAGTGAAGACGGAGGAAAATGGTCTGAGTTTGAGAAATTTATGTCTGTATGTCTTAAGCAAATTGACTGCCTTTGCTTGATGTTCAAAATAATGGGGTGACTTACTTTGCAAAGAAGAGAACAATTGAAGTCATGAAGGGATTAGATTGTCTGTGAAGGAGAGATTTTGAAGAGCAAAGGAAGATTATTGCCTTTCCATACAATTTCCTGAAAAGCTTAGTTAATCAGAAGTCATTCTATCAACAAATCCTCTAAGAACAATTTGTTTCATTTCTTTCCCTAAACCCACTGCTGGGCTATGACAGCACTACTGTCTAGGGTTTCCGTGATCTCCTTGTAGGTCAGTGGTTCTTAATATTCCTAATGCTGTGACTTTTTAATACAGTTCCTCATGCTGTGGTACTCCCCAACCATAAAACTATTTTCATTACTTCTTCATAACTGTAATTTCTCTACTGTTTTGAATCATAATGCAAATATGTGTTTTCAGATGGTCTTAGGCAACCCCTGTGAAAGAGTTGTTTGACCCCCAAAGGGGTTACAACCACAGATTGAGAACTGCTGTTTTAGTTTTTTTTCCCATTTTTGTATCCCAGAATCTTAGTTGTTCCATAGGTAAGGCTAAAGAGCAGGATTCTGGGCTGTCGGTCAGCAATGATATCCAGATGGATGGATGTGTTCCCTACTATCGGTAAGCTATTCAAAGATTTTGGAAGCTGCTGGTCTGATAACTTGATGGATGTGAAAAGCAATCCATGTAACTATCTCAGAAAAGAATTACAAACACGTGGAGACAAAGCACAAAAGCCCTGAGTTAGAAATACTCTTGGCATGTTTGAAGAACAAAATAGAAGGGGCTGGAGAGATGGCTTAATGATTAAGGGTACATACTGCTCTTGTAGAGGAAATGAGTTCAGTCCCCATATCATGTTGATCACAACTACCTGTAACTCCAGCTCCAGGTAACCTGTCCACCTCTTCTGGCTGCTGAGGAACAGAACACACACCCATGTATAGACTCACATGTATATACATAATTATGAATGAAAAAATAATTTAAAATAAAGAACAAGAAAGGAAACTATACCTACTGTGAAAGGAACAAGTGATAAGCTGTAAGAAATGAGGTTGCAAAGATGATGGGATGGAATTCATTTTTACTGATTCTTCTGCAGACCATTGAAAGGACTTTGTGCAAATGGACTAGATATTGTTGATGTATTTACTGCTTGTATATATTGTATATAGTTATTGCACATACACACACACACACTTTTCTTATATTAGTTACAGCCTTTCTTTTTATTTTAGACAAAAAGGGGAAATATAGTGGTATATTATTTGTATTTTAATGAATAAAGCTTGCCTGAAATTCACTGCATAGCAGCCACACTAGTCAGCCATACAGGCTTGGCAGTGTTGGTGCACACCTTTAATCCCAGCAGTCACACTAGTAAGCCATAGAGGCTGGGCAGTGGTGGTGCATGCTTTTAATCCCAGCACTAGAGAGGAATACAAAATGGGAAGAGACATGTCATAGTTACAGTCTCATTCTGAGATTCCTGGAAGCAGGATCACCATTTCAGACTGAGAGAGAGGTAAGAGCCAGTGGCTGTTGTTTCTGACCTTCAGGTTGAACCCCAATGTGCATGTCTGGATTTTTGTTAAGCCTGCTACACTATATGACAAGAATTTTAAGCATTTGAAGAAAGAAATTAGGAAAGAGATCAGTAGGATTAACATAGTAAAAATGGCAATCTTATCAAAAGCAATCTACAGATTAAATGCAATCCCCATAACATCCTAACACAATTCTTCACAGATCTCAAAAGAACAATACTCAACTTCATATGGAAAAATGAAAATCCCACCATAGCTAAAACAATCCTGTACATTACAGGATCTTCTGGAGCTAACACCATCCCTGGTTTCAAGCCCTACTATAGAGCTATAGTAATAAAAACGGTTTGGTATTGGCATAAAAACATACGTGGATCAATTTGAGTTGAAGACCCTGACATAATCCACCCAACTATGAACACCTGATTTTTGACAAAGAAGCCAAAAATATACAATGAATAAAAGAAATTATCTTCAACAAATGGTGCTGACATAACTGGATAGCAGCATGTAGAAGAATACAAATAAATCCATATCTTTTTTGCCCTGCACAAAACTTAAGTCCAAGTAGATCAAAGGCCTTAACATAAATACAGTTTCACTGAAGCTACGATAAAAGAGAATGTGAGAAGTAGCCTTGAAGGCATTGGTACAGGAGACTACTTCCTGAGTATAACACCAACAGCATAGACCCAGAGATAAATAATAAGTGGGACTTCCTGAAAAGCTTCTGTAAGGCAAATGTCATTGTCAATATGACAAAATGGCAGCCTATAGAATGGGAAAAGATCTTCACCAACCCCACATTGGACTTTGAATTGATATTCAAAATATATAAACAACTCAAGAAACTAGACATCAAAATACCAAATAATCCCATTAAAAATGGGATACAGATTTAAACAGAGAATTCTCAACAGAAGAATCTTAAATGGCTGAGATACACATAAAGAAATGTTCAATCCTTAGCTGTTAGGGAAATGCAAATCAAAATGACTCTTACACCTGTCAGAATGACTAAGATCAAAAATGCTAATGACAGTCTATGCTGGAGCAGATGTGGGAGTTAGGGGAACACTCTACACTCTTAGTGGGAGTGCAAACTTGTGCAGCCACTTTGAAAATCAGTATTGCAGTTTCTCAGAAACTTGGGAACCAATCTACCTCAAGACTCAACGATACTGTTCTGGGCATATACCCAAAGGATGCTCTAATATACCAGGACACTTGCTCAACTATGTTCATTGCAGCTTTATTTATAATATCAGAAATGGGAAACAAGCTAGATGCCCCTCAATCAAATAATGGATAAAGAAAATGTGGTACATCTACACAGTGGAGTATTACTCAGTGGAAAAAAAATAATGGCATCATAAAATTTGCAGGCAAATGGATAGAACTAGAAAAAAAACCCATCCTAATTGAGGTAACCCCGACCCAGAAAGACAAACACGGTATGTACTCACTCATAAGTGGATACTAGATATAAAGCAAAGATAACCAGGCTACAATTTCCAGCTCCAGAGAAGCTAGGTAAAAAGGACCCTAGTTCGGTCCCATGCTCATGAATTCCTCCTCCCACACTTCAGCTGGACTCCTCGAGCTCAGCCTAGTGCTTGGCTGTGGATCTCTGCATCTGATTCCATCAGTTACTGAACAAAAGCTCTATGATGAAAATTAGGGTAGTTACTAATCTGATTACAGGGGAAGGGCAATTCTGACACCGTCTCCACTATTGCTAGGAGTCTTACCTTGTGGGTTCCTGGCAGTTTCCCTGGCACTAGGTTTCTCCCTAACACCATAATGGCCCCCACTATCAAGGTTCATGAGCAAGGAGGTTCAAGATCATGACAGGGAAACAAACCCACAGAGACAGCTGACCTGAGCTTGTGGGAGCTCATGGACTCTGGACTAACAGCAAGGGAGTTAGCATGGGACCGAACTAGATCCTCTGCATGTGGGTGACAGGTAGCTTGGTCTTTGTGGGGCTCCTAGCAATGGGGCCAGAACCTGTCCCTGAAGCATGAGCTAGCTCTTTAAAACCTAATCCCTATGGTGGGACGCCTTACCCAGCCTTTACGCAAGGGGTAGCAGCTTGGTTCGCCGCAACTTGATATTCCATGCTTTGTTGCCTCCCTTGGGAGACCTTACCCCTTCTGAATGGAGTCAGAAGAGTAGATGGGGGACAGTAGAAAGGAGGTGGGGGGAGGGGACTGGAGGAGAAGAGGGAGGGGAAACTGTGGTTGGTATGTAAAGTAAAAAAAAGTCTTGAGTCCATGGGTAATAAATGAGCTGGACACACCAGTCCAGGGCTTACTGGCTTACAGATGGTCTTTTAAACCACAGAATGGCTGAGATTACCAAAGGATATAAATAAAGATGACAAAGCCTAGAGAAAATTTTAAGAGAGTAGAAAACTATGAAATGCTGTTTTTTGTTAATATTTTACTTCTTCTTTTCTCACCCCCATCCCCACTTAATTTATTTGACTGTAAAAGTGATAAAGCTGTGCTGAGATTAGCCTGTGTATGGCTAGATCCAGAATCAAAGATTTCTCTTCCATTTTTCTCAGATGTGCAATATCCACCTTGGAAAATGTGCTAAATGACTATGTTTCAACTGGTCCCCACACTTGCAGTGTTCCTCATATGATACAGTGTGCCACAGTAGTTTTTTTTTTTTTTTTTAAAAAAAAACAAATCAATTTAGCTTGAAGAAGAATTTTCAGTGAAGACAATAGTTGTAATTAACTACTCACCTGGTGAAAGAATTACAATTCTTGATTGGAAATCATAATGTTGGAAGTTTTATGCTTCACAGATTCAACTTTTTACATAGAGGCTTGGGCTAAAAATGAAGTAGTGAGATTTCTGTGGTTTTCAACATGAGAATCATATACCTTTAATAAATTGTGTCCTCTCTTTGGCTTTCAGATACTGATGGCTCTATTTATGCAAAGTATGTAATATCATATTAGTATACTTTAGAGTACCTGATTGGTATCTTACTGGTATCTTTCTTTGCTACAATAAAAGGACACATTCTAAAAATAGCTACAACACACATGTGGAATCTCACAGTCACATAATCAACCATTTTACTAAATACAAGCATTTTCATTCACATACATCTAAATAAAGAATTTTTCACATTTCATTACAGTGCACAACAAAGTGAGGCAAAGAATACAGTACATTTTGTTCTGGTATATAAGACAGTCTAATCCAACATGCAGTTGTGATCATTGTTACAAGTTAATCTTTTCTTTACCTATGTAGGAAAATAGCTTCTAAAGCTTTATCCTCAGTATTCTATGAACACCTGATTTTTCACACTTATTTTCTAAAACCCATTTATTGCAGTGACAATAGTACTGAATTCTACTAAAATGATTTTAAGATTTTTCTAGAATTTATTCAAGCAGTTAAATTCAGCCACCTCTGTTGCATCTATGTTGGGTATTTTGAAACCCGCATTTTAAAAAAGTCAGGAATGGGAAAGTATATTAATGTAGTTTTGTCAAGAAAGCTGTAGACATGTTTTATTTCTACACCCCACACCCTTTTCTAAGTTGACAAGAATATAGTCAACTCTCATTTATCCACAGGATAATCCTAACTTTGGAACAATCTAGACACAAGTATAATTGTTGAAATTTTGTGTCAACTCACAAAAAATGTTGTTTGCCTTGCCTTCTACAACCAAGAAGCTGGCAATTTAAACTGTGTGAAATGAATATAGAATAAATGACCACTTCACCTGCAGTTGATGATGTGAATTGGTCTAAGATGATTTGGTTATCCAAATTGGAGCAAAGGTGGCAATATGCTCTTGTATTATTTGGTTTATTTTAGCTGAAACAAATTCCCAGACTTTTTGATGCACACATATTCATACTGAACTTGAATAGGATATTGCAAAAACAGTTTGCCGATCTTTCTACCACAACGGATATGAGAAACTTGACTCTAATCAGAATAGTTTTCTTACTGTGAAAAGTATGGCTTTTGCCTAGCTGAACTGGCTACAATCCAAAAAGTAATTTAAAGCATCACTTCTTTTCAAGAAGATAATTAAATTTTCATGTCAGCCATTCTAATTTGCTGATGTGGTTAGCTGTCTGTTCACCTGAGAATTAAGAGCTGACTCTCTCGGGTAGACAGGAACCCAGTGTAGGTACATAGCAGACAGGTGGCCAAGGTTATTGTGGGATGAGTACTTTATCCGCATCCCACTCCCCATTGTTGTATTTGGTTCCTTTCAATAAAATGTTTAGTTTGTGAGAAGAACACTTAGCCCACACAGTTTTAATGTGTTTTCAGATGTGCAGTTAATCCCTTATTTAATGCCCTCTTGTCAATAATACCTGAATGGGCTTTACCTTTGATTCATTCCTAGATTCCTGCAGGATTATAGTTGAGCTGTAAAACAATAAGGAAAACATATCCTATCATGTAGAGAACATTAATTTATAATCACATGACTTCCAAAGCTAACTAATTATTTATTCATGTAACAGCATTATGATCCAGTGAAAAAAGTTAGGAATCAGGTAGACTTGGTTTTTGCTTTCTTATTCTGTAAAATGGGGTAAATAAAAATCTCACAGGACTATTACGGTGATCAAATAGGTGAAGTAAATCAATATGCAGGATTTTTAAGGGTTCCAGGGCCACATGTTGAGCAAATATTCAGTACAGAACCAATGATCAAGGACTTGACTCAGGGTTCTTTGTAGACAATCTCTGTGTTGTCACTGTCAGTGCCTAAAGAAGCAGACAGTATGCTTCCTTTCAGATTGTAGTTCGCTGATGCAGTGAAAGTCCAGGTATGGTTAGAGGACATACATGGTCATTTTACACGGGACAGTTTCTTTCACACAGTTCGTAACTCTATCTTGAGAGTGTACACTTTCTCAAATGTGATTAATAGCAAGGTGTGAATGACTTCCCTTTTCATAATCACATCATTTTTACTAGACTGCTCAACCTTGTAAGGGCCTTACTGAATAGATAATTCATATGGGCCTTTCATTTTACAGTTGAACTGTTAAAAGTGAATTAATGTGTTTGTATCAAACCCAGGACACATCTGGCATGGTATTATCATTGAATAAATTGATACCATACTCTTCTTTCAGTTATTCTAATTGTCCTCAATTTGATACTTGATTTCCTTCTACATGTTTCTTTATGGTCACCACATCTGCAAAGTTAAAATACCAAGGAACAGTTTTTCTCTCTGTAGATATGTTTTCCTGGAACCTAACTTCCAAAACCCCAGACCCTTAATATGTGGTTCACAAAGGGCACACAGAGCAATCATTGCCAAGCCTGGGCCATAAAACAATGTCTAATCTAGCCCATGTCAGCAATTTAGTCCCTCAATCACAGCACCTGGACTCCCTATCTACCCACACATGAACCTGTCAGAGCTCCACCCCTAGGAAGAAGGCTCATTTGTTATTCAAAGATTGAGTTCTCTTCAGTCACATAAGGATTCTATTTATTTCGGTAACTTTTAAGTTCAAATGGGAGAGTATTTTTTGAAAATATAAGGGTTGACTAGCACAAACATCTCCTCTCTGATTTGATAACTTCTTCCGAAGAGTGAACCACATTTGGTACAAATCCACTCTTCACCCCTTCCCAACCCTCCTGGATTGTAATCTCCCCTCTTTTAACCAGCTCATATATGTCTCTTGTCAGGTCTGTGAAGGCTTTCTCCACATTAATGGCATCTCGGGCTGACGTCTCAATGTACTTCATGCCGTATGCAGCAGCCAGTTTCTCGGCCTCGTGGCGAGTCACTTGCCTCTGTGTATCCAGGTCACACTTGTGACCCACCAGAACAAATACAATTTGGTAGGGCTGAACGTGTACTTTGGTCTCTTCTAACCACTCATGGACATTCTGGAAGGACCTGCGGTTGGTAATGTCAAATAAGAGTAGACCACCTACTGAATTCCTGTAGTAGGCGCGAGTGATGGATCTAAAACACAAGAAAGAAGTAAAGAATAAAGTTCGTGCCCAAACTCCTTCACTCCAATGAACTCAGTGTATGCTAGTGTTCCTGGTTACTGACAGTCTTTTAGTAAATATAAATGCCATTTTATAACAATAACGATAAATTTTCAATTGGGTAAAATGTTAAGATAACCCTTCCTAGAAATGAATGCTCATGAACTTTCAGGTGTTTTCCCTTGATCCAGACATTGAAAGAACCCCTAGGAAATGACTGAGTTCTATTTTTCACCACAATTATTTCCCCTGCTTCCAAATCTGAATAACTAAAACATAATTTGCAAAATAAGGCATCTGAGTTATAGAGTAATCATAAAGCAAAATGAAATAATGGGCATTAAAGTGTTTTTTTGATGGGGAAAGTGTTAGTAGTTTAAAAGAATTTTCAAGAATAAGATGATTTTACTATAATGAATAGAGATTATAAATATAATTGATGAACCAAGAAAAATATCTTGCAAGATATTTCATTTTTCTATTTACCATAACTCCATTTCTTTGTTTTCATTATTGCTATTTTTTTCTATCAGATATCACCAATAACTTCTATGAAGAGAAAAAACAATCTTGTTTTATTTCCCAAGCCATGTGGGAATGAAAAAATATGGATGGTAAAATGTTCTGGGCCATGGCTAGAGAGATGGCTCAGTAGTTATGAGCATTGACTGCTCTTCCAAAGGACTAGAACTTGATTTCCATCACCCACATGGCAGCTCAGAACTGTCTTTAACACCAGTTCCAGGTGATCTGACATCCTCTTCTGGCCTCTATGGCCACCAGGCACTCACATGATTCACAGACATCTATGTAGCCAAATCACCCATACACATAAAATAAAATAATAAATATTAAAAATTGTTCTGGAGAAAAATGCCTAACATCACTACACATTGACAAAATTCAGAGAGGTTGGTTGAGGAAGTACTAGCTGGGAGAATCTGCCAAAATAGTCAAAGCATTCCCATCAAGTAATATTATTTAATTTGAATCATGTAATTAGGTTATTTCTAAAGCCTACTTGTATATTTATGGTAATTCTCAAACAGAAGAAACATCACATATTTTAATTTCTTGAGTTGATGACCCTCATTATAAATATATATTATTAATATATATTATTGTATTTTGCTTAAGAATGTAGGAGATTATGAAAAGATGTAGAACAATTTGCCTCTACAATCACTTGTTTTAGACTATTGTCATTTTTGAAATATATGTCTATATTTAGGATTTCTGTCTTCTAAGATGGGTATGATAAATAATGAAGAGCTCTATGGCTGAAAATTTATGAAAAAATGGCCAATGTTAATGGAGAAATATCTAGGGAATTGCAGTCCAAGAAAAAGATGGTATGGGTAGGCCTTACAAATGAGTTCAAGTCTCCAGAACCAGCGAGATTAACCCCGGGGGAATTAAAATATTCCTAATTTCTTTATGTTTGAAGATTCATTCAGAAAGATAGTTATGTCAGAAAAAGTTCTAATTTGTGAAAATGTTGCTTTGAGAAATCAATGAGCAATCAGTCAAAGCCCTAGAATATATTTATGCATTAGTAATTTGTATTTAGCACAGAAAGGATCAAAATGTTTTAAGCATAACATAAAGCACACAGAACTAGACCTCTTCCCTGAATAAAAAAAATCATAACATGAAAAAATAAATGACAAACTGGGGAAATATCTTACAACATAAATGACATAAAATGGTTAATATTTTTATTAGACAGAAGTCCAGGCTGGCCTTCAACTACTCATCATCCTCTTGCTTCAGCATTCAGGGGGCTGAAATTATAAACATGTGCCACCACTGTTGGTGTTGGGGTTATTATTTTTAGTATATAAAGAAGTCCTAAAATCAATACTGCATAATACATAATGAGTAATAAATATAAACAAGCTGTTCAAACAAAGACCCCAGTAAACATATACAAGATACTTTTCTTTATTTATGAGAACTTGTATAAAGTATTTGCCAAAGCTTTGTACAAGTGAGAAGTTAGAGGCAACTTAAGTTTGTAAGTATTTATTACCTGTATCCTGCTTCAGTGACCTAACTGGTACCTTCTATGCTCAACTAATGTTCAGCAGAGAATGAGTAAATGATATAAATATAGGGGTATAGAATCCTTTTGCTCTGGTTCCTGCTGCTCTACCTTACTTTAGTTTAAACTGTTCTCTGCAAACTTTTTATGTAGTTTGTTTTCTGTCAGTTTTGTTTTTATTCATGCTGTTTCTCATCTCTGGGCATTTTCTATCTCTGTTTGGGCTTCACCTTCTCCAGTTAAACTTCTCAACTCTGTATCCATACATAAAATCACAAATACAAACTAAAAGGAAGAACAAAGAATTGTGAGAGAAAAATAACCATACTCACTGATTGCCCAATAAGTATCCAGTGGTACAGTAGGGAGTGGCATATAAATACAAACAACAAAACGCTCTTTTGTGTGTTGCCTCTGTATGTATTCCTTCCAACTATAGTAGTACTGAAGTTCTCAAAAGGTCAGGGGCTCTGTATATTATTATATTATATTATATTATATTATATTATATTATATGGCATTCTCTTATGTGAGTAACCTCACACTATTTTCTCAGAAACAGTTTCACTCTCTGGAAATTGAATGTATGGTGGTTCCAAGAGAGAATCAATTGATCAGTCTCTAATTCCTTTATTAGGACTCTCTCTCTCTCTCTCTCTCTCTCTCTCTCTCTCTCTCTCTCTCTCTCTCCCTTCCAAATATAAATAGAGATATAAAAAGACGTCAATATATATCTAATCTATCTAGTTTATCTACTTACCTACATACCTACCTAGTTACCTACTTACAGCTTCCAGTCATATTAAGATGACTTGAAAATACTGTTATAAACTATGGAACATGGGCTCTGATTTTGATGAATTATATAGTAGTCAATTCCAGATGATTCATTAGCTACCAAAAAGCAGGTTGATGGAGTTGTGGTGTAAACAATGTGTTAATAATGAATGGCCTTCCACTGCTTGGGTGCTTCTTTTCCTGCACTGAACTCCTAGCAAGCTCAAAGTGAGCTTGAGCAGAAGCCCCAGGAACCTTGCTTGTCACCTCGGCGACATCACGAAAAGAACCAAGGAAATCCTTTCTCCTTGATGAGCACCAAAGACACCCCCCTGCCCCCTTCCCCCAACTGCTCGCGCGGGCCCGTGCAGCACTCCCACCTGAACCTTTCTTGACCCGCTGTATCCCAGATCTGGAGCTTGATGCGTTTTCCTGGCTCGATCTCCACCAAGCGGGAAAAAAAATCTACCCCCACGGTGGGGTCTGAAACCTGAGCAAAGCGGCCCTCGGTGAAGCGGCGGATCAGGCAGGACTTGCCCACCGTGGAATCGCCGATGACAATGAGCCGGAACTGGTACAGCCAAATGGCCTCCATGTCCGTGGCCTGGCAGAACTCTTCGGCCCGGGCCTGGGGAGGCGGAAGGGGGCGCCCCACCAAGGCCTTAGCTCCGATCAGCCCTTATTTGGCTTGGCCGCGAGCACATCACTGGCCCAGTAGCCCGAAGTAAGGTAGGCCCAGGCTCTATGGGAGCGGAAGGATGGATGCTGTGCTCGCAAAGGTGATGAAATGGCAGCAGCATCAGCACCACGCACTCTGACTCATCACCAAAAACCGGGTTACTGTAATTCTTCGCGTAGATGCGACACTAGCTCCACCACACTATTTGTAAGAGGAGCGCATGAAAAAACGGACAGGAGACTAGTGTATTTCCTTCTTGATTACATTAAACATAAACATCTCCTACTAATTTAAATATTTCTCTGCCGTTAAAATTGCAAATATAGTTCATTTTCATTAAAGTTAAATAAAAACACAAAAGTCCTTAATTAAATAATCGTCTAAATATTTCTATGCTCAAACATGAAAATATTCATGCATATGCATGTGCATTTATTGCTATTTCTTTAAAAAACATACAAAAATGTACTTTTAATCTGATACCTTTTGTGCAAATAGCAAAGTATCATAGGCATCTTTCTATTTCCAACTCATTCTTAAAAGACTATCCATATTGTTTTCCCTAATAGCGCTCCTAATTTATATTGTAACTAGCAGTGTGCAAGGGTTCCCTTTTACTCTACATCTGCACAGGCACTTGTTATTTTTAGTCTTGTTCCCTCAGCCCCATGGAGAGCATGAACTCAGTGCTCCCATTACCACAAATTATACAGTTGAGTTTTCCCACATTTGGGGAAATCGCAGAGAGTCAGCACATCCTGAGTGCAATGGATAAGCCTCATCTGGGTAGACCACCTTAGTGATCATGGTATCTCCTCTCCCAGATAAGTATCTGTTTATCTTTTTGATAATAGTCCTTCCTCCCTTGTTGAAGTGACATTCTATTATGATTTACATTTTATGATTAATTATATTGAATAATTTTCATATTCCTTTAATGATCGTTTGCATTCATTCTGAGACACATCTGTTTAGATTTAATGCTTAGTTTTAATTGAGTAATTTTTTATTTTGATATTGAGTTTTTGAAATCCCTCCTGTATTTTGAATATCAACTCTTTTTCAGAGGTATGCATTGCTAATATTTTCCTGTTCTGTAGTCTGTTTTTGCACTCTATCAAGTGTTTCTTTTTTTATGAAAACTTTTTAACTTTATATAACTTATTTGTCTGTTTTTATTTTTGTTTCCTGTTCTTTTAGAGGCTTTAAAGAAGAACATTGTTCATTGCAGTGTTCTGAAGCATTTTCCCTGTGTTTTCTTCAAGATTAATAATTTCAAGTACTTCATGTCAGTATTCAATACATTTTGAGTTGATTCTTGTAATGTGAGAAATTGAAAACTAGTTTCATTTTTATGCATTTGAATATCTAATATTTCAGCACTATTTATTGAAAAAGAAAAACCTTTTTCTCAGTGTGTGTCCTTACCATCTTTGTCAAAATCACTTGGCTTCAGATGCATGGATTTACTTCTCAGCTATTTTTTGTTCTATTGCTGTATGTATTTGTGTTTATGAAAATACCATGGTGTTTTGATTATTACAACTTTTCAAAGCCAGACAGCATTGCACTTTCTGCTTTGTTCCTTTTGCAAAAAGTTGCTTGTCCTATTATTTTTGTGATTCCATATAAAATTTAGATTACTTTTTGAAATTTGTGAACAATGTCATTGGTATTTTAAATCTTTTTTTCTTTGCGTGTGCATGTGTGTATCTCTGAGAGAGAATAGCACATGTGTGTAGGTGCTCAAGGAAGCTAGAAACTCCTCAGGATCTGGAGTAGCAGGCACCTAATGTGGGTTATTGGAACTGAAATTCAAGTCCTTTGCAAGAGCAGCAAGTATTCTTTACCATAGTGCCATCTCTCCAGATATTTAGAATGTCATTAGTATTTTGCTAAGATTATATTCAATCTGTGACTCTTTAATGTAGAAATTTTCACAATATTGATTTTTTTCAATCCAGGAATATTTTATAAAATTTTGTGTCCTTTGTCAACTTCTTTCAATAATGTTTTATAATTTTCAGATTAGAGCTCGTTCACCTAAATTTGTTAATATGTATTTTACTTTGTGTAGAGCTTATTAATAAGATTTGTTTCTTGATTTCTGTTTCAAGTAATTTACCATTGGTATATGATAATTTTTTATTGTCAGTTTAATTGGTTTGAGAATTACCTAGGAGATTAATAAAACATATCTCAGAGTGAATCTGAAGGGTATTTTCAGACAGGGTTAACTAGCAGAAAATTTCATCTTTTCACCTGTCTCATCCCATTTCCCCTCTTTTCTTTTCTCCTCTTTTCTCTCTCTCTTTGTCCTGGCCATCTCAATGTGTTGTGAGCTGCTCTGCACTATCACCCCACCCCCACTCACCATGATAAAATGGAGAAACTCTGTAACTATGAGACAGAATAAATCTTTCCTCCCTCTTCATGCATCAGATAGTTGTTAAACCACCGAAAAGTGTGACTAAAACTAACAATACTACCATTTCTGAATACTGATTTTATATCCTACAACTTTGATGATTTCATTTATTACTAATAATTTTGGTTGATCTATAAACAGAGCAGTTTGACTTGTTTTCCAATTTGAATAACATTTCCCCCCTCATTTCTGACGATTCTGTCTAGGCCCTCATGCACTATGCTGAATAAAAGTGAAAGTAGGTATTTTTGTTTTGTTCCAGATCTCATAAAAAAAACTTTCAACTTTTCCTAATTCAATATAATATTAATTGATGGCTTGTTCTAAAATGGTCTTAATCATGTTAAAGTTACTTGTGTACTTAATTTGTTCAGGAATTTAAAGATGAAAGATGTTGAATTTTATTGGATAACTTTTCTGTATCAATTGAGAGGAACATGTAGTTTTTGATTTTAAATCTCTGGATGTTGTTTATTGTGTTCATTAATATGTATATATTGAACTATCGTTGCATTATTAGATGAATACTATTTAGTTGTGAATAATCTTTAAGAAATTTTATTATTATTTTGTATGCACGCTTTTTTTTTTTTGTCTGCATATATGTCTGTATCTTTGTCCTGGGTGCCCTTGGAGACCAGAAAAGAATGTCAGATCTGCTGGAGCTCGAGTTACATACAGATGGTTGTGAGTTGACATGTGAGTGCTGGAAATTGAATCCGGGTCTCTGCAAGGATAGCCGGTGCTTTTAATTGCTAAGCCATATTTCCAACCCTGTGAATAATCTTTTTAATGTGCTATTGTATTAGATTTGGTTGTGTTTTCTTGAGTTTTGTTCACCAAAGGTATTTTGTAGTTTTCTTTCTTTTTCATTTATTTATTTTTGTTATGATTTTATCTATTATTGGTTTCAGAGTGATGCTGGCTTCATAGAATGTATTCAGAAGAATTGCTTCCTTTTTGGGGATGGGGATAACTCTTTAAATGGTCTGTTGAACCTAATGATGGAACCACCCGGTTCTGGACTATTTTTTGTGACAGTTTTTTTTTTTCCAGTTGATTCAATCTCATTATATTTTATTTGCCTGTTCAGGTTTTCAAATTTTTCCTGATTCAGTTTTTTTAATATTTATTTTATTTATTACGTATACAATATTCTGTCTGTGTGCATGTCTGCAGGCCAGAAGAGGGCACCAGACCCCATTACAGATGGTTGTGAGCCACCATATGGTTGCTGGGAATTGAACTCAGGACCTTTGGAAGAGCAGGCAATGCTCTTAACCACTGAGCCATCTCTCCAGCCCCCCTGATTCAGTTTTGATAAAATATATGTATCTAGTAATTTGCAAGTTTCTTCTAGAGCAACCATTTCTTTGCATGTGTTCATAATTTCTAATGACTATTTTGTGATATTAACTCTATTTCCCTTTTCATCACTTATTCTGTTTCAGTTTTTTTTCTTTTCTTAACTTAGTTATTGGAAGAGATGGTTCTTTTTTTCATTGATCCTTCATATTATTTTGTTTTAGTTTAGATATTTTGTTCTTTTGTTATCGATAATAGCTTTAAATTTAATGTGTTGTTTTTTGTTAGCTCATTGAGATGCAGTGATAGATTATTTATCTAATGTCTTTTTACTTTTTAAATTGCCACAAATGTCACTTTTTGCCTAGATTTTGCTGCTTCCCAGAGGTTTTGATATGTTGTAACTTTGTTTCCATCCACATCTTTCAGAAAAAATTCCTTATTGATTTTTTCTTGCTCTATTAATGCCCAATGATACATTGAATTTTTTGTGTATTAGTATAATTCTAAAGTATTTTGTTATTGATTTCTAGCTTTATTGTATTTTTGTCAGCAAAGATACTCAGTGTAATCTCAATTTAAAAATGTGTTGAGACTTATTTTGTGACCTATTATATGATCTATCTTGAATATCAAGAATATTCTCCGTGCTGATAAAAAAATGTGTATTTAGCAGTTGTTGGAAGCAGTTGCCTATATATATCTGTTAGGCTCATTTCGTCTAGATTATAATTAAATGCTGAGGTCTCTTTATTCTGTTTGGCCTATCCAGATGGTGTTGCTTTTGTTACATTTTTATTATTGACAGTGTTTTACATGCTTTTAAGGAATTTTAGTCATTTTCAAGTTTTTTTCAAACTCCTCCTTTTTCATTTGTAATCTTTCCCCCCCAGAATAGGTTTCTCCTTCTCTTACACGCACGTGTGTGTGTGTTTATGAGTCTCTCCCATATTCATTCAAAATAGCTTTTGATGGAAGTATTGCTACAAATATGATATTGTTTTTGTTGCAATACAATAATAGTTGAGGATTCAAAGCCACACTTCAGCAATAGAAGATCATACAAACAACAAATGTTGATGGGCTCAATCTTGTGCAAATCCTCGGTGGGTAACTACAGCTCCAGTGAATTTATGAGAACAATGGACATGGCATGTCTAAAAGATGTCTTTAAAAATTTTTATGATGTGATACTTATTCTTAATACATTTTTAAATAAAAATAATTTATATAATTTTCCTCTCCCCTCTAGCCTCTCTCAGATACCCTCCTGTATTAGGGTTCTCTTGAAGAACAGAACTGATAGAATATATATCTGTATCTATATCTAATATATATAACAAATTAAAATATGTATTTTAAAATATATTTATTATGTATCACCAATGTATTAATATTCTATATTACATAGCACATAATATACTCATTCTATACATACACAAACACACACGTAGAGATAGATAGATAGATAGATAGATAGATAGATAGATAGATAGATAGATAGATAGAAATAGCCACTGTTGGACTAGCAGGATCACAGCCTGTAAACCACTCCAATAAGCAAGCAGGCTGTGGTCCTGCTAGCTCAATAACAGCTGTCTACCAAAGGAAATTCCAAGAATCTCCAGTAGTTGTTCAGTCGATAAGACTGGAATTCTCAGCTGGTCTTCAGTATATGCCCGAATCCCAAAGAAGTAGGCTCTAATGCCAGTAAATGAACGGACTTGCCATCTAGAGTGAGGGCAAGCAGGAGAAGAACAGAGCTTCCTTCTTTTATATCTTTTATATAGGTGTGGCCCAGGTTAAATGTGGATTGTCCCACCTCAAAAGATACAGTTTAAAGATAGTTCCTCCTATTTCAAGTTATTTAATGAAGAAATAAAATTCCTCACAGGTGTTCCTAGCTGTTTAGATTTTATTTAATTCCAGATGTAGTCAAGTTGACACCAAGAATAGGCATCACACCTCCATTTAGCTCTTTCCATGCTCACTCACTCACTCTCAAATTAATAGCCTTTTTTGTTATTATTGTCACACACACACACATATATGAATACAACTTGATTGGTCCATTTTGTTGCTTATATTTATAATTTCATGTATGATGATTTTGTATTACATAAACAACAAGGAGGCTCAGTCCTGGGAGAAGCAAGTTTTTTTCATTTCCAGCAAGTCATTAGTTGTCTATAGTTCTTTGTCTAAATGTGGGATGCCACGCAAATTTCCTCCTTTCACAATAGCATGTCTATTTATAGTGTCACTGTTCTGTTCATATTTATGCAGCAAATTTTCAGAGAGATTGTTTCACATTAGACTTCCTGGTATTTTGGCAGGTCTTTTGTTTGCTTGTTTTTTAAGGCTTCTGGCAATCTACATTTTATAAAAATTTATAACTTTTTATTTATGTTTTATATAATATATGTCATATTTTTGCTTCCCCAGATCCTTAACTCCCCACTTTCCTACCCACCCAACTTCAGGATCTCCCCCACTCTCACTGTAAAACAAAATAATTCAAACAAAAACCCTAAACAAACAAACAAACAAACAAACAAAAAACCCAATAAGACAAAAAATGCCAAAGCAAAATAAAAGCACACCAAAAACCATGGAGTAGGGGCTGGAGAGATGGCTCAGTGGTTAAGAGCATTGCCTGCTCTTCCAAAGGTTCTGAGTTCAATTCCCAGCAACCACATGGTGGCTCACAACCATCTGTAATGAGGTCTGGTGCCCTCTTCTGGCCTGCAGACATACACACAGACAGAATATTGTATACATAATAAATAAAT
>NW_026068119.1:1937948-1949650 GCF_014885135.2 Alexandromys fortis
CCAGCAAACAGAGCTCATCCAGAAAAAGATGCTGACTACCAAGAAACTATGCTAACTTTTCTTTTTTTGTGTGTCTAGAATTCCTTTCTAAGCTTTCTCTCATTTTATATGGATTTAGTCAGCCCCACATTGGGTGCCAGATAAAGAGAAATGTGTCAGATTGGGGGCATGAATAAAGGAATCCCATGCTAGTTTCTAATATGGTATAATAAAGGGTTCTTTATTAAAGGAGACTCATAGATCACAATGAGGAATAGGAACAGAATACAATATCCAGGTGAAATGAAACTACAACTAACAAGAACATCAATCAAGAAACACATACTAAGTGTCCAGGCTATATGTAATTTACAAATAACGGAGATTATTTTAATAGCTGTCTTATCCTGGGGAGTCTAAGTCTTGTACCTAAAAGGCCTTAGCTAAGATAGTAACTGTGACTACTTAGTCCCCAACCCATCAATGACCTGAGAAGAAAAATATTACTGGAGTAAGCAGAAAGTACAAGCAAGTGGCTTCGAAAAGATGTAAGAAATGACAGAAACACCTGGTTAGCTGGATATTCACCAAAAGTCTATCTATGGTGTTGGGGCAACCAACTTTGGCTATAGGCCTAGAGTACCTGACAGACAATTTTTAGAAGCAGGAAAATTTGAAAGACTATCCTACCTTGTCTTGACAAGGTTCAGCAGTAACTTGTCTGTATATCTTGCTTGTTCAGACTGGACAGTGTGTTTACTGTCAGAAGTCAAGTCAAGAGCAGCTCTTTGACCAATAGCCCAGTTTTGTCAAGAAGAATACAAGCTCCATATGGAATGTCTTTGGTGTTCATTATTCTCTCAGGAATAAATTGGTACTGCCAGGAGCCAATGGCTCACACCAACACAATTCTAAATTAATACATTTAAATGCCATATTCTTCAGGTCTTTGAAGTGTTTGAAGATTACCTATCCATGCAGAGTATTCCTCAGTGCATCTAGAAAACCTAACTAATGTAAGTATGACAAATATGGATGACTATTAACCTGTAATTTTTAATAACCTATAGCTTAAGCACTAAAAATAATCTTCAAACATGTACACCATAAGGATAATGATCTCAAAATTATAACAATATATAAAAATATCTTAATCAGAGGTTGGAATGTACAGTAAAATATGATGAAAATATTCTTAATCTGTATCACTATACAAAATCTCTTAATCAGAAGTAGAATCATACAGTATGACAAAAATAATTTTATATCTCTGTAAAAAGATTTGTAAACAGAAATAAAACATGTACTGATGGAGGAAGGTCATTGGTTAATTAATAAAGAAACTGCTTGGCCTCATAGGTTAAAATATAGGTGGGTGGAATAAACAGAACAGAATGCTGGGAGGAAGAGGAAGTGAGCTCAGACTCGATAGCTCCCCTCTCCAGGGCAGAGGCGATGAAGCAAGCCACCAGGTCAGACATGCTAAATCTTTCCTGGTAAGTGCACCTAGCAGTGCTATACAGATTATTAGAAATGGGCTAAATTAATACATGAGAATTAGCCTAGAAGAGGCTAGATATAATGGGCTGTTGTAATTGGAGCAGTGGGGCTGCATCCCCAGGACCCCGGCCGCCTGCTAGCTTATGCCCGAAATAACAACACACAAACTGTATTCCTTTAAACACTGCTTGGCACACTAGCTCTAGCCCTTACTGGCTAATTCTCACATATTAATTTAGCCCATTTCTAATAATGTGTGTAAGCACCCCAAGGTGCACTTACCGGGAAGATTCTAGGCTACGTCCATCCTGGGTCAGAGCTTCATTGCATGTGCTTCAGAAAGCAGAGCTGTCGAGTCTGAGCTCCCTTCCTCTTCCTCCCAGCATTCTGTTCTGTTTACTCCACCTACCTATGTTTTAACCTATGAGGCCAAGCAGTTTCTTTATTACTTAACCAATGAAATCAACAGATTGATATATGACACTCCCACATCAATGGGCCAGGCAGTGTTTAAAAGAATACAGTTTGTGTGTTGTTATTTTGGGGCATAAGCTAGCCAGGTGGCCAGGAGCTGGGTGGCAGAAAGCAGCCCGCAGCTCTCTTCAAAAATGTACAATATGCAAAATATAATTTTGAACAATTACCCTGATACCCAAACCACAGAAAGACAATACTAAGAAAGAGAATTATAGACCAATCTCACTCATGAACATTGATGCAAAACTACTAAATAAAATAATAGCAAATTGAATCCAAGAACATATCAGAACCATCATCCACCATGACCAAGTTGGCTTCATTCCACAGATGCAGGGATAGTTCAACATACAAAAATCTGTTAACGTAATCCACCATATAAACAAGCTGAAAAATAAAAACCACATGATCATCTCATTAGATGCAGAAAAAGCATTTGACAAAATACAGTATCCCTTCATGATAAAGGTCTTGGAGAGAGCAGGGATACAGGGAACATACTTAAACATAATTAAGGAAATATACAGCAAGCCAACAGCCAACATCAAACTAAATGGAGAGAAACTCCCAGCGATTCTACTGAAATCAGGAACAAGACTCTCTTCATATCTGTTCAATATAGTTCTTGAGGTCCTAGCTAGAGCAATAAGACACCAGAGGGAAATCAAGGGGATACAAATTGGAAAAGAAGTCATACTCTCACTGTTTGCTGATGATATGATAGTTTACATAAATGATTCCAAAAATTCTACCAAGGAACTTCTACAACTCATAAACACTTTCAGCAATGTAGTAGGATACAAGATTAACTAAAAAAAATCAGTAGCCCTCCTGTACACAGGTGATAAAAGGGCTGGGGAAGAAATCAGAGAATCAGTACCCTTCAAAATAGCCACAAATAGCATAAAATATCTCAAAGTAACTCTAGCCAAACAAGTGGAAGTTTTGTATGACAAGAACATTAAATCTGGGAAGAAAGAAATTGAAGAAGACACCAGAAAGTGGAAAGACCTTCCATGCTCTTGGGTAGGCAGAATTAACAATGTAAAAAGGCAATCTTACCAAAGGCAATCTACAGATTCAATGCAATGCCTATCAATATCCCAGAAAAATTCTTCAAAGACCTCAAGAAAATGGTACTTAACTTTATTTGGAAAAGCAAAAACCCAGGATAGCCAAAACAATAAAAGAACTTCTGGAGGCATCATAATCCCTGACTTCAAACTCGACTACAGAACTACAGTACTGAAAACAGCCTGGTATTGGCATAAGAACAGACAGGAGGACCAATGGAACTGAATAGAAGACCTGGATATCAATCCACACATCTTCAAACACCTGATCTTTGATAAAGAAGCAAAAAATATCAAATGGAAAAAAGAAAGCACATTTAACAAATGGTGCTGGCATAACTGGATACCAACATGTAGAAAAATGAAAATAGACCCATATCTATCTCCATGCCCCAAATTCAAGTCCAAATGGATCAAAGACCTCAACATTAAAGCCAGCCACACTGAACCTCATAGAAGAGAAAGTGGGAAGTATACTTGAACACATTTGCACAGGAGATCACTTCCTAAATATAACCCTAGCAGTACAGACACTGAGAGAAACAATTAATAAATCAGACTTCCTGAAACTGAAAACTTCTGTAAAGCAAAGGACAGGGTCAACAAGACAAAATGGCAGCCTACAGAATGGGAAAAGATCTTCACTAACCACACATCAGACAGAGGTCTGATTTCCAAAATATACAAAGAATTCAAGACACCAAAAGATCACATAATACAATAAAAAAATGGAGTACAGATCTAAACAGAGAAATTTCAACAGAGGAATCTAAAATGACCAAAAGACACTTAAGGAAATGATCAACATCCTTAGTCATCAGAGAAATGCAAATCAAAACAACTCTGAGATTCCATTTACATCTGTCAGAATGGCCAAGATCAAAAACACTGATGACAACTTATGCTGGAGAGGTTGTGGGGAAAAGGGAACACTTCTGCGTTGCTGGTGGGAAAGCAAGCTGGTATGACCCCTTTGGATGTCAGCGTGGCGATTTCTCAGAAAATCAGGAAACAACCTTCCTCAAGACCCAGTAATACCACTTTTGGGTATATATCCAAAGGATGCTCAATCGTACCACAAGGAGATGTGCTTCACTATGTTCCTAGTAGCTTTGTTTGTCATAGCCAGAACCTGGAAACAACCTAAATGTTCCTCAATTGAAGAATGGATAAGAAAAATGTGGTACATTTATACAATGGAGTACTACACAGCAGAAAAAAATAACAACAGCTTAAATTTTGCAGGAAAATGGATGGAGCTAGAAAACATTATTTTGAGTGAAGTAACCCAGACACAGAGAGACAATTATCATATTTATTCACTCATAGGTGTTTTTTAAACATAAAGCAAAGAAAGCCAGCCTACAAACCACAATCCCAGAGAATTTAGACAACAACGCGGACACTAAGAGAGACTTACATAGATCTAATCTACTTGGGAAGTAGAAAGTAGAAAAAGACAAGATCTCCTGAATAAATTGGGAGCATGGGGACTTTGGGGGATAATTGAAGGGGAGAGGTGAGAGGCAGGGAGGGGAGCAGAGAAAAATATAGAGTTCAATAAATGTTAATAAAAATGTATATAAAAAAGAAAAAATATAATTTTGAGTTTGTATCAATATACAAATTACCTTAGGAATATAAAAATAATTTTACATATATATCAATTTACAAGAATCTATACCAGTGTAAATTGTCTAAAGGTAATAGTTGCTAAAATAGCTCACAAGTAGATATACTAGACTAGTGTATCTAATTAGTGTACTTTATTATCATATGGTATATATTACCTTTTTTTCTATAGCAAATGAGATTTCTGAGTTTGGTTATTATTATTTTGCCCCCAATCCCAAAATCCCATGACTTGTGGTGGATTACTTTTATGGATTTTGCACGTTGGAGCATGGCTGCATCTCTGAAATGAAACCAACTTTTTCCTCATGTTCTTGAATTCCAAGAATAGAATACCCATCCAAATAATACTAGAACAGATATCTACATCAAGAAACACTTAAAACATCATAACTCTAGATTCCTAGATCACAACACAAACAAAACAAACAACCAATACAATATGCCTCCTCTAGAAGTCAGCAATATTATTGCAATAGGCTGTGAGAAAAGCAATTTAAAATCTAAAGTCCAAGAAAAAACTTCAAAATAGCAATTATGTATATGTTCAAGGACTTTAAAGAAGATATGAATAAATGCTTCATTGAAGACCATTAAAACAAAAACTAATAGTTGAGTAAAATAATGAAAACAATTCAAGATATGAAAATAGAACTTAACAAATAAAATCACTAAAGAAAAGTGAAACCAAAATAAAACTGGAAATTAAAAATTCAGGAATTCAAATAAAAAGCTTAGAAGTAAGGAAGAAAGGAATAGTTCAATCAAATGAAATGTTAAATGCTCTTTTATTTTATTTATTTTTAAAATCCTTTTTATTTTATTTTATTTTTTTAAAGATATATTTATTTATTATGTACACAGTGTTCAGCCTCCATGTATGCCTGCAGGCCAGAAGAGGGCACCAGACCTCATTACAGATGGTTGTGAGACACCATGTGGTTGCTGGGAATTGAACTCAGGACCTCCGGAAGAGCAGTCAGTGCTCTTAACGTCCGAGCCACCTCTCCAGCCCTCTTAAATGCTCTGTCACAGGTATAAAAGCTACAGGAAATGTGAAAAGGACAAACCTACAATAATAGGTATAGAGGAAGGAGAAGAAACTCAGGTTAAAGGCAACGAAAATATAATAAAATCATAAAAGGAAAATTCTCCAATCTAAAAAAAAGAGATGTCTATTAAGGTGCAAGAGAAATACAGAACACCAAGTAGGCAGGAACAGAAAAGAATCTTCCCACAACACATAATTATCAAACACTAAGTATGAAGAACAAAGATAGGATATTAAAAGTGGCAAGGGGAAAAGACCAAGTCACATACAAAGGCAAGGCCCATTAGAATAACACCTGACTCAGAGACTTTGAGAGCCAAAAGGTTAGGGACAGATGTTCTGCAAACTCTGAAAGACCACAGATGCCAGCCCAAGATACTATCCATAACAAAACTATCTTTCACAATCAACAGAGAAAAACACTTTACAATAAAACAAGTTTAAGTAATTTCTGTCTAGTGACTAGATGGCACTAGAAGGAAAGCTTCAGTCTAAAGAGAAAGTTAATGATACCCAAAATATACAAAAATAAATAATCCCAGAATATTTAATCAAAAAAGGAGGAAGCACACACTATATCAATAAAAAACAGGAATTAATAAACTCAATAATAACTCTCAATATTAATATTCTCAATTCCCCAATGAGACAGACTAACAGCTTGGGTCAGAGAACAAAGTCTATCTATCTGTTGCATCCACGAAACACACCTCATCATCAGGACAGACTGACCTTAAGCTTGTGATCATACTGACTTATCCTCTCAAGTACTGAGATAACATGTATAAGCCATCAGGCTTTTCTTAGCATTTCTCTTCTGACCAACTATTATCAATCTGATCTTTTTATCCTTTTCAAATGTCTAGCCTATCTTCATATTAGTTCTCTTATAAGCAAATAACAGCATTTGAGAATTGTGTTTTTATATAATTCGCAGAGAACTGTACTTTTATATAATTCACAGAGTTGTTGTGGGGGATTAAATAGAAAAATAATCACATATTAATCATTCATTAAATTGCTGCTGAATTGAGCCCTGCTAATATCATTTAAGAAGATAAGAGGCTGGGAAACTTCTAGGATTCACTTCAACTGACCCTGGCAGCCCCAAATAGCCTAATTGAAAAGATAATAATTCTTTTGTCTAAGAGTAGTTGGGTAACCACTTCCTTGTCATAAATTCCCATCTTGTTATATTCAGGATCTTACTTTATCACTAAGCTGTAAAAACAGCTTGAGCTTATAAATTTCAAGGCATAACAGAAACTTTGTTGAGAAAACTTTGTTGCCTTAAAATCATAAATCTTAAACAACTTTACTTTTTGAAATCAAATTAATGAAAATGAAAATGTCAAATCTTTTCAGCGAAGCCACAACTCCACCAGATTACAGGTGCAATTTTTTAGATCAGAAGACTTCCAGTGAAAAAAATGTAGTGATATTTCATTTGTATTTTAATAAATAAAGCTTGACTGGAGATTAGAGAGTAAAACAGCCACACTGATCATCCAGAGACTTGGCAGTGGTGGCACACACCTTTAATCCTAGTAGTCACACTAGTTCACCATATAAGCCAGGTGATAGCAGTGCACACCTTTAATACCAGTACTAGAGAGGAATATAAAACAGGAGACAGGTCTCAGATGAGTCTCATTCTGAGGATTTGTGGAGGCAGGATTGACATTTTGGTCTGAGGTAGAGGTAAGAGCCAGTGGCTGGCTGCTTTGCTTTTCTGATCTTCAGGTTAAACTGAAAGACTGTAAATGCATTTCTGAGGCCTCTCAGCTCTAAAGACATTTCCTGAAGCATCTTAACATTTGAAAACTGGACAGTCACCCCCACACACACACATGCTGGATTGCTTATCTGCTTGTGTCCTTGTGAATAACCACATGCTGGACTGCTCATCCTCCTGTGTCCTTGAGAATAATCTTCAAACGTAACTCCATTTTGGGAATTGAGGCAAATACAGCCCACAGATGTGACTCAGTTCCTGATGTATTGATTTAGTCACTGAACCAAAGGTCAGGAAGACCACAGAGATGCTCTCCCTTATCACCTGACCACGCAGCTATTCTCCTGCCCTGGAATAGACCAATCATTGCTAGTAACCCTTTGAATAAGCCAATCCAATAAGTTGGAAAACAACCTAGAGGTCCCCCCCCCCCCTTGTATCTGTGGCTTTTTGCTTTAAAAGATGGACTGCAACAGCTATTGTTGTCCTTCATATCCCGAACCTGAAGGACCTTGTCATGACAGAATAAAAATCCTCTTGCTTTTGCATCAATTTGTGGTTATGTGAATGGTGTCTGGAGCAACTCTTCCCTGATATTTGGACTTCTAGTCCAACAGAACTTCAGTATCTGTCTCTGGGTTTTCATTAATAGTGCTACAAAGAAACATCAAGATATTACTTTCACTGATTATCAAAGACCATTTATACCATTTATATGCCTAGGCTTGATGTTGACTCTTGACTCACTGCCTCATTTTCCTTCAAACCTATTAAAACACTACATCATTTAAATTTTATGTAAACTCCACTCTGTTCAAAGCATATAGTAACCATGTTTTTCTTTCTTAAAGTTTCCCCTTTGCTTGTTTCTCTTTCAAAGGAGCAAGTTAAGCTGTTGTTCCTAGTTTTGAATGATACACTGACATATGACATGCAAGGCATTTACTAATTTTTAATATATATGGTACTTTTTAAATTAAATAGAAAATTTTATGAACATCTTCCATCTACATTACAATTTGATGGATATCTCAAACATTTTTGTCAACTAAGCTTCTTCATTTTCTTTTTTATATGAATGAAAAATCCAATTGACTTTGCAGATTTGCTATGCTTTCCCTCCTCATCTCTTTTTATAAAGTTAGGTTTTGTCAAATGGATATCTGCTCATTTAATAATACTAATATAAAACGGTCACAAAGGACATAGTCTCATGTCTATTATTTGATTATATTTCTAGGTATTGAGTGCTATCATATGACTAGTTGGTCTTGATCTCTTAATGATTTTTGTTTAGTCATTTATAGGGTCTCACAATGTGTCTGTGGATATGTACTTGCAATGTAGACCAGGCTGGCCTTAAACTCAGAGAAATCTGCCTATCTCTCTTTCCAAGGACTAGGATTAGAGGAAAGTGCTACTATCCTGACCTGTTTAATGATTTTAAAAAAAATCCTTGTTTTGGATTTTCCCTCTTCAAAGTGGTTATACTTTGATGTCAGCTATGTATTAACCAAAATATAAAATTAATATAGTAATTTAGATAGAATTGTTTCTAAGGAGTATTGAAGTTTGGCTCTATTTACATAATTTGGAACCTCAGACATTTTATTTTCATTTCTTTTTTGGGTTATATTGGCTATTAATAAAACTCAAAAATACTAGCCGGGCGGTGGTGGTGCACGCCTTTAATCCCAGCACTTGGGAGGCAGAAGCAGGCAGATCTCTGTGAGTTCGAGGCCAGTCTGGTCTACAAGAGCTAGTTCCAGGACAGAAACCAAAAACTACGGAGAAACCCTGTCTCAAAAAATTAAAAAAAAAAACACTTTTAAATTCTAATTTCCTTTTTTTTTTTCATTTTCTGGACATAAACGATAATATTTTTCTTCTACTCTAATAATACATATTTTATGTATAGTTATGTTAGAATGCATAAGAACACCAGAACTTATTTTTTATATCTAGTTGTAACTTAATACCTATTGATCAAATTTTTTACCATTTTTCTATCCTTGTACTCTCCTAGCCTTTGGTAACTACTATATGAGCTTTTGTGACATCATTTTTTGTGAGTTTATAAATGGGTGATATTATACAGTTTTTGTCAATCTTTACTTCATCCACATACGTTTTATCTTCAGGAACTCAGTAAAAGAACAAAAGAAGCTTTACATATTTTTAAGATTCAATGGTCTGTCATAAGAATAAATGAAGTCAGTAAATAGTCCAGGCTACATTTGAACTGATGATTATCATGTGTCAGCCTCCTGAGTACCAGTCCAAGGATAGAAGATATACCCAATGTGTCCTGTTTTGTCAACACTTTTTAAACTGTAAATGCTAAAATGATTAACAGAAGAGGATAGGTCACTATGAGTCCCATACTGTATCACAGGGCCATGGTGCCCTAGACTTTATAAAGAATAGAACTTTTCTAAATTTCCAAATTGTGCCAAAAATTGAAGGTATTCAGAAATCTGTCAATAGAAATGTGTTCTCCTCAAACTGAGAATATTTTAGTTTCTAAAATTTAGTGGAAATTATGGCCTGGGATTTTAACCTTATATGCTCTTAACAACAATGCTTTAGAGTCTTGCTTATGTTCCTATTTGCAAGGAACAAAGCAATACATTTTCATAAAGTAGTCAGGAAAACAAGCAGGTAAAATGTCTTTTTTGTAGATTCAAGTACATAAAAGCACGATTGTTATGGTTTTGGTCCCTTTAAGAGATCTAATCTGCTTTTTTATTATAAGGAAGACCTGGGAATGTTGTGGTATTGGTCCCTTTAAGAGACAAGCCACGCCCACTCCCTCCCCCATCTGCTGAGGCAGGCTGATCTTCAGCTTCCGGCTTGAGCTCTCTCTTTTTTCCATCTTCCTCTCGGAGAGGCAGCTTAGCTTCTGCCTCTCTCCCCACTTCTCTGCTTCCCCCTTCTCTGTCTCTTTCTCTTCTCTCTCTGTCTCTCTCCCTCTCTCTCTGTCCCCCCCTTCACCCTTCCTCCTCCATAACCCCCTGAATAAACTTCAACCTCACCCTGCATGTCGTGTTTATCCATGTTTCTGTCTTCTGCCTGCCTGCCATGTGTCTCCCTGCCTGGGACCAGCCATTGCTCAGGGACCAGCAGCCGTCTCTGCCTGGGGCCCGCTGTCTGCTGCCACATGGCCCGCCACCACACATCAGGCCACCGCTCTAGGACTGGCAGCCATTTCTGCCTGGGACTGGCTGCTCCCACAGCCCGCTGCTGCCACTGCATGGCCTGCCACCACCATTTGGGACCTACAGCATTTCTGCTGCCTACTGCCGCGGGGATCTTGCAGCATTTTTTAAAAAAAGAACAACACCACTACCACCTGGCTTCACTTTCTGCTTTTTGAAAAACAATTTCTCTCTTTTTATTTCATGTGCATTGATGTTTTGTCTGCATCTATGTCTGTGTGAGGGTGTTGGAGCCCCTGGATGGAACAGGAGTTACCGACAGTTGTGAGTTGCCATGTGGGTACTGGGAATTGAACCCAGGTCCTCTGGAAGAGCAGCCAGTGCTCTTAACTACTAAGCCATCCATCTCTCCTCTTTCCACTTTTGTGTGGGCGCCAGAAACCAATCAAATCACCAGGTTTTCAGGGCAAGCATCTTTACCTGCTAGCTATCTTGCCAGCCTCAGAACAAGGTTTTTACACATGAAACCTGGAAATGATGGTGGGGAACATGGAGGAAGCCATCTCCATGGGCCCTTGGGTGCAGATGGATAAATAATGAAGGGCTGGATAAGTGGATAAATAATAAAGCCCTGGAAAGGATCAGGACTCTGGGGCTAACGCTGTGGGAAGAGGTAATCAGGACATATATGACCCTCAAGTGGATTAATGGTTGGGGCTGGTCAGGGAGGAGGAAAAGGTACAAAGAGTCAGCTCTGAAAAGCCTGAAAGGGAACAAGATGGATGTTTTTGGGGTTTGGCCCAGGAAATGGGGAAGGGTAAATTAATGTGCTAAGGGTGTGGTGAGCTAAGTCTAAATATTGCCCTTTCTACTGTCTTCAAAGACATAACTACAGTAGGCAGCCTTCCTTTTTCTTTGTCAGTGAGACAAATTTAATAGCAATGCAAGAACGGGGTCTACAATTCTTTGTGGCCAGGACATTAGGAGAGCTGCTAGCACTTTCTAGAAGGGACTGTCCTAGGACCTTTGGAGTTTAGGCTTGGCAGGAGGAGTAAACAAGATATTGCAGCCACACCCCTTTTCCAGTCCTGGGGCTA
>NW_026068119.1:1950355-1965200 GCF_014885135.2 Alexandromys fortis
CTTCCTTCCTTCCTTCCTTCCTTCCTTCCTTCCTTCCTTCCTTCCTTCCTTCCTTCCTTTCTTTCATTAAGATTTCTGTCTCTTCCCCACCGCCACCTCCCCTTTCCCTCCCCCTCTCCCAATCAAGTTCCCCTCCCTCGTCAGCCCAAAGAGCAATCAGGGTTCCCTGCCCTGTGGGAAGTCCAAGGACCACCCACCTCCATCCAGGTCTAGTAAGGTGAGCATCCAAACTGCCTAGGCTCCCACAAAACCAATACGTGCAGTAGGATCAAAAACCCATTGCCATTGTTCTTGATGTCTCAGTAGTCCTCATTGTCCGCTATGTTCAGTGAGACCGGTTTTAACCCAGGCTTTTTCAGACCCAGGCCAGCTGGCCTTGGATCTTGGCTATTCTTATAGGTGTAAAATAGAATCTCAGAATTGTTTTGATTTGCATTTCTCTGATGGCTAAGGCTGTTGATCATTTCCTTAAGTGTCTTTTGGCCATTTTAGATTCCTCTGTTGAGAATTCTCTGTTTAGGTCTGTACTCCATTTTTATCGGATTATTTGTTCTTTTGATGACCAGTATCTTGAGCTCTTTGAATGTTTTGGAGATCAGACCTCTGTCTGATGTGGGGTTAGTGAAGATCTTTTCCCATTCTGTAGGCTGCCATTTTGTCTTGTTGACCATGTCCTTTGCTTTACAGAAGCTTTTAAGTTTCAGGAGGTCCCATTTATTAATTGTTTCTCTCAGTGTCTGTGCTGCTAGGGTTATATTTAGGAAGTGATCTCCTGTGCAAATGTGTTCAAGTGTACTTCCCACTTTCTCTTCTATGAGGTTCAGTGTGGCTGGCTTTAATGTTGAGGTCTTTGATCCATTTGGACTTGAATTTGGGGCATGGAGATAGATATGGATCCATTTTCATTCTTCTACATGTTGATATCCAGTTATGCCAACACCATTAGTTAAATATGCTTTCTTTTTTCCATTTGATATTTTTTGCTTCTTTGTCAAAACTCAGGTGTTTGTAGGTGTGTTCATTAATATCTGGGTCTTTGATTCATTTCCATTCATCCTCCTGTCTGTTCTTATGCAAATACCAGGCCTTTTTTCAGTACTGTAGTTCTATAGTAGAGTTTAAAGTCAGGAATTGTGATGCCTCTAGAAGTTCCTTTGTTGTACAGGATTGTTTTGGCTATCCTGGGTTTTTTGCTTTTCCAAATGAAGTTGAGTACCGTTCTTTAGAGGTCTTTGAAGAATTTTTCTGGGATATTGATAGGCATTGCATTGAATCAGCTGATTTGTATCCCCTTGATCTCCATTTGTTGTTTTATTGCTCTGGTTAGAACCTTAAGAATTATATTGAATAGATATGATTGGGCAACCTTGTCTTGTTTCCGATTTCAGTGTAATTGATGTGAATTTCTCTCCATTTAGTTTGATGTTGGCTGTTGGCTTGCTGTCTATTGCCTTTATTATGTTTAGGTATGTTCCTTGTATCCCTGATCTCAACAAGACCTTTTTTATGAAGGGATGTCATATTTAGTTGAAGGCTTTTTCATCATCTAATGAGATGATCATGTGATTTTTTTTCTTTCAGTTTATGTATATGGTAGATTACATTGACAGATTTTCATATGTTGAATCATCCCTTAATCTCTGTGCTGAAGCCTACTTGATCATGCTGGATGATTTTTTTGATGTATTCTTGGATTAGATTTGCCAGTAGTTAATTGAATATTTTTGCATCAATGTTTATGAGTGAGATTGGTCTGTAATTCTCTCTCTTAGTAATGCCTTTGTGTGATTTGGGTATCAGGGTAACTGTAGCCTCATAAAAAAGTTTGGCAATGTTTCTTCTGTTTCTATTGTGTGGAATAATTTGAGGAGTATTGGTATTAGTTCTTTGAAAATTTTGTAGAACTCTGTGTTGAAACCATCTGATCCTGGGCTTTATTATTTTTTTGTTTGGAGACTTGATGACTGTTTCTTTTTCTTTATCAATTATAGGTCTATTTAAATTGTTTATATGGTCTTGATTTAATTTTGGTAAGTGATATTTATCTATAAAATTGTCCATTTTCTTTAAATTTTCCAATTTTATGGAGTACAAATTTTTGATATATGACTTTATGATTCTCTGGATATGTATGTTTTTATACCCCCCTTTTCACTTCTGATTTTTTAACTTTGGATATTCTTTCTCTACCTTTTGGTTAGTTTGGATAAAGGTTTGTCTATTTTGTTGATTTTCTTGAAGAACCAACTCGTTGTCTCATTGATTTTTGGTAATGTTTTCTTTGTTTCTATTTTTTTTTATTTCTGCTCTTAATTTATTTCTTGCCACCTAGTTCTTTTGGGTGAGTTTCCTTCTTTTTGTTCTAAAGTTTTCAAATGTTCTGTTAACTCACTAGTGTGGGATTTTTCCAGCTTCTTCATGTAGGCATTCCTCTTAACACTACTTTCATTGTATCCCATAAATTTTGGTATGTTGTGTGGTCATTTTCATTGAATTTTAAAAAGTCTTTAATTTCTCACTTTATTTTTTTCTTGACCTTTTGATGCTTCAAGTGAGCATTGTTTAATTTCCATGTGTTTGTGGGATTTCTGGAATTAGTGTTGCTGTTGAAATCTAGTTTTACGCCAAGGTGATCAAATAAGATACACGGGGTTATTCCAATTTTTTGAATATGTTGAAGTTTGCTTTGTTAATTAGTATGTAGTCAATTTTGAGAAGCTTCCATGAGGTGATGAGAAGAAAGTATATTTTTTTATGTTTGGATGGAATGTTCTATAGATGTCTGTTAAGTCCATTTGAGTCATGACATCTGTTAGTTCTCTTATTTCTCTGTTAAGTTTCTGTCTGACAGATCTGTCCAGTGGTGAGAGTGGAGCATTGCAGTCCCCCACTATTAGTGTGTGGGGTTTAATGTGTGATTTAAGCTTTAGAAGTATTTCTTTTATAGATGAAGTTGCCCTTGTATTTGGGGTATAGATGTTCAGTATTGAGATTTACTCTTGATGGATTTTTCCTGTGACTAATAAGAAATGTCCTTCTTTGTCTCTTTTGATTGATTTTAGTTTGAGATCTACTTTGTTAGATATTAGGATAGCTACACCAGCTTGTTTCTTAGGTCCATTGGGATTAGAAAATTTTCCCCAACCCTTTACTCTGAGGTGATGTCTGTCTTTGAGGTTGAGGTGTGTTTCTTGTACGCAGCAGAATGATGGGTTCTGTTATTGTATCCAATCTGTTAACCTGTGTCTTTTTATAGGCGAATTGAGTCCATTTATATTAAGGGATATTAGTGATTAATTATTGCTTGATCCTGTAATTTTAGTTTTCATTGGTGATGGTATTATTGTATTGCTTTCCTTCCTTTGGGATTTGTTGATGTGAGAACATCTATTGTCTGTTTTTTTTTTTTTTTTGTGGATGTAGCTAACTTCCTTGGGTTGGAGTTTTCCTTCTAGTACTTTGTGTAGGGCTGGGTTTTTGGCTATGTCTTAATTAAATGTGGTTCTGTCATGGAATATGTTTTGTCCTTCTATGTTGATTGAAAGTTTTGCTTGGTATAGTAGTCTGGTCTGGCATCCATGGTCACTTAATATCTGCATAATGCTTGACCAGGACCTTCTGGCTTTCATTGTTTCCATTGAGAAGTCAGGTGTAATTCTGGTTGGTCTGTCTTTATATGTTACTTGACCTTTTTCCTTTGCTGCTCTTAATATTGTTTCTTTATTCTGTATGTTTAATGTTTTGATTATTATGTGATTTGGGGACTTCTTTTTTGGTGTTCTGTAAGCTTCTTGTATCTTCATAGGCATATCTTTCTTTAGGTAGGGAAAGTTTTTTCTATGAATTTTGTTGAATATATTTTCTGTGCTTTTGAATTGAACTTTTTCTCCTTTTTCTATCCCTGTTATTCTTATACTTGGTCTTTTTACGGTGTTCCATATTTCCTGGCTATTTTGTTTTAAGCTTTTGTTAGATTTAATGTTTTCTTTGACTAATGAGTCTGTTCTCTCTATTGTATCGTCATCCTTTTAGATTATCTCTTCCATCTCTTGTATTCTGCTATTTATGCTTGCATTTGTGATTTCTGATCTTTTTCTCATAATTTCTTTTTCTCCAATTCTCTCAGTTTGTGTTTTCTTTATTGTCTTTATTTTGGTTTTCAAGTCTTGAATTATTTCTTTCATCTGTTTGATTGCTTTTTCTTGGTTTTCTTTAAGGGTTTTGTTGACTTCTTCCAATTTTTTGTTTGTCTTTTCCTCCATTTCTTTGAGGTATTTTTTTATTTCCTCTTTAAGGGCCTCAAACATTCTCCTAAAGGTATTTTTAGGTAATTTTCTTCTGCTTCAGTTATATTTGAATGTTCAAGTTGTGCTGTTACATGGTCAATAGCTTTTTTGGGGTTGTATTGCTCTTTGTGGTGTTGAGTGTGTTCTTATTTTGTCTACCCATCTTTTTTCTTGGTGCAGTTGGGGCTGTGGCTCTCTTGATCAATCTTCCATGTGGATCCAAGGTTCAGATGATTACTCCTTGTGGTGCAGTAAGGGCCATGGTTCCAGCCACCCTGTTGGCCACTTTGTGTTCTTGGATGTTGTTCAGTTCTCCAGGGGGTCACTCTGCAATCCCAGGGGTCATTTAGCCCTGCTCTCACAGGTTGGGGCTCTGCCTTGGGCCTACTATGGCAGAGGTTGCTGGCTTAGGTCTGCTTCAGTGGAGGTTGTTGGCTCAGGTATGCTCCAGTGGAAGTTTCTGGCTCAGGCTCAGGCCTGATCCCTTGGAAGTTGCTCATTCACACTCGATCCCACAGAGGTCTCTGGCTCTGGCCTGTTCCCTCAATAGTGACTTCCTTGTACCTGTTCCTGTTGAGGTCATTGCCTCAGGCCTGCTCAGGCTGAGGTCGCAGTCTCAGGCCTGCTCCCACAGATATCCCTGGTGTATGGCTGCTCCCTTGGAGGTCCCTGACTTGTGCCCAGTCCTGAAAAGGTCTCTGGCTTGGGTCTGCTCCATCTGCGGTAGCTCCCTTGTACCTGTTTCTGTGGAAGTCACTGCCTCGGATCTACTCTGGCAAAGGTCTCTGGGTTGGGCCAGGCAAACTTTGAAAATGGTAAGCAGATTGGTCTCAGTGTCCCTGGATGTTGTCTCTGTCTCTCTCTCAGCCTTTCAATATAGCAGAGGTACCTTTACTGCCAGCTCTGGGACCACTGGGTGGGAGCCGTCCTCATTTCTTCAACTCTGGGAAGCATTTGATTCATGCTGCCACTGTAATAGTCTGTCCCATCTTTTTGAGAGACAAGCCCTGCCCACTCCTTCCCCCATTGCTGAGGCAGGGGTCTCATCCTTCCTCTTCTAGTCTGAGTCCCTTCTTTTCTGTCTCTCAAAGAAGCAGCTTCTGCCTCTCTCCCTTCTCCCCAGTTCTCCCCTTCCCCCTCTCTGTTTCTCTCTTTCTCTCTGCCTTTCTTTCTGCTCTTCTCCCTTCTCCCCTTTCCCCTTTTCCCTTTCTCCTACATGACTCACTAAATAAATATCCAATCTTTCTCCTTTTTCTTTTTTTTTTCTTTTTAACCCCTCATAAGTGGTCCCTTCTGTGACAGACCACTCGTAGTGGCCTCTAAGCTTCTCTGGCTTCTGAGTAGCCCGGACTGGAGCCAGTCATGCTTTAATACCCTGCCTGTAGAGAGAGGATGCTCTTCTATAAGCCCTGAGGTATTCACTGCCATTTCACACCCTGCCTATAGAGAAAGGGCGCTCTTCTATAGGCCCTGTTTTTCGTGGGGTTTCACATTTTCAACTATGGTATAAACCTTCAAACTATGCTCCACTGGTATCCTGTAGGTTCTGTTTTTCCTCAAACTGTCCCTTCCACCACTACTGACAAGATTGGCTGGATCCACGAGGCAGCTGTTTTCAATTCCAGCCTTTGTTCCCCTCCACGTCTTGTGGAATGGCAGCTCAATGACAGGGCAGATCATGCCTCTAGGTCTCTCATTATTTTGTTTAAAACTCCTACAGCTCAAAAATCATGGCTTTTCCATACAACATGTGACCACTGCCATTTTGACTGAGGTCAGGTAACTTCACCTCCATCTTAACTGAGAGCCAGGTCAGGTGACCATGTTCTACCACCTTTACTGAGGTATTCCTTATCTGGTTCCCTGATGCTAACTCTGTTACATGTGTGTTTTGCACAGTGGCATGCCTTTGGTAGGGCCCACCAAGAGCATCAACTCTGCCCAATTCCTGTTCACTGTGTGTGGGTATACATGTACTTAAATACACCAATGTCTACTGTTAAATGTTATAATTGTCTGTTCGTTGCATCTCATTTCAGACTACAAAAGCAATAATTCTCATATTTTAAACTGGTATGTACTTTTAAGTTTCTTACAAAAAATAAGGCATATTTTAATCCAACCTTAATTTAAAATATATTACCTGTCCTCTTCTATTGTAAGTTCTGCTGTTAACCTTCTATTGTAAGCAGTTTTATTCTTCTTTCTGTCTTTTTATGAGTGTAAATATTACCTGTTAAGTTGAAAGCCAGTAGAGTCAAGCTCAGACCCTACTCTCCAGGCAGATTCTATACTGTAGTGATACCTAATAAACAGCCCTCAACTGCTCATAGGTATGGGTGATATGGAATTTAAATATTTAATTATTAAAAAGTTTTCATAACAAAAAGAGACAGTTTGGCTCCTAATAGCACTTTATTTCCTCCAAAGAAGATAGAAGACAAATGGGCACAAAACAATGTCCATCTGCAATTTGCTTCAACTGCCAAGTGCTGGCCACTTGGCAAAACTGCCTTTCATTTAAACTGAAGATCTCCAGACATGGACAGAATTGCTGTATTAAACAGCCTAGCTGTTCAGGTCAAGGTAAGCTTATCTTCCTACAGATTTCTTAGCCCACAGAATCTTCTGGAGCCTGGCAGGCCCTGTGCTAAACAGCAAAAGATAATCACAACCCTCAGCAATCATGGAGAACCCTGAGGAGTAGCTTTAGGTGCCAACCAAGTAAGTTCTCTGTCATTTTTTAATCAACAACTCAAGGAAAATTTAATCCTTCTCAAAGATCTATGATGCAGTTTGACAGCTGAGAGGTTTTGTTGTTTAAAAGGACAGCCTCACCAAACAAATTTCAATAAATACAAGTTATCAAATCTCTTTCATGCTTCCTTTCACAGTCTTAAAGAAACTTTTCATTACACAAAAATATCTGTCACAGTCATTCTGATATAAGTATGCTACTGTCTAAAACTTCTGTTTTCACAAACACAAAGGATTGTGAGTTCCAGGGAGTCAAATTGAAGGATCCACCTTAAACAAGTCTTAAACATCCCTCTCAATTCCCTGGTCCTAATTTTTTTCCCTAAACTTAACTTTGTCCTCTGTTCTGCCAATACTGTAAACAGGTGTAAGAGAAACCAGACATTTCCATACCACAAACACCAGACAGGAACAAAGGGATCAGCTACCCCAGAATGTGACCAGCACCCAGCTTTCTCAGGTTCCCCCCAAGATGATACCCATAAATAAGTAGGAAGCAGTTTTGAGAATCTGCTGTCCCAATTCCTTTAACCTGTTGTGCCTGATCTCCCACCTTTTTTCCCCCTTTTCTCTATTTTATTATTATTTAATTAAAAATTTCCATCTCCTCCCCTCCTCCCATTTCCCTCCCGCTCCCCCCATCCCCTTTCCCTTCCCACTTCAGTCCAAAGAGCAGTTGGGGTTTCCTGCCGTGAGGGAAGTCCAAGGTCCTCCCCCCTCCATCCAGGACTAGGAAAGTGAGCATTCAAATAGACTAGGCTCCCACAAAGCCAGTACATGCAGTAGGATCAAAACCCAGTGCCATTGTCCTGGGCTTCTCAGTCAGCCCTCCTTGTCAGCCACGTTCAGGGAGTCCAGTTTGATTACATGCTCCATCAGTCCCAGTCCAGCTGGCCTTGGTGAGCTCCCATTAGATCATCAACATAGTAAAAATGGCAATTCTACCAAAAGCAATCTATAGATTCAATGCAATCCCTATCAAAATCCCAACAAAATTCTTCACAGACCTTGAGAGAACAATAATCAAATTTATATGGAAAAATAAAAACCCAGTATAGCCAAAACAATCCTGTACAATAAAGGTACATCTGGTGGCATTACCATCACTGACTTCAGACTCTATTATAGAGCTACAGTAATGAAATCAGATTGGTATTGGTACAAAAACAGAGATGTTGACCAATGGAATCGAATAGAAGACCCGGATTTTAACCCACAAACCTATGAACACCTGACTTTTGACAAAGTAGCTAAAATTATACAATGGAAGAAAGAAAGCATTTTTAACAAATGGTGCTGGCATAACTGGAGGTCAACCTGTAGAAGAATGAAAATAGATCCATATCTATCACCATGCACAAAACTCAAGTCCAAATGGATTAAAGACCTCAAGTTCAATCTAAACACACTGAATGTGATAGAAGAGAAAGTGGGAAGCACTCTACAACATGTGAGCACAGGAGACCACTTCCTACATATAACCCCAGTAGCACAGACAATAAGGGCAACATTGAATAAATGGGACCTCCTGAAACTGAGAAGCTTTTGTAAAGCATAGGACACTGTCATTAGGACAAAAAGACAACCTACTGACTGGGAGAAGATCTTCACCAACCCGCAACAGACAAAGGTCTGATTTCCATAATATATAAAGAACTCAAGAAACTAGACTTTAAAAAATGATAATTAACCTAATTAAAAATGGGGCACTGAACTGAACAGAGAATTCTCAACAGAAGAAGTTCAAATGACCAAAAGACACTTAATGTCATGCTCAACCTCCTTAGCAATCAGGGAAATGCAAATCAAAACAACTTTGAGATACCATCTTACACTTGTCAGAATGGCTAGAATCAAAAACATCAATAATAGCCTTTGCTTGAGAGGATGTGGAGTAAGAGGAACACTCATCCATTGCTGGTGGGAATGCAAACTTGTGCAACCACTTTGGAAATCAGTGTGGCAGTTTCTCAGGAAATTCGGGATCAATCTATCCCAGGATCCAGCAATACCACTCTTGGGAATATACCCAAGAGATACTATATCATACTACAAAAGCATTTGTTCAACTATGTTCATAGCAGCATTATTTGTAATAGCCGGAACCTGGAAACAACCTAGATGCCCCTCAACGGAAGCATGGATAAAGAAAGTGTGGAATATGTATGTATTATAGTACTACTCAGTAGTAAAATACAATGACATCTTGAATTTTGCATGCAAATGGATGGAAATAGAAAACACTATCCTGAGTGAGGTTACCCAGACCCAAAAAATGAATATGGTATGTACTCACACATAAGTGGATTCTAGCCATAAATAAAGGATATTGAGCCTATACTATGAGATCCTAGAGAAGCTAAATAAGGTGAACCCAAAGAAAAACAGAGTTATCCTCCTGATATTGGAAGGAGACAAGATTGCCAGGCAAAATTTGGAAACTTGGGGGTGGGTATGGGGTAGGTGTAAGGGGAAATGGGGAGAAAAAAGTGAGAAGGGGATGATGGGGAGAGCTTGGGGGAATGGGATGGTTGGGATGGAGGCAGGGTGGATATGGGAGTAGGGAAGTATATATCTTAATTAAGGGAGCCATTTTAGGGTTGGCGAGAGACTTGACTCTAGAAGTGTTCCCAGGTGTCCATGGAGATGTCCTTGGGCAGCTGAGGAGAGAGAGCCTGAAATGACCCTATCCTATAGCCATACTGATGAATATCTTGCATCTCACCATAGAAACTTCATCTGGCGATGGATGAAGGTAGAGACAGAGACCCACATTGGAACACTGGACTGAGCTCCTAAGGTCCAAATGAGGAGCAGAAGGAGGGAGAACATGAGCAAGGAAGTCAGGATCTCCCACCTTTTTATTATAAAAAACAGATGGGAATGTAATGGTCTGTCCTGTCCCTTTAAGAGACATGTCCCCCCTCCCCCACTGCCAAGGCAGGGGAATCTTCCTACTGCTTCCAGTCTGAGTCCTGTCCTTTCCATCTGTCTCCCAAAGAGCAGCTTCTGCCTCTCTCCCTTCTCCTCACTTCTCCCCCTCCCCCCTCTCTGTTTATCTTTTTCTGCCTTTATTTCTGCTCTTCTCTCTTTTCCCCTTCCCCCTTTTCCCTTTCCCCTCCATAACTCACTTAAAAAATATCCAGTCTCATTCTGCATGACATGCCTATCTAAGTCTCTGTCTCTCTCCCACCACGTGGCTCCCTGCCTGGGACTGGCTGCTTTCATGGCCCACTTTGGTCTCATGGCCCACTGCCCACTGCTGCCACTCAGGGACCTGCAGCATTTTATTTAAACCATAACAGCCATGAAGTAATTTGCAGCATACTGCCCACAACCTCATTCAAGTGTTTGGCCTCCTGAAAGAGTGATATTTGTTTGTGCAACTAGTACAAACCAGGAAGCCTTCTTAAAGAAGCTACATATATTTTGCTGATATTGCTGAGTCAGGAAGCTTTCTCTTAAAGGAATCATGTTTCTTTTTGCTTCTAGCAAACAGAGTTTACCTGAGAAAATGCTCCTACCTTGAAGCTGTGCTTAACTGCTTTCTTTTTGTGTCTAGGATTTCTTCCCAATCTCTTTCAGGTTTTATGTGGGTGTAGCTGCACCACATTGGTACACCATTTTGAAGGCGTAGACTGCTCTTTTGTTTCCCAGCCTCTTAGACCCAAATAGTCACACAGAAATTATATTAATTATAACACTGTTTGGCTAATAGCTTAGGCATAATTTTTAGCTAACTCTTACATCTTAAACTAACCCATTTCTATTAATCTGTATCACCACTAGGCTGTGGCTTACTGGTGCTGGCATGTTACTCCTTTGGCAGATACTTGGTGTCTCCCAGACTTGGATTACTTTCTCTCTATATCTCTGTTCAGATTTCCCACCTTGTTTTACTTTTCTAAGCCACTGGTAGAAACAACTTCTTTAATAACCAGTGCTAATAAAACATATTCATCGTGTACAGAGGGAAATCCCACATCAGTGCCCTCCCATTCTTCTCCCTGTTTAATTCTCATAATCTGATTTCCCCTTTATCTACTTATAACACTATATTCTATTTCCCCTTTCTTTGAAGATTCCCTCTTTACCTCTGGTCCTTTATGAGCTAATTAATTTTGTGGGTATTCTAAATAAAACACACATATTTGTAGCTTAAAAGGTAACTTCCACAGAGAAGAGAAAACATGTCTTTATAATTCTGGGTTACTTCATTCAGAATGATTGTTTTTGGTTTCATCCATTTACCTACAAATTTAATTTTTCATAAAAGATGTATAATATTCCATTGTGTAAATGAATCACACTTCTATTTTCATTCATCAGTTCATGGACATTTATGCTCTTTCCAGTTTCTATTATGAATAGAGTGGCAATGGGCATGGATGAGTAAGTATTTTTATAGTAAGATATAAAATCCTTTAGGTACATGTCCAATAAAGGAATAGTTCGAACTTGCAGTAGATCCATTTTAATATTTTGAGAATCCTCCACATGATTTCCACAGTGGCTTTACCAGTTTTCACTCTCGCAAGCAATGAATACATGTTCCCCTTTCCTCAATTTTCACCAATATCTGCTGTCATTTGTCTTATTAGTCTTAGCCATTCTGATTGAGGTAAGATGGAATTACAAAGGAGTTTTATTTTTTATTTTTCTGATGACTAATAGTATTGAACAATTTTAAAATTGTATCTCAGACATTTTTATTTCATCTTGTGTTTTTCATCTTCTCTGTTTAGTTCTATATCCTATTTTTAAACCATAATTTTGTTTTCTTGATGTTTAGTTTTTTTTAGTTGTTTTTGTATATTCTAGATACTAACCCATTTCCCATTCTATAGGCTGTTTCTTTGCTCAAACTCTGGTGTCCCTTGCTGTACAGAAGCTTTTTAGTTGGCTTTAATGCCTAAATAATTAGGATCGTGTTCAGAAAGTCTTTTCCAGGGCCACACCTACCAGGACATGCTTATAAAGGTAAAGAAGCATACAGAACACCAAATAGTTTGGAACAGAAAAGAAAGTATCCTGACCACATAATAATCAAAGCACCAAACATGCAGAAAAAAGAAAGGATATTTAAAAACTACAAGTGAAAAACGACAAAAGGCAGACCTATTAGAATTACACCTGCCTTCTCAATGGGACTCTAAAACCCAGAAGTGGCTGGGCAGATATCTTGTAGACTCTAAGAAACCACAGATGCCAGCCCAGATTACTATACCCAGCAAAACTTTCAGTCACCATTGATTGAGAAAATATGATATTTCGTGATAAAATCAAATTTAAACAATAGTTTAATTTTGTTTATTGACAAATCCAATCCTACAGAATGTTATAGAAGGAAAACTTTAAGCCAAGAAGGTTAACTACACCGATGAAAACACAGGAAATAATCTCACACCATCAAATCCAAATAAAGGAAACATACATCACCACTATTAATAACAACAACAAAGTAACAGAAATTAGCAATCATTGACACCTCTCAATATCAATGGTTTTAATTCCCCAATACAAAGATACAGACTGTCAGAATGGATATGAAAACAGAATCCATCCTTCTGCTGCATCCAAGAAACACTCTTCAGCATCAAGGATAGACATTAACTCAAGGTAAAGGGTTGGAAAAAGATATTCTAAGAAAACGGAACTAAAAAGCAAGCTGGTGTAGGTATTCTAACACCTAACAAAATAGATTTCAAACCAAAATTAATCAAAAGAGATGGGAAAGGATGCTACATACTCATCAAAAGAAAAATCCACCAAGATGACATTTCAATTCTTAACATCTAAGCCCCAAACACAAGGACACTCACTTTTGTAAAAGAAACACTATTACAGTTCAAATCATATATTGACACATACATACTGATAATGGGAGACATTAGTACCCTACTCTCACCAATGGGCAAGTCATATAGACGAAAACTAAATAGAGAAATGCTGGAGCTAATTGACATTATAAACCAAATGGACCTAAAACATATCTACAGAACATTATACCCAAACACAGAAGAATATACCTTCTTAGCACCTCACAGTACTTTCCCCAAAACTGACCACATACTCAGCCAAAAATAAAGTCTTAGTAGATATAAGAAAATTGAAATAACTCCCTGCATCCTATCATACCACCATGGATTAAAGCTGGTATCAACAACAGAAACAACATAAGGCTTACAAACTCATGGTCACTAAACAACTCTGATGAATGAAAACTGGGTCAAGACATAAGTAAAGAAATTAAAGACTTTCTAGAATTCAATGAAAAGGAACACACAACACACTCAAACTTATGGGGTACAATGAAAGTGGTACTAATAGGAAAGTTCACAGCACTAAGTGTCTACATTTAAATATTTTGAGAGATCTCACCCTAGCAACTTAACAGCACATATGAAAGCTGTATAATGAACAGAAATAACCATATCCAAGAGGAGTAGACATCAAGAAATAATTAAACTGAAGGCAGAAATCAACAAACAAAAGAGAACAATACAAGTAATCAATGAATCAAGGAGTTGGTTCTTTGATAAAATGAACAAGATAGACGAACCCTTATCCAAACTAACTAAAAGACACAGAGAATATTCAAATTAATAAAACCAGAAACTAAAGGGGGGAAATAACAACAAACACCTAAGAAATCCAGAGAATCATAACACACTTTAAAACCTGTATTCTGCCAAATGTGAAAATCTAAAAGAAATAAATAATTTTCTTGATAGGCATTATTTAACCAAGTTAAATCAAGATCAGAGAAACAATTTAAATAGACCTATAACTCCTAGTGAAAAAGAAGCTGTCATTAAAAATCTCCCAATGAAGAAAAGCACTGGACAAGACAGTTTTAGCAGGGAATACCACCAGACTTTCAACAAGAGTGCCTTTACTCCTCAAATTATTTTACAAAAAAGAAACAGAAAGAACATTGCCCTGTAGTGGTATATTATTTGAATTTTAATAAAGCTTGCCTAAAGAACAGAATGCAAAACAGCTACACTAGTCAGCACACAAGACCAGGCAGTTGTGGCACACACCTTTAATGCCAGCAGCTATACTAGTCAGCCATAGAGGCTGGGCAGTGGTGGTGCATGCCTTTAATCCCAGCACTAGAGAGGAATACAAGATGGGAGGAGACAGCTCTCAGTCTCAGCCTCAGTCTGAGGATTCATAGAGGCAGAATCACCCATTTTGGTCTGATGTAGAATTAAGAGCCAGTGGCTGACTGTTTTGCTTTTCTGAACTTCAGCTTGAACCCCAATATCTGTCCCTGGGTTTTTTATTATTCATGCTACATTTGGCACCCAACTTGAACTTACAAAAAAGCCATTTGCCTGTGACTTTATAGCTACTGCCACAGGCTGAAGCTACATACAGCTAGAGTAATTTTTCTTATTTCTCTGCTGGTGGGTTTTCCCTGAACCTTCTTCTTGGGCTGTTGCCAACTTAAGCAGCTGCCTTGAAATCTAGTCAGTTTTATGATTTAAAACTGACTAGATGTTGGCGAGTTCCGAGCAGCTGTAGGCAGGCAGCAGACTCTGGGAGCAGCCAGTCCCAAGACAGAGATGACTGTGGGTCCCTGCGAGATCCCCAGGGGCCATGTGGTGGCAGGCAGCAGTGGCTGGTCCTGGCAGCAGGCAGACACATGGTGGGCGGGCAGGAGACAGAGACATGGATAGACACAACATGTAGAGTAAGATTTAATATTTATTCAGGGGGTTATGGAGGGGAAAGGGAGAAGGGGGCAGAGAGAGAGAGAGAGAGAGAGAGAGAGAGAGAGAGAGAGAGAGAGA
>NW_026068119.1:1965979-1969072 GCF_014885135.2 Alexandromys fortis
CTGAGAAGCTTCTGTAAAGCAAAGGACACTGTCATTAAGACAAAAAGGCATCATACTGATTGGGAGAAGATCTTCACCAACCCTGCATCAGACAAAGGTCTGATCTCCAAAATATATAAAGAACTCAAGAAACTAGACATTAAAACTCTAATGAACCCAATTAAAAAATGGGGTACTGAACTGAACAGAGAATTCTCAAAAGTTTAAATTGCCAAAAAAAAAAAAAAAACCAAAACAAAACAAAAAAAAAAAAACTTAAGGTCATGCTCAACTTCCTTAGCAATCAGGGAAATGCAAATCAAAACAACTCTGAGATACCATCTTTCACCTGTCAGAATAGCTAAAATCAAAAACACCAATGATAGCCTATGCTGGAGAGGATGTGGAGTAGGGAGAACACTCATCCATTGTTGGTGGGAATGCAAACTTGTGCAACCACTTTGGAAATCAGTGTGGTGGTTTCTTAGGATACTGGGAGTCAACCTACCTCAGGACCCAGCAATTCTACTCTTGGGAATATACCCAAGAGATGCCCAATCGTACTACAAAAGCATTTGTTCAACTATGTTCATAGTAGCACTATTTGTAATAGCCAGAACCTGGAAACAACCTAGGTGCCCCTCAATAGAAGAATTGATAAAGAAGGTGTGGAACATATACACTTTAGAGATCTACTCGGTGGTAAAAAACAATGACATCTTGAATTTTGCATGCAAACGGATCAAAATAGAAAACAGTTTACTGAGTGAGATAACCCAGACCCAAAACGATGAATATGGTATGTACTCACTCATAAGTGGATTCTAGCCATAAACAAAGGACATTGAGCCTATAAATTGTGATCTTAGAGTTGCTAATTACTTTTCATTTTACATGCCAACCCTAGCTCCCCTTTCCTCCCTTTCTCCTGCCCCCTCTACACCTTCCTAACTCCCATCTACTCCTCAGAGGGGGTAAGGCCTTCCTTGGGGAGTTAACAAGGTCTTGTAAAGCAACTTGAGGCAGAAAAAAGCCCCTCTCCACATATCAAGATTGAGCAAGTTGTCCCAGCCCAGAAAATGGGCTCCAAAAAGCCAGTTCATGTACCTGTGATGGGTCCTGGTGCCACTGCCAGAGACCCTCCCCACAGATCAAGTCACATAGCTGTCGTCCACATTCAGAGGGTCTAGTTCGGTCCCATGCAGGTTCCCCAGCTGTTAGTCTATATAGTGTTCCCATTACTCTACACCCTTTCCAGCATAAGCTATCATTATTGTTTTTGATCTTAGCCATTCTGACTGGAGTAAGATGCTATCTCAGACCTGTTTTGATTTGTATTTCTCTGGTAGCTAAAGATGTTGAATATTTCCTTAAATATCTTTTGGCCATTTGAGATTCTTTTGTTGATAATTCTTTCTTTACTTCCATATCCCATTTTTAATTGGGTTATATCAAATTTTAATGTCTAATTTCTTGAGTTCTTTATATAGTTTGAAGATCAGTAATTTGTCCAATGTGGGGTTGGTGAAGCTCTTTTCCCATTCACCAGGCTGGCTTTTTTGTTTTATTAACTGTGTCCTTTGCTTTACAGAAGCTTCTCAGTTTCAGGAGGTCCCATTTATTTATTGTTGCTCTCAGTGTCTGTGCTACTGGGGTTATATTTAGGAAGTAGTCTCCTGTGCCCATGCATTGAAGACTACTTCCCACTTTCTCTTCTGTCAGGTTGAGTGTGGTTGGATTTATGTTGAGGCCTTTAATCCATTTGGACTTGAGTTTTGTGCAAGGCGACAGATATGGGCCTATATTTATTCTTCTGCATGTTGACATTCAGTTATGCCAGCACCATTTGTTGAAGATGCTTTCTTTCTTTCATTGTATAATTTTAGCTTCTTTGTCAAAAATCAGGTGTTTGTAAGTGTGTGGGTTAATATCTGGGTCTTCGATTCAATTCCATTGGTCAATCACTCTATTTTTATGCCAAGACCAAGCTGTTTTCATTACTGTAGCTCTATAATAGAGCTTTATGTCAGGGATGGTGATGCCTCTGGAAGTTCCTTTATCTACAGGATTGTTTTGGCTACCTTGGGTTTTTGTTTTTCCATATGAAGTTGATTATTGTTCTTTCAAGGTCTGTGAAGAATTGTGTTGCAATTTTGATGGGGATTGCATTGAATCTATAGATTGCTTTTGGTAGGATGCTATTTTTACTATGTTGATCTTACCAATCCAAGAGCATGGGAGATCTTTCCGTTTTCTGGTATCTTCTTCAATTTCTTTCTTCAAAAGCTTAAAGTTCTTGTCAAATAGGTCTTTCACTTCTTTGGTTAGTGTTAACCCAAGATATTTTATATTATTTGTGGCTATTGTGAAAGGTGATATTTCTCTGATTTCCCTCTCAGCTTCTTTATCATTTGTGTATAGGAGAGATATTCAATTTTTGAGTTGGTCTTGTATCTTTCCACTTCACTGAAGGTATTTATCAGCTGTAAGAGTTCTCTGGTAAAGTTTTTGGGGTCACTTATATACACTATACACTATCATATCATCAGCAAATAATGAATGTTTGACTTCTCCTTTCAAATTTGAATCCCCTTGATCTCCTTTTGTTGTCTTATTGCTATTGATAAGACTTCAAGAACTATGTTGAAGAGATATGGAGAGAGTGGACAGCCTTGTCTTGTTCCTGACTTTAGTGGAATCACTTTGAGTTTTTCTCCATTTAATTTGATGTTGACTGTTGGCTTGCTATATATTGCTTTTATTATGTTTAGTTATGTTCCTTGTATTCCTGATCTCTCCAAGACCTTTACCATGAAGGGGTGTTGGATATTGTCAAATGCTTTTTCAGCATCTAATGAAATGATCATATGGCTTTTTTTCTTTCAGTTTATTGATATGATGGATTACATTGATAGATTTTCGTGTGTTGAACCAGCCTTGCATCTTTGGGGTGAAGCTGACTTGATCATGGTGGATGAATTTTTAAAATGTGTTCTTGGATCCGGTTTGCCAGTGTTTTATTGAACATTTTTGCATCCATGTTCATGAGTGATATTGGTCTATAATTCTCTCTCTCTCTCTCTCTCTCTCTCTCTCTCTCTCTCTCTCTCTCTC
>NW_026068119.1:1974391-1977351 GCF_014885135.2 Alexandromys fortis
CTCTCTCTCTCTCTCTCTCTCTCTCTCTCTCTCTCTCTCTTTGGTTTTTCGAGACAGGGTTTCTCTGTGGCTTTGGAGCTTGTCCTAGAACTAGCTCTGTAGACCAGGCTGGTCTCGAACTCACAGAGATCCGCCTGCCTCTGCCTCCCGAGTGCTGGGATATAATTCTTTTTCTTTGTTGAATGTTTATATGGTTTTTGCATCAGGGTAACTGAAGCCTCATGAAAAGAATTTGGCAATGTCCCCTCTGTTTCTATTATGTGGAACACTTTGAGGAGTATAGTTATTAGCTCTTCTTGGAAGTTCTGGTAGAATTCTTCACTAAAACCATCTGGCCCTGAGATTTTTGTGGCTGGGAGGTTTTTGATGAGAGCTTCTATTTCCTTGCAGATTATAGGTCTATTTAAATTGCTCACCTAGTCTTGATTTAATTTTGCTATATGGCATTTATCTAAAAAATTTGTCCATTTCTTTTATGTTTTCCAATTTTGTGCAGTACAGGTTTTTGTAGTAAGACCTCAGTGTCTGTTGTTATGTCCCCTTTTACATTTCTGATTTTGTTAATTTGTGTGTTCTCTCTCTGCCTTTTGATTAGTTTGGATAAGGGTTTGTCAGTCTTGTTGATTTTCTCAAAGAGCCAGCTCTTTGTTTCATTTATTCTTTGTATTGTTTTCTTTGTTTCTATTTTTGTTGATTTCAGCCCTCCATTTGATTATTTCCTCTCTTCTACTCCTCCTGGGTGACTATGCTTCTTTTTTTTCTAGAGCTGTCAGGTGTGAGGTTAAGCCAATAATGTGAGCTTTCTTCGTTTTCTTTATGTGGGCACTTAGTGCTATGGACTTTCCTCTTAGCACTGCTTTTATGGTGTTCCATAGGTTTGGATATGTTGTGCCTTCAATTTTATTGAAGTCAAGGAAGTCTTTAATTTCTTTTTTTATTTCTTCCTTGATCCAGATATGGTTCAGTACTTTACTGTTCAACTTCCATGAGGTTCTAGGCTTTCTGAGAGTAGTATTGTTGTTAAATTCTAACTTTAATCCATGGTGATTTGATAAGACACAGGGTGTTTCTCCAATTTTTTGTATCTGTGGAGGTTTGCTTTGTTACTGAGTTTGTGATCAATTTTAGAGAAGGTTCCATGAGGTGCTGAGAAGAAGGTATATTCTTTCGTGTTTGGGTGGAATGTTCTATAAATGTCTGTTAAGTCCATTTGATTCATGACATCTGTTATCTTATTTCTCTGTTAAGTTTCTGTCTGGTTTGCCTATCTATTGGTGATAGTGGAGTGTTGAAGTCTCCTACTATTAGTGTGTGGGGTTTGATGTGTGATTTAAGTTGTAGTAATGTTTCTTTTACATATGTGGGGGCTCTTGTATTAGGGGCATAGATGTTCAGAATTTAGACTTCATCTTGATGAATTGTTTTTGTAATGAGCATATAGTGTCCTTCTCCATCTCTTCTGACTGATTTTAGTTTGAAATCAATTTTTTAGATATTAAGATATTTATACCTTCTTCTTTCTTAGGCCCGTTTGATTGGAAAATCTTTTCCTAACCCTTGACTCTGAGGTAGTGTCTGTCTTTGAGGTTGAGGTGTTTTTCTTGTATACAGCAAAAGTCTGGATCCTGTTTTTGTATCCATTCTCTTAGCCTCTGTTTTTTTTAATAGGTGAATTGAGTCCATTGATATTAATGACCACTGGTTGTTAATTCCAGTTTTTTTTGGTATTAGTGTTTGTGTGTTTTCCTTCTTTGTTTTATACTGGTGGAGGTTATCAGATGCCTGTTTTTATGTGGGTGCAGTTAGCTTCTTTGGGTTGGGGTTTTCCTTCTAGTACTTTTTGTAAAGTTAAATTTGTGGACATATATTGTTTAAATCTGATTTTGTCATGGAATATCTTGTTTCTCCATCGATGGTGAAAGAAAGTTTTGCTGGGTATAGTAGTCTGGGCTTGCATCCATGGTCTCTCAGTGTCTGCAGCACATCTATCCGAGACCCTCTGACTTTCATGGTTTCATTGAGAAGTCAGGTGTAATTCTGATAGGTTTTCCTTTATATGTTACTTGACCTTTTTTCTTTGCAGCTCTTAATATTCTTTTTTATCTGTATGTTTTGTGTTTTGATTATTATATGGTAAGGCAATTCTTTTTGATCCAATTTATTTGGTGTTCTGTAAGCTTCTTGTACCTTTATAGGAATATCCTTCTCTAGGTTGGGAAAAATTTCTTCTATGATTTTGTTGCATATATTTTCTGTGCCTTTGAACTGGAGTTTTTCTCCCCCTTCTACTCCTATTATACTTAGGTTTGATCTTTTCATGGTGTCCCAGATTTTCTGGATGTTTTGTGTTAAGAATTTGTTGGATTTAATGTTTTCTTTGTCCAATGTGTCTATTTCCTCTATAGTATCTTTAGTGCCTGAGATTCTTTCTTCTATCTCTTGTATTCTGTTGGTTATACTTGCCTCTGTAGTTCCTGTTGGTTTACCCAGATTTTACATATCCAGAATTTTCTCGGTTTATGTTTTCTTTATTACCTTTATTTCAATCTTCAAGTTTTGAACTGTTTACTTCACTTTTTGATTTTTTTTGGTTTTCCTGGGGTTCTTTGAGGGATTTATATTAATTTTTTGTTTGTCTTCTCCTCCACTTCTTTGAGAGTTTTTCATTTCCTCTTTAAAGGTCTCCATCATTTTCATAAAGTTACATTTAAAGTTGTTTTCTTCTACTTCTTCTGGCTTAGGATGATCAAGTTTTCCTGTTGTAATACCATTGGGTTCTGGTGTTACCATGTTGCTTTTTAGATTGTTGGATGAATTCTTACATTGGTGCCTACCCATCTCTTCCTTTAAATGAGGCCAGCAGTGTCTTTGCATCTTGGTCCAAATCCTTGCAGAGGCTGTCTGAATGATTGGGAGGTTTTTTTTTTTTTTTTTTTTTTTTTTTTTTTTTTTTTGTTTTT
>NW_026068119.1:1978001-1980263 GCF_014885135.2 Alexandromys fortis
GCGGGGCTGCGTCCCCAACACCCCGGCCGCTTGGCTAGCTCATGCCCGAAATAACAACACACAAACTGTATTCATTTAAGAACTGCTTGGCCCATGAACTCTAGCCCTTACAGGCCAATTCTCGCATCTGGACTAGCCCATTTCTAATGATGTGTGTAAGCACCCCAAGGTGCGCTTACCGGGAAGATTCTAGCCTAAGTCCATTGTGGGTTGCAGCTGCCTGGGAGAGCTGAGCATGGCGTCTCTGCTCCAGCAGAGCTGTCGGGTCTGTCTCCGGAAGCAGAGCAGAGTCTGACCTCACTTCCTCTTCCGCCCAGAATTCTATTCTGTTTACTCCTCCCATCTATGTTCTAAGCTGAGGCCAAGCAGTTGGTTTATTATAACTTAACCAATGAAATCAACAGATTGATATATGACACTCCCACATCAGGCGTGCAGGCAGATGTGTTGCTGAAGGAGTAGTTGTTAATCCTATGACTTGTGGGCACTGGGAAGTGAACTGAGACACTGGGTAGTATCCTGAGCACAGGAAGTCTCAAAGCCTGTTCCCACAGTGACACACTTCCTCCCAACAAGTCGGTATCCACTCCACCAAAGCCACACCTCCTAATAGTAGCACTTTCTATATGAATATAGGGCCAATTACATTTAAGTTATCATAATGATCTATTGTTAATTATGGGGTATTGAAGTCACCTACTATCACTGTGTTAGGATCAATATGTAACTTAACTGTAGTTGTGTTTCTTTTACAAATTTGAATGTTATTGTACTTGGTGCCTAAATGTGTAGAATTATAATATCATATTTACAGATATATATATATATATAATTATAATACCCNTTACAAATTTGAATGTTATTGTACTTGGTGCCTAAATGTGTAGAATTATAATATCATATTTACAGATATATATATATATATAATTATAATACCCCATTGATAGACTTTTTCTTTAATTAGTATGTAATATTCTTACTTTGATATGTTGATTAGTTTTAGTTTCAAGCCTATTTTTTCAGATATTAAAATAGCTATGCCTGATAGCCTCTTGATTACATTTGCTTAGAATATTTTTCCATTTTTTTTACCTTAAATTGTTGTCTGATCTTGATGATGATATGTATTTCTTAGGTGAGCCAAAAGATGAATCCTGTTTTATTATCCAATCTGTTAGTCTGTATCTTTTTATTGGGGAATTGAGACCATTAGTGTTGAAAGTTTTTATTGAGCAATGTTTATTAATTCCTGTTGTTTTGTTGCTGTTCTTGTTTTTACCTGTTTTGCTTAATTTTTCTGGGATTATTTATTTCTTTTGTCTGCTTGGGTGTAGTTAAACTTCTCTTCAGACTGAAAGACTTTTATCTGGATAAATACAGACCCTCTCTAGCAGGAAAAATAGAGCCAAAATCTAGCAGGAAGAGAAGAGCCAAAAATAGGTTAGCCACTTCAGTGACTCTGTTTTAGATACTAGCTGAAGATAAAGTTAGATTATAATCTTGAGAAACAGGGAGTTACCCCCTTGTGATTATCACTGGTGTTTTCGGAATTTTCAATGATCACTGGTATTTTTGGAATTTTCCAATGACGCTCTCCCTACCCCCTTTGGGTTATTGGGTTATGGTTTCTTCCCTTAAATACCCCTTCTCCCAGCTACTTGGGGTCGAACTCTCTACCCCTGCATGGGAAATGAGTTTCGGCCCCAGTGCACTGGTTCTTGTCCTGTCAATAAATCTTGTGTGATTGCAGCAAGGATGGTCTCTCATGAGTTCCTGGGGGGTCATGTTATCCAGAGACTTGAGTGAGAGTCTCTCTGCTCCGGAGGTCTTTCAAGACTAAAGTTTTCCTTCTAGTGTCTTCTGTAGAGATGAATTGAAAGACATAAGCTGCTTATATTTATTTTTATTATGAAATGTTTTTCTTTCTTTGTCAATTGCAGTCAATAGTTTTGTTTTGTATAGTACTTTGGGCTCTCATCTATGGTCTTTCAAAGTCTGTAGAACATATGTCCTCGTCCTTCTGGCTATTGGTCTCCATTGAAAATTCAAGTGTTATTCTAATGGACCTGCCTTTATATGTGACTTGTTCTTTTTTCTCTTGCAGCTTTTCCTTCCTTTCTTCTTTTCTTCCTTTCCTTCTTCCCTCTCTATATTCCTCCTCCTCCTCCTCCTCCTCCTCCTCCTCCTCCTCCTCCTCCTCTTTCTTCTTCTTCTTCTTCTTCTTCTTCTTCTTCTTCTTCTTCTTCTTCTTCTTCTTCTTCT
>NW_026068119.1:1980349-2004764 GCF_014885135.2 Alexandromys fortis
TCTTCTCTCTCTCTCTCTCTCTCTCTCTCTCTCTCTCTCTCTCTCTCTTTCTCTCTCTGAATCAGGGTTTATCTGTGTAATAGCTCTGACTGTCCTGAAACTTGCTTTGTAGACCAGGCTGGCCTTAAGCTCATAAAGATCCGCCTGCTTTTGCCTCCTGAGTGCTGGGATAAAAGCCATACGTCATCACATCTGACACAATCCTCTTGCAGGTTTTAATATTCTTTCTTTGTTCTTTATATTTAGTGTTTTGATTATTTTGTATTTTTGGATCTTTTCTTTCTTTCTTTCTTTCTTTCTTTCTTTCTTTCTTTCTTTCTTTCTTTCTTTCTTTTCTTATTGAATACTTTTTTATTACTTTATAAATAATACTAATCAAAATTCCCACTTCCTCCCCTCCTCCCACTTCCCTCCCACTCCCCCCCCCTCACTCTCCCCTACCCCTTCCAGTCCTAAGGCCCTTTCCCCTACATCCAGGTTTAGGAAGGTATGCATCCAAAGAGAATAGGATCCCAAAAAGCCAGTCCATGCAGGAGAGACAAATCCCAGTGCCATTATCATTGGCTTCTCAGTCAGCCCTGTCAGCCACATTCAGAGAGTCCAGTTTGATCCCATGCTCATTCAGTCCCAGTCCAGTTGGATTTGGTGAACTCCCATTAGATCAGTCACACCGTCTCAGTGAGTGGACCAACCCCTCGTGGTCCTGACTTCCTTGCTCATATTCTCCCTCCTTCTGCTCTTCAACTGGACCTTGGGAGCTCAGTCCAGTGCTCCAATGTGGGTCTCTGCCTCTGTCTCCACTTTTCTACCATCCCTTAAGTTTCTTTTATGGACTTGTCTATTTGGTGTTCTGTATGCTTCTTGCAACTTGATAGGCATCTCTTTCTTTAGTTTGGGGAATTTTTCTTCTATGTTTAAAAAAATATTTTCTGTGCCTTTGGCCTGAGTTTCTGCTCCCTTCTCTGTACCTATCATTCATAGACTTGTTCTTTTCTTAGTATCCCACACTTCCTGAATACTTTGTGCCTGGAATTTTTTAGATTTAGCATTTCCTTTGAACTACCCATCTCTTCCTTTTCCTTATGACAATAAATTCTCTTTTCTACTTCTTTTAATTTGTGAGGCTTACCTCTAAACTTTTTTTTCCCAGATCTCTACTTCAGGTGTATTTGTTAACTTCCCAGTTTACCTCCCATTCTTTTCCGATATACAGCCATGAATATGAGGTCACTGTCCTGCAACCCACTAGAATGACTTATGCTTGCGGGTAACTCTCTACAACGCTGATGAAGGGACACTACAGACACACCACTATTTAAGCACACACCCCCTTGCATTAAGAGGCAAAGTGGCTCAAACAGGAACAACAAAACACTGGACAAAAACCAAGTAAGAGTAACACTGCTAATTTCCTACATCTGTTGCTCCCATCGTCAGTGCACAGCCCAGGTCGGCCTGCTGGGAGTGCAGGTCTGTATCACCACATCCAGTTTGTCTTCTCTCTCAAATATTAAATGCCTTCAGTGTGTCTGAGTTTAAATCTTCCAGTGTTAAGTGGAAGGCTGATATGGATGGAATTATTGTCACAAGAGTCTAGGGTAGAAAGGTATAAGGCAAGCGAATGGCACCACTGGGTGCTGGCCATGCACACACTTTAGTAAGACCAGACCACCCAGGCTGGCTGGGCTCAGAGGCCGACCCAGACCTTGTAGGTCATTCTTACTTTATTGGGTTCTAGTTTGTTCCGTATTTCCTTGTTCCACTATTTTCTATTTAGGACAAGGTGAGAGGAAAGGTTCAATTAGTCTAAGAATACTTAGCCATTCCTCACACTGTCTTACTCAAATATTTTTACCCTTCTGAACATACATCTAATTTCGACCTACAGATGTTTTAAAGATAAACAGTAAAGTCAGCTGAAGAGACAGGTGGGACACGGGGCTTAGGACTGGCACCACCCTTGGGCATGGCTCTGGTGAGTGAGCTGCTCAATGGTGGTGGCAGTACCACCTAGTGAGTCTTCTCCAGGAAAGCCTTGCAGCACCTGAGACATTGCTGGTACACCACTTCGAAGTCAGAGTCATTGCCATAATAGGGATCTTCAACAATGAGTTGTTTCTGTGGATCATAGCTCCCAAGTAGCTCAATTTTAGCTTTGCAGTTTTTAACTTGATTACTTTTTCTATTCAAATCTCTCAGATTGCTTTCATCCATACATAGTATATAATCGAATGTGGCAAAGTCTTCTTTTGTAATCTATCTTGCCTTATGGGCTGTGCTAATGCCATGATTTCTTAGGCAGCTGACAGCTCTTGGGTCTGGGGCCGGCCTGCGTTCCAGTCAGAAACAGCGCTGCTTGTCAATGGCCCAATTAGCTGAAACATTCTCATCAATTACCATTTTCCTGAAAACTGCTTCTGCAATGGGTGACCGGCAAATGTTACGAGACACAGAAACAACACTGACTTGGATCCAACCTCTGCCATCTTCCCGTGCAGACCCAGGCACCCAGAGACGGCTTAAGGATGTGGCGCATGCGCACCGCTAGGATTCACCTCTAAACTTTTTGACTTCCTGAATCTTTCATTTTCAGTTTTATTTCAGTTTGACTTTTCTTTAGTGTTTCTATTTTTTTTTGTTAAAGTCTATTTTCATATCTTAAATTGTTTTTCTTATTTTATTCAACTGTTAGGTTTTGATTTCATGGTCTTCAATGAGGCATTTATTTATTTCTTCTTTAAGGTCATTCAACATATTCACAATTGCTATTTTAAAGTTTTTGTCTTATATTTTAGATAAATTGCTTTTCTCTGGGCCTATAGCAATAGGGACAGAGCCTATTCCTGATTATATCTTGAACTTGTATGAATAATGAAGTCAATTCTGTATCATCTGGTATAAATTCAGTGATTTCAATATGCAAAACAACTCTCTGCATATTGTGAATCAGTAACTTTATCGAGAGGTTCTTTAAAATTCCTTAGCACCACAAGAATAGCATAAAATTCTGCCTTCTGAAAAGAATTATAAGGGCTTTGTTCCCCTTACTTAATCCTTCTGATTCATAACCTGCCTTTGCTGATTTATTTGCAACAGTTTAAATGTATGGGCTCCAGTTATTGGAACATCACATAAAATTTGGGGAAGAATCCAAGAAGTTCTCTTTATAAGGTTAAGTCTATCACTTTTGGGATAGTTGCTATTAATTTTCTCCCCCAAAATTAGCACAAGCTCTTTCCCATGGTTCATTGACTTCCCATAACTGTTTTATTTCATCAGCAGTAAAGGCACTATAATCTCTCCTGGGTCTATACCTGCTAATTGATGAACTCTCAATTTACCTTTTATAATTACTTTAGAGTCTTTTTCCACATAAGCCTGGCTGTAGGTTGCTGACCAGCTCATCTGCCCCATCTATCAGTCCTTTCCACCCAACCTTTCCCACAGACAGCCCTGCGTGACTGACCGGACTCGTCCCTCCCTTCTGTTGTGTTCTTTTTAAGGCTTTAGTTCCAGAACCCCATCGGTTTGCTTTCCTGGCTTTTCCTTTGGGCATGGGATGGCGCTGGGGGTGGGTGTGAGGGTGTCAGTCTGGAATATCAAGTTGGGAGCTTAGGCCCCTGTCTCTCGCTCTATCCCAGCCCCCAGGCCTGGTCTGGACTCCAAATCCCATTGTGTGGGTAGAGGGCAAGGTGGGCCTAGTTGGAGGAACTAGGCGTGGGGGTGGTACTGGGTGCTAGTGGCCACAGGCTGGTCTTCCTCTGGGCAGGAGGTGGGAGTGGAAGGTGGGAGAGGAGGGTGAGATGGGCCTAGTTGCAGGATCACAGTAGTGTTTGGGGTGCAGGTGTGGAAGGCAGGCAGGGATGGTGGAGGAACAGCCTCTCTGGAATGGAAACAAGGAGGACCTGGGTAGGGGGTACACGACTTGGCCCTGAACCAGTATGGGTCAGCCCGGCCAGCTGCATCAGATAGATAGCCTCCTCAGGAGACCACAGAACACAGGGGGGACCCCTGTACAAAGGTGGGCTTTTGGCTGGAGATGCAGATGTGAACATAACAGTGGCATGTGGGCTCTAGGGCCATGGAGGATTATGATTCGTTATTCATCCTGGCATTGTCAGCAAGATCTACCAGGAGGCTGCATTGGTAATGGGTGTAAGTGATCTGTAAACTACCAATGGCTCCCGCCAGGCCAGGGCCAGTTCTAGCCTGAGCAGGCTGGTCTCAGGTTTGTGGAGGCCTAGGATCCAGACGCTAGGTCCCGCCCCACAGACGGTCATTTGCATACTTAATGGCACTGGGCCTCGCCTGCCTCTCAATCGGCAGCACCCAGGCCTCGCTCCCACAGGTTGTTATTTACAGATGGGTCCTGCTGTCAGACAGATACCACCTGACCTCCCTGACTATCACAGGTAGTGGCCAGACCCGCCTCCAGCAGCGCTCTTTGCATATCACCATGGCAACGGGTGAGCGCTGGGTTGCCTGCTGCAGCGAGGCGGAGACAGAGGTGACGCAGATTGCCGCGACGACCAAGATCCCAGCCTTAGTGGTGCCTGTGCCAGTCCGCGTTCCCCACCCGGAAGTCAGGAGGTGCGGCCGGTCGGCCAACATGGCGGCGGGCTTAGCGGCTGCCGTGAGCAGCGGCGTGTCATGCTTTGATCCTGCGGACTTCTTGCGCTACCTGGTAGCAATGTCTTTGTTTGAGAGGGTTGTTAGAACTAACTTCTTATGCTTATGTTCTCCATAATCCTATGTTGTCTGGCAAATCCATTTAAAAACCCCTTCGAGCTACAAAAGCCTTGTCTATCTTCCCCACATCTAATGCTGACATCATTAACCCCACCTAAGGGGAAGGCACTCTGCGTACAAAAATAAAAGGTTTTATTTAATCTGGCTAAGATTATTTAGTTCGGTGGTCTTTCTCCTCTCATGTTTGTAATTAACAAATTCCGGCCTGGAACACAACATCTGGCACGTGTCCAACAAGCTCAAGAAGATCTCACGGCAGCCGCTAAGCCCGCCGCCATGTTGGCCGACCGGCCGCACCTCCTGACTTCCGGGTGGGGAACGCGGACTGGCACAGGCACCACTAAGGCTGGGATCTTGGTCGTCGCGGCAATCTGCGTCACCTCTGTCTCCGCCTCGCTGCAGCAGGCAACCCAGCGCTCACCCGTTGCCATGGTGATATGCAAAGAGCGCTGCTGGAGGCGGGTCTGGCCACTACCTGTGATAGTCAGGGAGGTCAGGTGGTATCTGTCTGACAGCAGGACCCATCTGTAAATAACAACCTGTGGGAGCGAGGCCTGGGTGCTGCCGATTGAGAGGCAGGCGAGGCCCAGTGCCATTAAGTATGCAAATGACCGTCTGTGGGGCGGGACCTAGCGTCTGGATCCTAGGCCTCCACAAACCTGAGACCAGCCTGCTCAGGCTAGAACTGGCCCTGGCCTGGCGGGAGCCATTGGTAGTTTACAGATCACTTACACCCATTACCAATGCAGCCTCCTGGTAGATCTTGCTGACAATGCCAGGATGAATAACGAATCATAATCCTCCATGGCCCTAGAGCCCACATGCCACTGTTATGTTCACATCTGCATCTCCAGCCAAAAGCCCACCTTTGTACAGGGGTCCCCCCTGTGTTCTGTGGTCTCCTGAGGAGGCTATCTATCTGATGCAGCTGGCCGGGCTGACCCATACTGGTTCAGGGCCAAGTCGTGTACCCCCTACCCAGGTCCTCCTTGTTTCCATTCCAGAGAGGCTGTTCCTCCACCATCCCTGCCTGCCTTCCACACCTGCACCCCAAACACTACTGTGATCCTGCAACTAGGCCCATCTCACCCTCCTCTCCCACCTTCCACTCCCACCTCCTGCCCAGAGGAAGACCAGCCTGTGGCCACTAGCACCCAGTACCACCCCCACGCCTAGTTCCTCCAACTAGGCCCACCTTGCCCTCTACCCACACAATGGGATTTGGAGTCCAGACCAGGCCTGGGGGCTGGGATAGAGCGAGAGACAGGGGCCTAAGCTCCCAACTTGATATTCCAGACTGACACCCTCACACCCACCCCCAACGCCATCCCATGCCCAAAGGAAAAGCCAGGAAAGCAAACCGATGGGGTTCTGGAACTAAAGCCTTAAAAAGAACACAACAGAAGGGAGGGACGAGTCCGGTCAGTCACGCAGGGCTGTCTGTGGGAAAGGTTGGGTGGAAAGGACTGATAGATGGGGCAGATGAGCTGGTCAGCAACCTACAGCCAGGTGGCAGCAGCAGTAGAAGCTTTAAGCTGTTTTTCATTTGTCTGATTTATCTCCAACACTTCTGTTCATATTTTTCTTTTTTCTCTCAGAGTCTTAATTTCCTTGTTGAGTTTTTTTCTCCACCTTTTGAGTTTGTACTCCAAATAGCTGAATTTCATCCACTTGGCTATCTATTGCTTGTCTCTTTTTTCACTTGTCTTTGAATTGGTTGCCTTACTTTATTCACCCGTTGTTTTGTGTCCTCTATGAGGTCTTTTGAACCTTTTAAAAAATTGGGAATCTGAGTTAGTTTTATGGCATTTCAGCTATCTCAGTATATTGTTTCCTGTATTGAAAGTAGTGACTTTGAGGAGGGAGGTGTCCCATTGGCTTATTTTCTCAGCCATCTCTCCTTCCTCTCCCCTCACTGTCTTGTGTGTTTCTTTGCAGTCCTTATACATTTTTTTTTGGAAAGGATATGTCCCTCTGGTTTTAATCTCCCCCTTCCCCAGTGTTAGGAATATTTCCTAACGCGAGCTCCCTGCTGACGCAAAAATTCCCAATCAAGCCAAATCAAAACAAGCCAAATTAAAAAATATCCAGGTTTAAGGTTAGTTCTGCACTTTTGGATGGCCCCGAGGGGGGAACTGAGAAGCTGCCTGAATGCAACCCCCAGGAGGAAGAAAAGGAGAGCATGTGTTCCTCTTTTGGGGGATCATTTAAATACCCTGGGGAGTGGTCCTGACCCCTGGAGTAGGAGGGCCATCTGTCTATGTACTACTTTCATTGGTCAAATAAAGAAACTGCCTTGGCCTTTTGATAGGACAGGAATTTAGATAGGTGGAGTAGACCGAACAGAATGCTGGGAGAAAGAAAGCAGAGTCAGGCAGATGCCATGATTCTCCTGCCAGAGAGGGATGTAGGTTAGAATCTTGCTGGTAAGCCACAGTCTTGTGGTGATACACAAATTATTAAAAATGGGTTAATCAAGATGTGAGAGTTAAGCCGGGTGGTGGTGGCGCACGCCTTTAATCCCAGCACTCGGGAGGCAGAGGCAGGCGGATCTCTGTGAGTTCGAGACCAGCCTGGTCTACAAGAGCTAGTTCCAGGACAGGCTCCAAAACCACAGAGAAACCCTGTCTCGAAAAACCAAAAAAAAAAAAAAAAAAAAAAGATGTGAGAGTTAGCCAATAAGAGGCTAGAACTAATGGTCCAGGCAGTGTTTAAATGAATACAGTTTCCATGTAATTATTTTGGGGGTAAACTAGCTGGGATCCAGCGGAACGCAGCCCACCATTCCTTATTACTACAGACCGCACCCCCAGGGCGGGGTCAGGACCTGGCCTGCTGGGATTTGGAGTCCAGACCAGGCCTGGGGACTGGGATAGATGTGAGATGCAGGGGCCTATGCTCCCAACTTGACATTCCAGACTCTTTGTATATAGGGGTGACAAAAAATTAGAATGGTAATTATGACAAACATTTAGGCTCTCTTGGGGGGAAAAAAAGGGCATAGACTCAAATCTGGCTACTTCCTGCAGGCACGGGGCAGCATGGGGAGGAGAGCCAGGTGTCCACGTTTAGCTAGCAGCGTGGCTGGAAAGGCATCCCATGAACTGTCATTATGGAAAAGGCAGGCATCTGTTCCTTGAGGGAGATGAGAAGGCAGGTGTCTGAGTTCAATGGAGAGCTTGGTAGGTTTGTTGTTTGATGAGTTCCATTGTCCAGGAGATGTTGAGAGCTTCTGACATGAGCTCCATGACCCTGAGCCATCACACCTGCTGTTTCCCTGTCAATCTTTGCCTGGCTGGTGTCCATGAAGCTGGTATATGTGGAGAGCTCTTTGTGGGTTGGCCTGGGCATACGTCTGGCAGGAGGAGTAAACCTAAAAAATGGAATCTTGGAGATGGTGGGGTTAAAAGGGGCTCCAAGAAGCAGAACAAAGCTTTGGGGAAGCGACTAAGGATATCTCCACCCAGTAAATGTGGTGGGCAAGCCAGTATCACTAAGAAAGAATGAGAAAAAAATTGTCCTACAAGAATGTAGGGCAGTGGCAGAGTTTTAAATGGGGAGGAATGGGTCCCATCTACCCCCATAGCTGAAATTGGTGAGGGAAACTTAAGGCCCAAGTGAGAATAAAAGTAATGGACTTACCCGCCACTTGTAGCATGACCCTCGGCTAGGAGAGGGCAGCGTCAATCTTCTGTAAGGCTGAGATGTTTGAAGGCTGGCACAGTTTCACTTGCTGATGGTGATGAGGCTGGACCTCTGTGGCTTGGCATAGAGGACAAGTCTGCATGGGGGCATTGTGATTTCCAGTGTCCAGGTTGCTGGCAGATAGGGCACAACCTCGGAGCAGGTGTAGTGCAATATCACGCTACGTGACCATTTAGGCTACACTTGATAGAGCCCTGTGATTGACTTCCCTTGTACCCCTTCCTGTGACCTTAGGACAGCTGGTAAGGCCTGGGCCTGTAGATTGTTGTAGCTTTGTCTGTTGAGAAGACTCAGCTGATTTCTCTCAGGCATTAAAAACTTTAAAGGCCATTTTCACCAATTCCCATATAGGAGTTTGGGGACCATCCTCAACCTTTTAACTCTTTCCTAATATCTGGTACTGACTGAGGAAGCAGAATGATTAGTAGAAAAGGAACCTAGCCGCTTTTCTACCTGAGAGAGATTTAGAAGAGAAAAGGGAGCATAGGAGGGGCTAGCCCAGTGAGCAGAGGTGGTCCAGGAGTGGAGCAGTAAGGTAGGAGGGGAGGGGAAGGTGGAAGTTTGTTGCGGGAGGTCCTTCCGCCCCTCCAACCAATAGCTGCTGAGATACCAGCTCATTGGGGGCGTGGTTTCTCTCCCTTTAAAAAAACGGCTACTTCCTCCGCTTGCTCTCTTCACTTCCTGCTCTGCCAGCGACTAGGCTCCCTTCCTGGTTGCGCAGAGGGCTGTTGTCTGGGACGGTGATCAGTAAGTTTTTTCCTTTTTAAATAAATACCACCCTTTTAATCATAATTCCAAACTGGTGTGGCATTGTTCGTGACTTACTCCTTCAGAAGTTGACCTTGAACCTCCGAATTGGGAAAGGGAGGGGAAAGAATGTTGCTCTGCAGGAGGGGGATTAGGTAGTAAGGGCTTGAGGGAGTAGGGGAGCAGCCAGTGCCTCTGGTGCTGTGAGACACTGGCTACTAAGGGGAGGGGGGACGAGAGCGCAGAGACCAAAAACCATGGACATTCTATATGTAAGCTCTGTTTCTTTGTATCAGACAGGCTCAATTTTAAAAGATTTTTGTAAGAGGCTTACAGGGGCAAAAGCGGACCTGGCTTTGAACTGTAAGTGCCCATTTTAGAGTCTATGCCCAACCACGTGGCCTAAGTCCATTTTAGAGCATCCTCCAAAATGGCTCTTAGGTCCAAAAGGGGTCACGGAGATTGGATGCCCGGCGACCCAGGACAAACAGATCTCCGCCTTAGCCAAGCCCGATCCCACGGGATTGACTGACACCTGGTACTCGAATTCCCAGAGTGAGCTCACCGACTTCAGCAGGAATCCGAAAATGACAAAATAAGTATGAATGGGTCCCCCCAAAACCCTATAGCATAGATAAGAAAAGGGACTCACCAAGACGCAGCCACTGTAGCCCAGAAACCAGTTTTAAGCGTGGCATAGAGAGCTCGAATTATAGACTAGGGGCCTTTCAACACGTGGCCTGCCGCATGGAAAGGGCTTGCCCTAGCTCGGCGAAACCTCCAAAATGTTAGGAATATTTCTTAACGTGAGCTCCCTGCTGACGCAAAAATTCCCAATCAAGCCAAATCAAAACAAGCCAAATTAAGAAATATCCAGGTTTAATGGAAGATCTGTGCTCTCGGGTGGCGGGAGGTGGGGGGGACTGGGAAGCCACTGGAACACGACCCCTGGGAGGAAGAAAGGGAGACCATATGTTCCTCTTTTGGGGGATCACTTAAATACCCTGGGGAGGGGTCCTGAACCCTCATAGGTGGGGTTAGGACCTGGCCTGCTGGGATTTGGAGTCCAGACCAGGCCTGGGAGCTGGGATAGATGCGAGGGGCAGGGACCTACGCTCCCAACTTGACACCCAGTATTTCTGTTTGTGATATGATGTGTTCTGTAATGATATTTTGTTTGTGATCAACAAATAAAGCTTGCCTGATGATCAGAGTGCAGAGCCAAACCACTAGGTAGTCATAAAAGCCAGGCAATGGTGGTGCACACCTTTCATCCCAGCACTCAGGAGGCAGAGACAGGTGGATCTCCATGAGTTCAAGGCCATCCTAGGCTACACTAAACTGATCCTGTCTCAAAGGCAAACAGAGCCTATAATCCCACCCAGTATTCCGGAGCCACATGCCTTTAATCCCAATACTAGGAAGGTGGAGACAAAAAGGGATATGGTGAGGCAGAGAGGGTAATGTAAAGCAGGACAAAACAGGAGCTCAGATGAGGTTTGCAGTCTGAGAATGCAGTCTCAGCATGCAGCCAAGACTTGTAGAGACAGGAGGATTTCCCCTTTGGTCTGAGCATTGGTAAGAACTCTCTAGTGGTTGACTGCTCTGCTCCTCCGATTTCTCAGCATTAACCCCTGTATCTGAATCTGGGTTTTTATTATTAAGACCAATTAGAATTCATGCTACCCGTTTTATTTTATGTGAGTATGTGTGGTGGAGTTGTTGAGTTTGGGTTCCTCATTACTAGTAAGATGGGAGGCTGATGGTAATAACAGATACGATGGTTTGACATCAATACAGGTGTTGAATACTCTCAACTGCTTGGGTGTCATTGTCCTTGTCTTCTGCACAGAATGCAAAGTATGCATCTGATAATTATGTGTATTGACTCCTTATTTAATTAATTTTCCATGTCAGTATCCTTAGATTGTTTTCATCTTGGTTGACTAGGTGACTCACAGAAAACTTTTAGCTATGAATCCATTTAACATACATTTTTAGTATTACATTCCAACCCTAGCCTGGATACAGAGTTCTATTCAGGAACACTTACTTTTTGTCATGGAATAACCCTCTAGATTAATGTTTAGAGAAAGCAATGTCCAATACTGTACTAGTACCATTTTCCAGAGGAATCTTTGATGAATACACTTCTGAAACACTTTTCAACCTTCATTATTTTGCTGTCCAGTCACCTTCATTCCTACTCCCAGAGTTACCTTTGCATCCTTGAAGGATCCTTTAGCTAAATCAATCTAGTCCTTTTGTTTGCTTGTAATTTTCTTTTTCTCCCTAAGGAAATCACAATTCCTCACTCTGCCTTACTCAAATCTGCTGAGTTAGTTGTGACTCATTCATCTGCTCTTTAACATGTAAATCTTAGTTGCTGCCTCCTTTCATGTTCTAATCTTTTCCTTCAAATTCTGTCCTTCCCATCTGTTTAAAGAGAGCCTTTAAGAGCTTAATCAAAAGTTTTCTGGAGGACATGAAGTCAAATGTGAATTTATAGGCCCCCTGTTAAGTATACCTTAATCATCATCATGCACATCTTCTTGCCTGTCTCATCTATTCTATACGCTATTGCTTACACTCTTCCAGAGTTTGCTTGTCTCACCAGCCTCTCATACTCTTCTCTTCTTTATGTTTTCAACCCTAAGGTCACCAAAACCTCCAGAAAACTTCTTATCCCTAACGTAAGTGTTGTGGCCTAGAAGTTCAGATGCCGGATTATCACATTTGTGCTTCATCATCTATTTATCATCTCTGATATATATGTCATTTTCTTATAGCCTTTCTAATGAGACAGTCTTCTTAGATAATATTGGCAACAATGGTAAGCAACTACTATGTACTACTTATTGTATTCTGCTCACTGTAATAGGTAATTTTTACATATTTGTTTTGTTCTTTATCATAGCTCAAGTAAAATGCATTCATTAGATCCCCTATAATTGGAAGTTTTTCACCCCCCTGCCAGTTCATGAATAACCACTCAGAGGCTTCCTATTACTTATAAATGCTTGGTCGATGACTCAACTTATTATTAGCTAGCTCTTGCATTTAAATTAACCCATATTTTTCATCTATACTTTGCCACATGGTTTGTGGCTTGTTTCCTCATTTTCTACATGTCTTGCTTCCTCAGCAGCTGGCTGGCATCTCCCAGACTCTTCCCTTCTTCTCCTGTATCTCTTCTTAGATTTCTGGGCTTTCTCTCTCTTGCCTTGCCATAGGCCAAAGCAGCTTTATTTATCAACCTATGAGAGCAACACATATTCACAACATAGAGAAAGACATCCCAAAGCACTCCCCCTTGAACATGAAGACACAGGATGGGCACACCCTGATGGGAGGAAAAGAGCTTCTCAAAAGGTAATAAGAAGCAGAAATGGACTCAGTAGTCCTCCTTGTCCGCTATGTTCAGCGACCTCAAGAATAATGGCAAGGGATTTTTGATTCTACTGGACCTATTGGTTTCGTGGGAGCCTAGGCAGTTTCGTGGATGCTCACCTTACTAGACCTGGATGGAGGTGGGTGGTCCTTGTCATCCGTTTTTGAAAGACGCACAGGTGTACCCAAGGTGCTCTTGGTAGCATTGTCTGTCACAGCAAACCACTAGAAGTGATCTACAGGCCCATCCATCTAGGAATGACCAAATAAATTCCACTATCCTTTCTCCCTAGAGTCCTACAGGGTCGCTGGTAAGCATGAGACAGATTATTTGTAACGTCTGAGCAGATTGCCAATGTGACCTCTCAGAATTCAGGAATTTGGGTGGTTTTCTGTTAGTTGTTCAGTGTACTCTCGATAGTTTTGAATGGCGCCTGGCATCTAATAGCTACTGAAAAATTGTTTGCTGAATAAATGGGAGAAGTAAAGGTGCGTGTTGCCGAATGCATATCCGNTCGTGGATGCTCACCTTACTAGACCTGGATGGAGGTGGGTGGTCCTTGGACTTCCCACAGGGCAGAGAACCCTGATTGCTTTTTGGGCTGACGAGTGAGGGGGACTTGATTGGGGGAGGGGGAGGGAAAGGGGAGGCGGCGGTGGGGAAGAGACAGAAATCTTTAATAAATAAATAATAAAAAAAGAAGCAGAAATGGAATTCAAACCTAGGCAATTCTTTGTTTTTCCCATGACACTAGCCTACTTCAGCGAAAACATCAGAGAAGAAGCTAGAAAGCAGATGAAGGGAGGACACCAATTACTGGAATTTGAAGAAGTAGCTACCATCAAAGTGTACACTGTGAAGAAAGAATGGGTTAATTGAGAAAAAACTTACACTAACTTCATATATTTGTACAACATTAACCTTTGTGATCTGTGCTGGTCTCTTGTTAAACACAGCCAATCCTTCAGAGCCAACTGACAAAAAACCCCCAGAGATTCTTAATTCAAATATATCATGCCAATGGCCTTATTGAGTCTTTGCTTCCCTGGGAAAGTTCATTAGCTAGGCCTTCATGCCTGCATTTTGTTCACTAGTGGTATTTTCCAATATCCTATATTACTGCCCACTAAATTTTGATCACTCAATATCTTTCCCAGCCCAAAGTTCTAAACATTTTTACAATTCTCCCTAAAACACAGCTTCTTTTTTTTTTTTTTCTGAGACAGGGTTTTTCTGTGGTTTTGGAGCCTTTACAGCAACACTCTACATTACTATCTTAGTTAGGTTTCTCTGTTACTGTGTTAAAACACTGACAAAAAAAATTTAGAGGAAAAGGTTTATCTCAGCTTATATTTTACACTCTACCAAGAAAAAAAGGCAGGGCAGGAACTCCAGGTAAGAAAATGGAGGAAGAAACTGAAGCAGAGGTTACGGAGGAATTCTGCCTACTAGCTTGTTTCTTACAGTTTGCCCCATTAACTTTCTTATACAACCCAGGGCCACTTGGCCAGGGGTGGCACTGCCTATGCTGGGCCCTTCCACATGGTTCATTAATTAAGAAATGTCCCACAGATTTGCCTACAGGCCTGTCTGATAGATGAAATTCCTCAATTGAAGTTCCCTCTCACCAGATGACACTAGCTTATGCCAAGTTGGCAAAAATCTAAGCAGAATGTGATCTTCAGTTAAACTGACATAGTTATCTGCTGACACAGAAAGTAAGTTAGAATACCACTGTTAATCTGCATACTACATGCCAAAATGAATTAAAATGGCTTATCAGAGTTGTAAAAGATGCTTGTTTCTTTCACTTCCTCAGAAAGGAAGTTTTGAATCTATTACTGAAGCTAATACTTTTATATTGCTTTATAACCTGGAGTAAAAGCAGTTACAAAGATAAGCCCAAATCAAGAAAGTATACAGTCATACGTTGTATGTCCAATGCAAGGAATGAGGGAAGAATAAAATCCACATGGAAATGGCATTTATCAGTCAAGAAGGTTCAGTGAGTTCATGATATGGAAAGCCCACAGTTCCAAAATATGGTAATAATGAGTAAAATATAAAAGATAAGCTGAAAAGGACTAACAATAACAAAAAATTAACAAAAGGCCATATAATTATCTCCATGCTGAAGTGTCAGGCTTACTGCTCTAGAAGCAAACTGTGGTAGACAGCAGTTACTCTCCTGAAAAGCATAACATCCCAAAAATACTCTGTAAAATGCTGGATATAGGCCAGACTCATTGTTTAAAGTTAAGGTATTTACAAATTCACTAACCCTTATCCATAGGTCTTACAAAAATAAGGACCAAGTTAAAAAAGAAAACACTGTCAGGTCAGAACCTTTGCCAGGGTCTTTAGCTCTGACTAGGTACAGGTCAGGATATACTAAGAGCCTGGCCTCACAACTAGGAGATAAGTTCAACCAGCAGCTGTCTTTGAGTAGATCTCCCAAATGCCAAAGACAGTTCCTATAAAATGGGTTTGAATCTAACAACTGACTGGTATTTGGGAGTCTAGTTAGGAGGAAAATATGCTGAATAAGTTGATATCTTTCTACCAAGCTTCCACTTTGGGAAGAAGGAAACCTAGAAGAGTTGAATAACACTTTTAGAATATGCTTTTTAATGCTTGCAAACTATTTATCAAATTAGATAATCATGTGGCTTTTAAAAAGATCATGCTAAACAAATTGAAAGTGTGTCTAATGATTATTGTTATACTGTGAATGGTTATACAGAAGACTGTGTAAGTGTAGAGATGGGAGGAAGTTAACATTTACTATATGATATGGCATACACTAACAATAAGATTTGGTTTTGGTGTCAAACTTCTAAAACTCTGTTCTGTCACCTTGGCTGAGGTGCCTTATCTCCCTTTACCTCTATGTTTTCCATTTATAGAATAGGTCTGGGGATGTTGTTCCCATTTAAAGCATTGTGAACAGTATTATTGTTTGAACATGAAATGTGCTCTATAGGCTTGTGGGTTTGGACACTTGATTTTCAGTTGGTCGCACTATTTGGGAAGGCTGTAAGATGTTTAGGAGGTAGAGCTATGCTGGAGGAAGTATGTCACTGGTGGAGGGATTTGAGGATTTATAACCAACCCCTAATTACTGTTTTCTTTCTGTTTCCCCGAGTGAGGAGTGGCAGAATCCTTACAAGCTGTTTAATCCAAAATTCACAGAAGAACAAACTGAAGTTCAGCATAGGAGTGGGACATGCCTCAGGTTATTTAGTAGATGAGGTAAGGCATAAGGATTCAGCACAGGGCTCTGTTCTTGAGTGATTCTCAAACAACCTGGAGTGTACCAGAATTCCCTGGAGGCCTTTGCTGGTTTCCACTGTTAGAGAGTCGGGGAACTGGGAGTAGTGGAGAGAGGGGAGACTGAGGTCAGAATGTATTGTATGAGAGAAGAATAAATAAAAAGAGGAAGGGAGGCAAGGAGCAGCAATTTGCCTACATCCTCAAATGATAATATAGCTAGCCTGGAGATATACCAGAGTTCATTAATCATTCTTTTCTTTTCACAATGGAGTACAGGGCTTGCGATCTATAGACATTCACACACAAAAGGGTAACAGGTAAAGAAAAGTAAATAAAAAATATAGCATTAAGAAGGTGAGATAAATGGCCAACATTTACAAGTTGTGAGGGATTTCCCAGTTTAAAAAAATTACTTTTTTCAAAAAGCTGCTAAACTTTAAGTACTTATACTAACAGATTATCAGTTAACTAATTTTTTTTTGTTTTATTTTTCAACATGAGTTTTATATTTTTAATTGTTTAAAATTTTCATACATGTATATATTTTGATCAAATACACCTCCCATTTCCTCTCCCTCCAATTCCTCTTGCCCAACACTTTCCCTTCAAACCTTGATGTGTTCTGGTTTTAAATCCACTGAGTCTATTTAGTATTACTTGAATGTGCATGGGTGTAGGACTATCTACTGGGTCATGAGTAGCCTCTTAGGGACCAATTCCTGAAGAAAACTGCCGGTGGCTTTGTAAAAGGTATAGCAGGTGGCAATTGAAGTTCAAGATGTTAGTCTACCAAGAACAAAATCCCTGATTTATGAATCTGTTACAGGCAAGGCTCTGAGACCACAGACTCCAGAATGTCTTTTGCTTCTGCTATGCCTTTACATGTTTGCTGCTGCTATCTTTCTCTGGTATCTGGCATGGTGTGAATGGGTATGGGGAGATTCCCCACTGTCTGTAATGTAGTGTGTTTATTTCATGGAAACATTTCATTCTACTTGGCATTTTTACCTGTGGATTATTATGAAGATGATTTCCTCCCAAGATGTACTGTGTAACTGATAATAATAATGTTAGTTGAAATACAGTCCTGATGATTAAAGATAAATCAAAGAAGTGTCATACAGCTAGAACACATGAGTTTCTATTGAGGAGCCATATAGACAGTGGCTTAGGTTAATGATTAAGAAAAGCAATTGAGTCCCAGGAGCCAGGCTGCCTTGAATTCTTTTAATCTTAATGTTGGAAGATGTATTTACAGCTTTGGGAGTACATCATAGCTGAAATAAAGCTTTGAAAATAACTGAAAGTTAGGCTAAGATGTTTTTGTTAAATAGCCTTGAGGTGAGAAACCTAAGAAGACAATTTAAAGTTTTAGAAAGACATATGGTTGAAGGAGGAACTCGTTAAGGTCAGGGAACAAGAACAAAGAAGCCCAATTACTATTAGGTAACATATCTTTTTTTCTAGGATTAGTTGATGACAAAAGGTAATGGTTAATTCTTTATACCTATTTCTGCCCTCAATCTCTTGGTATAAAAAGCTATTGATGAGTGGGTATGCATCCTAAAGTTTTAAAACAGAGCTGACTGCTTTTTATATAAAAGTTGAGAGTTGTGATTCTTTTAAGATTCCTTATACGATTACCTTTCAATATGAGCAATAAAGTGATTGGTTCTTTCTTTGTAACTGCAAAGTGCAGTCTTTCAGTGAAAGAACTGACTGAGAAGAAAACCTTGCTTGCTTACACTGTTAATCTATAATAAGTTCCTTGGGGATGAATGTATATGGGTTCTTGGGATAATTTGTTTTACACCTGTAATATGTAAAATGTTTACGCATGTTAAGGAATATGGATAACACACTGTTTTTTACTTGTATTTATTGTAAGTATCCACTTGAAAAATAGAATATAATCACATTGTGATTTTTATATTGCCTGAAAGATTTTGCTGGGGTATATAAGCTGTAACAGAAAGAATAAAGATAGAGTTGGAAGGAAAACATCAAGAATGAGAGAAGGAAATCACCAGGAAAATAAAGAATAGAGAATAGAGAAGAAAAAAGAAGGAAACCATCAAGAAAGTGTGTGTGTCTTTTACCCTTCAGATAAAAATGTCTTAGTATGCTGACTCTGTGGAGTCCCTTCAAGCCCTGTGCTATTGGAGGCTAGTGCCCCAGGCAGGAAAACAAAACTGTCTCTTTCTCCCCGAGTAGCTAATAGCTACTCAAGTATGGGTGGGACTTCATGAGTCTCTTCTTCATCCATGCTGTGTATTTTGGCTGGCTTGATCATGTGCTAAAAGTCGCAACAACTGTGAGTTTTGTTTGCAATGGCCTTGTCATGTCCAGCAAGCACTGTTCTTACAAAGTTCATCAAAGAGTGTAAGTACCCCCTCTTCCTAGATGGTTTTTTTTTTATTGAGAAAAGGGAAAAAAAAAGTTTCCGCCTCCTCCCAGCCTCCCATTTCCCTCCCCCTCCTCCCACCCTTCTCTCCCTCCCTCTCCAGTCCAAAGAGCAGTCAGGGTTCCCTGCCCTGTGGAAAGTCCAAGGTCCTCCCCCCTCCGTCCATGTCTAGGAAGGTGAACATCCAAACTGGCTAGGCTCCCACCAAGCCTGAACATGAAGTAGGATCAAAGCCCTGTGCCATTGTCCTTGGAACTCCTCCTCAGCACCGCTCTGGGTGGGTTGTGGATGCAAGCCCGATGTCTTCCCTGGTGCCCGGATCGGATCTCCTTGCTGCTTGGGTGGCTCGTAAACAAAGGGCCTACCTTGCTTGCTGCAGGCAGGCTATTGGGACAAAGGGGCTACCACCCTCCGGATTCGGATTCGATCCAAGAGCCAGAACAGGATGAGCTGGGAGATGTTATGTGGTCAAAGAGGGGAGGGAGTCAGAGGGAGGGGGGAGGGTTGTGGATGCAAGCTGGGTGGGATAGGAAGAGAGAGGAGGTATTGGGCAGAATAACCCCTGAGGATGACCAGGAAGTGTAGGAGGGATGAGGAACGTCTGAGTTCCCCTAGATGGTTTCTGAGTCGTGTTGTGTATGTGTACACGTGTGTGTGCTTACGTGCATGTGTGTGTGTGTGTGTGTGTGTGTGTGTGATATAGATGTCTTATTTGGAGCTGAGACATCTACAGGTTGTTTTGCTTTGTATGTTGATCAGTTCTGGGTCTAACCATCTACTGCAAAATTTCTCTGATAAGGGTTGATAGATATACTAATCTATGAGTATAAGACAAAAAATTATGGGGCAGTTTGTTATTACATCTATTTAGTAAAATAATAATATTAGGTTCTCTCCAAGGGACAAAGATCTAGTAAGTCACAGGGTGGTTTTTTTTTTTTTTTTGACCAGTAATGATACCAGGCATCAGTTCCATCTTTTAGAGTGGGTATTAAATCCAAGCAGAAAGTGGTTGGCCACTTCCATATCATTTGTGCCACTTACAACAGTGGGATTATCTTGCCAGGCCAGTCATTATTGTAGCTTGTAGAGTTAACAGGTAGTTAAGACTGATGATTCATTTTGTCTCCTGGAGGCTTGCATAGTATCATTCAGCACTATAAAAGCTAGCCAGTAGTGTTGAAGCTTCACAGTTAGTACAAAGCATTTTGATTTCTGCATGTTCTATGACTCAAGTATGTGATGCCTTCAGCAATAGGGTCTTAAAATCTAGTTCTGGAGGGTAACCAGGAGCAATGGTAATAGCAAATAATGTTTGGAGGTTGTCTAAAGGACTCTACTGACCAACAAATTTAAAGTGTTAAACATACCTGGGACTGAGGTTTTTATTTCATGGCATCCGATACCTGGGAGAGGCACTGTCCCCCTTATTATAGGTAATTCAATTTAAAGACATATACACGTACGCACACACACATGCATGCACACATTTGTATGTTAGGAAGCTTCTACAGTAGCGGGTTTCCATATGACTTTTCCAAATGTCTTTAGTGTTAGTTATTCCCACCCAGTACTCCCTCTTCTACCCTACTATCCAATCCCTATGCCACTTAACCTTAAACTCAGTGGGTCACAATGAGGACATGAGAGTAGGAGGAGGACTTGTTGGCAAGGAGAAGTTTGGCTGAAGTAGGGGGAGATAAGGGAGGGTAACAAGTGGGGGTAAATATGATCAAAATTCATTTATCAATTGATCAAAGAATAAAATATTTAAAATAATCATTGTAAGCTTATGCACCCTACCTCTGAAGGCATAAAGGAAACAGAGCACTAAATTGTGTCTGTAAAACTTTTGCAATTTACTTGTATAATATTTTAAGAGAAGGAATATGAAAAGAACAGCAGAAATGGAGGAAGAGGGTTTATATTTGTAAATGCTATCCAATTGCCAAAAGACAAGTTTGCTTAGAAATATCAAGTACTCTGGAGGCATACCATCTACATGATGAGTTCCCTGAATAATCAAACCCAGTAACCCTTTGAACTTTCAGTGATGTGTGTGTGTGTATGTTTGTGTGTGTATGTTTGTGTGTGTGTATGTGTGTGTATAAGAACTGCATGGATCTCAAATGTCTGAAAGCTGTTTGCAATTATTCCTCTTGTGAACACCAAACTGATCATGGCTTTATTCCAAGAGTTTCCATGACTCCTAATTTAATTTCTTGAGAGATGATATAGATGGAGACAACTTTTCCAGGATAATAAAACACATTTGAATTTCATTTCCATCTCATTATCACACTTGTGCTATCAAGTGATTTTGACAGTGTTTGGAGATGTCCTGTAGGAGACTGTAAATTCTCCTTTATTCATGGTAGACTACAAGATGAAAGTTTAGGGTTTCAGCTAAGCCCTTTAATGTACTGATATAGTTGAATGACTGACCCAATGACCTAAGCCTCTAGCCCAAGACTCACCAAAGTATTTTCTACAGACACATACAATGGTGTTCCTGGGTACCTTTTTTCATGGGTTTTTTAAGATTAAAAACTATTTTTTATAGCAATACTATTGTTATTTGTTTTTTTTTTTCATTCCCATTTGTCTCACTAGTACAGAGACTTCAGGTGGCATGACATGTTATAATGGCATGCATCTGATAACTAATGGACTGGTACTTTTGTCTTTTTAACTTTTAAACATTTCTTGCTCTCAATATCTAATATAATTAGTATTAGATTTTGGGGTCTGTGGTAACTTTTAAGGGTATTAAGGTGCTTTTTTTATAGGAAAAGATACAGGAGTATAATGATTAAAAGAAAACCTATAGAATGAGATAAATGATTTATTAACTATACATTTGAAATGGTGAGGTTGTTTAAATATATAGAAAACTTCAAAAATTCAATAGCTAAAATACAAACAACTAATTAAAAGTTGGCAAAAATTCTGAATTCACAGTTCTCAGAAGAATATATAAAATGGTCAAGAGCTATCTGAAAAGTTGCTAAATATCACTAGTATTCAGGAAGAAGCCAACTCAAACCACAATGAGGTATCATTTTGATCTAGCTAGAATTGCAATTATCAACACCAAAAAGCACAAAAGTTAGTGTCTATGTATACTGAAAAGAATGCTTATTATACTGTTTGTATGAATGTAAATTAGTATATTCATTATGGGAAACAATACATAGCTTTTAAAAACAAAACTACTGTTTTATTTATATGCCCTCTCTGATTATATTACACACCAATAGAAAATTAAATCTGTTTATCACAGCAAATCTGCATGACCACGGTTTTCAATATATTATTCACAGTAGCTAAAATAATGAATTAACCTTGCTTTCCATTAACAGGTAACAAAAATGTGTCACAATGGAATACTATTCAGTCATTAAATAGAAAAGCAATATTACATCTTCTGCTGAAATTAGAAGAAACTAGAAAATATCATAGGATATATTCAAAATATAAGTAATCACATATTATTAGTCAAATGTATTATAAAGGATGAAAACGTTTCACAAATGTTGCTTTATCAAAATTTTGTCATTTCTAGAATATATGGCATTCTGATTTAGCAGAAGACAAATTACATAATATTAGTTTCCTTTTAATATGGAGATTACATTTCTTAACTACAGTGATTAATTACATCAAAAAGTTTGGAAAAGAGGAGGATCATATAACTTGGGAAGACAGTTACCCTAGTAGATGGATGACATTAGGTAATTTAGAAGCCCCTCTTTAACAGGTTTTTCCTGGTAAAGTAAGGAGAATCTTCTGTTTCATAGAATAGAAAGGAGACAAAGTGAAACAAATGTTGACATAATATTGTTGTGTTGATACAAAATTCTGGTAGCAGGATGCCAAGTGTACTCATAATCCCAGGGCTTTCAATTTTAAGCATGAAGCCCCAAGAGACGAGCAGTATTTAGCACATCATCTCTTGTTAAATAGCAGCCACAGAGTTGGCGGTAACCAGTGAATGATTCCCTGCCATGAAGGATTCGCCAATTGTCTATAAACAGTACCTGTGAATGTATAAAAAAAAAGAGAGAGAAAACAATCAAAACTAGGGAAAATCATAGGGAACTTAAACCAGAAGAGCTCACTGAAAGATAAAGCTTTAGATTGTTCTATTAGTTATATTTGATGAAATATTTTTCTTCTGAAGTTAAGCAAATTAAAAAGAAAATAAGATGTTTCTAACCCCATAGCAGGCTAAATAGCAATTAAAAAGAAAATAGTTTATAAGCTCTGTGCACCTGAGAGCTTATATTCTTTGTGCAACTATCATTTCTTCAAAGTTAATCATGAAATTGTGTTTTTCTATAATCCTCAGTTTATTATTTCTCAATTATGTTTTGTGTAAAGCTGAAGATATTCTTTAGAGGAAATATCAATGCTTAAAAATGGAATTATTAAGCTGGAAGGATCTTAGTTAAATCCCTTCATAATTACAATAAGTGTCTGATGTTTAGAGATGACATGGTGCCTGTTTACAGATCATCAGTGAATAAATGGCAGGGCCAAGAACAGTACCTGGGACATAAGAAAAAAATATTGTAATATGGTGATGCATATTAAACAAGTATCATTCTTCATTGATTTTATATGGCAAGTTTATTTGATATCTTTATAGAATTTAGGGACTACCTTTCCAGGCTTCAGTTTGACCCAAAGCTCATTCTCAGGCCTTCTCAATTCAGTTGTTAGGGTTCGGTGTGCTGTATACCAACGATGGACAACATCATAAGGAACAGTGTTGATGACAGCCCGGTCATAGTTGTTGTACCTTATATGGAATCATGAGAAATAAAGATCTCAGACACATGATAAAGACATTTACTGTTTAGTTAACTGTTTTAGATAATACTGTCTCTGTTCCACACTTGAAACAACAATGAATCAATACATACTTAGGAATACAGCACCAGAGATAGGAATTCTACTATCTACTGGTCATATTTTGTTTTTCTTTGGAGATTCTGGTGGCAGGGAGTCAAAATTAAGTTCCAGTTGATTTTTCCCAACTCAGAATATATTTTTTTTAAATCTGAAATGTGTTTCATGGAGAAAGTACTTCTTTTTGTCAAAAGGCATAAAATCAAAAGGAGATTTGAACTTTTTATATTAAACTAAGGAGGGCAAAATAAGCTGTATAAACAAGGATATTTAACAAAACAGAATGAGATAATTCCACAAGTATTTCCTTTTGCGGGAAAAATACTAGCTATAACACAATAGACAGTTTTACTCAGAGATCTTAACAGAGACTGTCATTTATTCAACACTGGCACTTACATGAGCACTTGCCATTGCCAAGGAGTTTATTAAAAAAATAAATATGCAATGATGAACATAGGAGACATGATCCCAGCTATTGGGAAGTTTATATTCTATTGAAGATGCAAGTTTATAAATACAACAAATATAAATAAGATAGCTTCAGTTAGCTACAGATGCTGTGTGAAAACACAGTGACATGTATTTAAGGGTAACTGGAAAATTTGTTTTTGGGTACTGAAGGAATTTTAGGAGAAATGACACTTGAGCTGGTGCCTGTATGAATAGAAATCCAGTATATGACAAGCTGAAGGAAGTGCAGACTAGGCAGAGAGAATAGCAAATACAAAGTTTTGGGTTACAATGGCACTTTATTATGTTTACAAACCACCAGGCAGGCCATGTGATGGTATGGGAGGTCCTTCTGTCTATGTGTTGCTTTTATTGGTTAATGAATAAAGAAACTGCCTTGGCCTGCTGATTGGGCAGAACTTAGGTAGGTGGGGAAGATGGAACTGAATGCTGGGAGAAGGAAGGCAGAGAGAAAGAAACCATGGAGCCACTGGAGAGAGACGTGATGAAACTTTCCTGTTAGGTCACAACCTCGTGGTGATACACAGATTAATGGATATGGGTTAAACTAAGATGTAAGAGTTAGCTGATAAGAAGCTAGAGCTAATGGGCCAAGCAGTGATTTAACGAATACAGTTTCTGTGTTATTATTTTGGGTCTAAGCTAGCCTGGTGGCCAGGAACAAACAAGCAGCCCCTCATATATTAAATAAGTAAGGAGAATTATGATTGAAGAAATGAAATAGAGGAAGTAGCTAGATGTAAGATCATATATATATA
>NW_026068119.1:2004891-2025200 GCF_014885135.2 Alexandromys fortis
TGATGTAGGAGGGTCTTCTATCTATCTGTTGCTTTCATTGGTTAATTAATAAAGAAAACTGCTTGGCCTGATAGGGCAGAACATAGGTAGGCATGGAAGACAGAACAGAATTGTGGGAGGAAGAAAGCAGAGACAGACACCATGCTTCTCCTACCCAAGATGGATGGTGGTTAGACACATGTCGGTAAGCCACAGTCAAGTGGCGATACACATTAATAGAAATGGGTTAATCAAGATGTGAGAGTTAGCCAGTAAGAGGCTAGAGCTAATGGGCCAGGCAGTGTTTAAATGAATACAGTTTCTGTGTAATCATTTTGGGTAAAGCTAGCCAGTGGCCGGGAGCTGGGTGGCAGGAAGTGGCCCACTGTTCCTTCTACACTTAGTATGAAGACCATTAAAAATCCTTAACTAAGACAATGTTTTTCTGTCCAGCTTTGGTGCACATACCTCTAATCATAGCATTAAAGAGGCAGAAGCAGGTGGGTCTCTTTTAGTTTGAGGTCAGCCAAGGCTACATAGTTGTGCCCTGTCTAAAAGAAAAAGAATAAGGGAGATTAATTTTTGCTGAAGTATGCTACATATAGAAAAACACAGAAAATAAATTTTGATGAATTTTCATGATGGGGTGACATTCGTATCACTACTAATGAGATACCAATTATTACCATAACACTGTAGCATTTTCTTGAGCCTCTTTCCAGTCACATTCTCCTAGCCAAGGGTAATTACCTTCCTGATTTCTAGCACTAAACATTGTTTATAAAAATTAAATCATATGGTATCTCCTCTTTTGTATCTGGCATCTTTCATTTAATATTATATTTATGAAATTTATCATTTAGAAGTATTCATTATTGGTGAATTATGGAATTTAATTGCATGAATACCATAATATATTCATTCTGTTAATGAACATTTGAGTAGTTTCTACTTTGGAACTCATAACTAGTGTTTTATGAACATTCTATTATGGATCTTGGTAAATGTATGTATTCACTTTGCTTGGTAGAAAGTTAAGGATGGAATTTCTGGGTTGTAAGGTATGTGCTGTGGAATATTAGTTTAAGATATGTTACACTTGTTTATGCTGCAGAATATTAGTTTAATGATTCAAAGATGTGTAGCATTCTTTAAAGTTGCATTTGTTTAACTCTGTAAAGCTGTGTTACTCTGCCTGCCTAAAACAACTGATTTGTTTAATAAAAAGCTAATCAGCCAATAGCTAGACAGAAGAAATAAACAAGAGAAGAAGAGGGAGGAGGGAGAAAAGGAGAAGGAGAGGAGGTTGCTAGGTGCCAACCACCCAGCCACACTGCCAGCCATGGAGTAAGAAGTAAAGTAAAGAAAGACATACAGAATAAGGTAAAAAGTCTAGAAGCAAAACATAGAAGAAGAAAAATGGATTAAATTAAGTTAGAAAAGCTTAATAGAAACAAATCAAATTAAAGCCAGACATTCATAAGTAAGATAAGTCTCCATGCATTTATTTGGGAGCTGAGTGGCAGGTCCCCAAAAGAGTAAAAAACAACCAACTACATTTTGGCGTTCCAATGTGAGGCTTGATTTTCCATAGGGTCTGAGAAAGCTTTTTTTTTTTTTTTTTTTTTTTTTTTTTTTTTTTTTTTTGTTNCCATTAAAAAATTTACACTTCCTTCCCTCCTCCCATTTCCTTCCTCCTCTCCCATCTCCTCTCCCCCTCCCTCTCCAGTCCTAAGAGCAGTCAGGATTTCCTGCCCTGTGGGCAGTCCAAGGTCCTGCCCCCTCCATCCAGGTCTAGGAAGGTGAACATCCAAACAGGCTAGGCTCCCACAAAGCCAGTACATGCAGTAGGATCAAAACCAAGTGCCATTGTCCTTGGCTTCTCATCAGTCCTCATTGTTCGCCATGATCAGAGAGTCTGGTTTTATCCCATGCTTTTTCAGTCACAGTCCAGCTGGCCTTGGTGAGCTCCCAATAGATCAGCCCCACTGTCTCAGTGTGTGGGTGCACCCCTCGTGGTCCTGACTTCATTGCTCATGTTCTCTCTCCATCTGCTCCTCATTTGGACCTTGGGAGCTCAGTCCATTGCTCCAATGTTGGTCTCTGTCTCTATCTCCATTCATCGCCAGATGAAGGCTGAGAAAGCTTTTTTAAAAAGGACATGGCTCCTTTAAGAGTTTCTGATGTACATTGAACCCTTGAGCAGCCAGTACATTAAGTAGGAACAAAAATTTAAGTAAAAAATGTCTGACACATTCAGAAAACTGGCATTCCAGAGCTGGGGGACTGAATGTAGTACTGGGTCACAGATCTCCAACCGGGTTTATGAGCTTTAGGCTTGCCTTTTATGAAACTAAGAAGAGGGTGGAGCCAGTGCCAAAGCCTTATTGGAGCTCCTAGCTGCTCCTTTGTTCATGAGGTCAGAAAAGAATAGAGATAAGCAGAAACGACAGAGTCAGTATGGAAGAAAACTTTTAACAGGTTCCAGTATGTTTAAAAATGTGCATAGGCTTATGAAAGAAATGAGAAAGAGTATAGATAGTTATAGGAAGAAATAGTTTCAAAATAATAAAGTCTTTAAAGGAAGAGTAAAAGTATTATTAAAAAAGCCACATAACAATGGAAAATACACAGGGAGTCTGAATGTTATATAGTGTTGTGTTGATTTTGAATTTTTTGATTGCTGATAAGCAAACAACAGCTGCTAAGAGACATGGGATTGAAAGAGGAACAGCTGAAATAAAGCAGCCTGGATATTTTAAGAATGTCTTAACTTTAAAATGGAACTCAAAAAATGCATTGTTTGGAGAAGAGGTTTTGCTTTTATTTCCACAGTAAATGAGAGGCTGTGGATTTCTTCAGGGTTGATATAAATCAGGTTTCATGGTGGGAAACCTCCTGAATCTTGACAGTTGATACCTATCAACAAAGGTTACAGCTGGTCTTCCCAGGACTTGGTCATTACCTCAATTTTCACAGAGACCCAAAGATGCCTTCACCTAGAGAACTGGAAGCAGTCTGGAGAACCTGATGCCCACATTGCCAAGAGATTGGGTAGTTAGTTGGTTATCTGATGAGTTATTAATGTTTGTTATCATTTAGGGGAATATAGAAATATAGAAGAAAAAGATATATTTTAATCTCAACTATTTTTTATTGGTATGGATTTTGGTATGTTGATGCAAGTTTAAAGTTATTTTTGTTATACTGTATATATGTTTCTACTCTTGTTTGGGGTATTGTGCTTATGCAGCTCATTTCAAAATGAAAATGTATAATTAAGAAATAAGGTTGGTAGTTAATCTATAATAATCAAACTTGTAGTCATATTAGGTATGTTTTCAAGGTCAAATAGGTATATTTTAGACAGATAAATGAAATACTTCAAAGATATATAGAACATAGCATTTAAAGATGTTTAACAGCCTAAGACTTTTCATGATAATAAGACACATCTTCTCCTGGCACCACTAATTTACTTCCTAAAAGGATGATGGGCACAAAAAAACTCCCACTCCATATACAGTTCACTTTCAATGTGGCAAGGGTAGTCATTTGGGCAAGAAATGGCTTTTGCCTTGACTGTTGATAGTATGCTGTACAGACTCAACAAACAAGACACGGGAAAAAAGTGTTGAACTTGGCCAAGACAAGGTAAGAGAGTTCTTCAAGATTTGTGCTTCACAGAAGAGCCTGCTAGATAATCTGCAGGACCCAGGGGTAAGCAACTGATGAACTTAGCCAATATAAGGCAGGAGATTCTTTCACATTTCCTGTTTCACTGAAAAGCCTGCCAGATATTCTAGGTCTGTAGGCCAAAGATAGATGCCACAATGTTGCAGAGGGAATTTGAGTGATTGTTCAGTAGGACAGATGTCTCTGTTGTTAGGTAATATTACATCCTGGGGTCTCTGATGGAGTTAAAGTCTAAATAGTTAGAGTTATAGTTTTCCTTAGTTATAGAAAGTAAATTAGCTATAAAACTTTGGAATCAATAAGATAAAATGGATAATGGAATTTTTTCTCTGAATTTGCTAAATATAAAATGGACTAAATATTGTAAATATAATTTTTACTTGATAACTGTTTTTGTTGTATATAGTTTTACTATGTTAAAGTTAAAACTTCAGTTTTATTTAGACAAAAAAAGGGAAATGTTGTAGAATATTAGTTTAAGATATATTACACTTGTTTATGCTATGGAGTATTTATTTAATGATACAAAGATGTGTTTCACTCTTTTGTGTTGCATTTATTTAACTTGGTGAAGCTGTATTACTTTGCCTGCCTAAAACACCTGATTGGTCTAATAAAGAGCTGAACAGTCAATAGCTAAGCAGGAGAGGTATAGGTGGGGCTACCAGGCAGAGAGAATAGGGGGAGAAAGAAGAACAAAAGAGATCAAAAAGTGAGAAACGTAGGACAGGAGAATGCCAAGGGCCTGCCACCCAGTCACACAACCAGCCATGGAATAAGAAGAAAAGAAAGACATATAGAATATTGGAGATAAAAGCCCAGAGGAAAAAGGTAGATAATAATAATGAATAGTGCTTCCTCCCAGGCTTTTAGGAGCCATGCGCATATGAGGAAGACAGTGAGGTGGTGTGAGACAATAGTCTGTATTCTGTCAATTATATTTTAATAAAACACTGATTGGCCAGTAGCCAGGCAGGAAGTATAGGTGGGACAACCAGACAAAGTAGAGGCGGGTCAATGAGAATAGGAGAATTCTGGGAAGGAGGAAGTCCTAATTGGCAGTCTTGACCCAGCCACAGAAGAAGCAAGATGTGACTACCTCACCAAATAAGGTACCGAGCCACGTGGCTAACATAGGCAAGAATAATGGGCTAATATAAGTTATAAGAGTTAATAAGAAGTCTAAGCTACTAAGCCAATCTGTTTATAACTAATGTAGACCTCTTGTGACTTTGGAACTTAACAACTGTGGGAATTAGGCAGGACAGAAACCTCAGACAAAAGTGAGAAAATAGTCTTCAACAGGGTGTTGGCACTTAATATTATTTCTAGAGATATCAGTCCTATATAGTTGGTAGCTGTATAAATACTATTTTAGTGACTTATTTCTCTTCTTATTAGCCACCTTTTACACATAAGACAACTTGGAAAGAATAAATCTGTCACAGCTTACTATTTTAGGTAAATGGATATTTTTAACATTTTATTTGTTGGTAGTACTGTGCAGATAGAATTATCTAATTCCTGTTAACACTTACTCACAAGGCTATCCTAAAAAAGTATCTATAACAGTAGTTAAAATTAATACAACTGACAGCACCAAGTACTGGTAAGGAACTGGAGCAGATGCAACTTTCATCCTTTCTATATGAAGATGTAAAATGGTACAACTAATTCGGCAAAACATTGTTTACTAAAACTAAACATTTGTGGACTCTAACATATCTGTACTATCCTGTGATGCTTAACACTGATTATCAACTTGATAGACTCTAGAACCACCTAAGAGATAAACCTCTGGGAAAGTCTCTGAGGGGGTTTCTGGAGAGGTGTAACTGAGTATGGAGTCCCCACCTTGAATGTGGGTGGCACCAATTCATGGGCCAGAGCCCTGGATTAAATACAAAAGAAAAAGTGCACTGAACACCAGCATTCATCTCTCTCTATTCCCTGACTGTGGCTTGTAATCTTTACCTCACTCTCTAACTATGAACCAGAATAAACCCTTCCTTCCCTGAATTGCTTTTTTAGGCATTTTGTCAGAGCAATGAGAAAAGTAACTATTACACATCCCTATGTATTCATTTAATTGAAATGAAAATATATATATTCACAAAAGTATTTATGGAAAATTTTGTAGCAATTTCAATCATAATGAAATCAAACTAGAAACAATGTAGATGTAATTTTTATATATTATTTATATCTTATTATTTAAACCAACCAACCAAACAGTGGCTTCCTTTGGGGGTATATATGTAAGGTTTGACTGGACAATAGAAAAGTACTTCCTCTATTAAAGATAACATTTTATATATTGATATAGATTCATGACACAGAAGTATATTCATATTCATTTGTCAAACCTCCATAAGTTTATATTTAGCATTTTAAAACATCACTATATGCATATTTCACTTGAAAATGGACAGGTATAGAACCATATTGAACTCTATTTTATATAAATGTTGAAGTATTTTAGTGGGAGATATATTCATATCTGTAATATACCTTAAAATGGTTCAAAAAACATGATTAACTGGTGGGTGGATAGATGGTGTTTTAGTTAGGGTTTCCTTTGCTCTGGTGAAACACCATGACCAAAACAACTTGGGGAGGAAATATTTTATTTAGCTTACACTTCCTCATTATAGCTCATCAACAAAGGAAGTCAGGGCAGAAATTCAAACAGGGCAGGAACCTGGGGGCAGGAGCTGAAGCTAGAGGCCTTAGAAGAGTGCTTGCTACTGGCTTGCTCCTCATGGCTTGCTCAGCCTGCTTTCTTATAGATACCAGGACTACCAGCTCAGGGGTGGCAACACCCACCAATGGGCTGGATTCTCCCACATCAATAATTAGTTAAGAAAATGCCCTACAAAAAAAAAGAAAAGAAAATGCCCTACAGCAGGATCTTATGGAGGTATTTTCTCAACTGAGGTTCCCTCCTCCTGGATGACTTCTAACTTGTGTCAAGTTGACATCAAAATGAACCACAATAGATGGATAGAGAAATAGAAGGTTCCATGATAAAACAAAAATAGTAATATCTTAATGGTAGGATGTAGCTGGCAGGCTAAGGTTTTCCCACTCTAAATGATTTTAGTCTTTCAATTTGTTAAGGTGTTCATAACAAAATGTTGGACACACTTATTTTATGTAGTAGGCATACAAGAGATGACTGAGGGATTATTTCTAGGAAGAACTTATCCAAGAAAAGTGGCTTACTATTGACATAATTTCTTCTGCCTTCCAGGTTAAAGAATAGAGATGGCAACTTATTTTTAACAATGTGTATGGCTGGTATTACTATTGAAACCCAAAGACTCATGACAAACGGTTAGGTGATTTGGTCAAAGCTGCAAAGCATTGAATGATAGGATTTTTACCTTTCCTGTACTACATTGTTACCTTTTGCAGTTCTTATCAAGCTGCCTCTGTATTCCATATCTCCTTCCTTATTTTTAATTACCCTTTGGTATAATACATATTTGCTTTATAAAAATAAAACAGGTTATTCTATTAGAATGGGAATTATATGACAGCCATGAATTTTTTCACAGTTATAACTCTGGTGTCAAAAATAGTGCCTGTGTCTTTGGAGATACTCAAGAAATGTTTGTGGAAGAACAATTCCCTGTAGATGTTAGCTTAAATGAATTAAAATAACATAAAAATCTTTGGCTGCAACATGGAAAACAACTTAAAATCTAAAGAAACATATATTTTGGGTTGAATTTGTAAAGAAACTTTAGTTGTATGAATTGAAGCTACAACAGTAAGAAGGGGACAGAACATGCAAAATTGTGTAAGTTATAAGAATAACGGGTTTTTTTTGAAAGATACTAAGTGGATGTAGGACTTTTCACAAGAGAATGATAAAGTAAGTAAGATTTGTATTTCAAAAATTACTTTAGGGCCTGTAAGATGGCTCAGCAGGTAAAGGCACTTGGTGTAAAATATACAAATATATACATATTATACAATATATTTTAGATGCATTATATTTATACATTATATAATATATTTACATACATAAGGTCTGAGTTTGATTTATTGATTCAATTCTGAGAGAACCAAGCCCTGAAAAATGTTCCTGTGACTTTCACACATGTGCAATGGTATATATACCCTTGCATGTTCTCACATATAAATATACACACACAATAATAAAATTTTAAAATAGTTCTCTAGCTACAGCACATAAAATGGATAGAAGGTGGGTAAGGGTGAAATCACTGGCACTGTGTAAAGGTGATGGTGCTCTCACACAAAAAGTAGATAGGAAGTACTGGGTACTTTGTGGAAAAATTTTTAGGTAACCTGGTTAGATTGGTTGCATAGTGTGAGGGAGATGGACTTGTTGAAGGTGGCTTTTAGTGTTTTCTTTGGGCAATTTCGTCGATATGTCATCCAATGAAACATGAGTGAATATGTAGAGAGGTGAGCTTAAGGTGTGTGGAGCCTCTGAACTAGATTTTGAATATGATGCACTATATGTTCTACAAGACAGTCAAATGATAATTCCAAGAGATAGGTGGATACATTAGTTAAACTTACTATATAATAAATATATCACATGGAAGAACAGTTGTTTGGTACTCACCTGATCAAATAGAGCTCTTTATTCCATGGGTAGATGTTTAAGACTGGCCCAATCCCAATCATGTGGTTGTGACATTCTCCAACATTTTCAATATATTCATGCTTCAATGGCACTTTGCTGAGGAGTTCAAATTCCTCAGGTGCTTTTTGAAGTACTTGTTGTGCTGCATAGAATCCATCCACTAACAGTGTCCTGCCACCTGTTCCTTCATGCTTAAGACAATGAAAAACTTGAATGCTAAAGAAAGCAAAACCAATTCTTTTGTTCAGTGGATAAAATAAAATATATTAAAATTATAGTATATTATATCTGAAATGATTACTAAACCTAATTTGGAGATTTTTAATGAAGAAAAATCCATTTCCTAATTGTTTCTCCCTCATAGAAAGTTGTACTGTTTTTACTCTTAAATAATATTGAAAGTGAAACATGCCCCTGGCAATGCTGAAGCAGGCATGGGCCTGTTTATATTGGGATTCATGGTCTGAGTTGATGAGGATGACTGACCAGGTCTCTTCTTCGAGCAACAGGTTCCACTGAGATATGAACTCAGATCATTGGTTCAAAGTCTAGAGCATTAGCCATTACTACACATTTATTTCAAAGATGTATAATATGTTATATATACACACATATACATGCCAAGGAAGACATGGGAATATAGAGATAAACAAAATATGGCCTCTGTTTTGAAGAATCTTATAATCTAGTAAGAAGAGATGAAACAACTACAAATAACATTTGAATAAAAAGTTTTACACAAGATGCAACAATCTCCATAAGAAAGAAATATATTTACTTAAGTAAGGTGTTGTATAAAGAAATGTTTTTGAGTGACGAAGGGAATAGCTTTGCCTAGTCTTAAATAATGAACAGGAATTGAACTGTTGTGTGAGAAGACCTTCTGTGTATGTGTTGCTTTTATTGAAGGAATAAAGATGTTTCGGCCAGTGGCTTAGCAGAATAGGGCAAAGGACGAATTCCAAGCAGATAGAAGAGAAAAAAAGGTGGACTCAGGGAGAAGTCATGTAGCCACTGTAGGAGATAGTCATCCCTGTGGGAACTGTGGTGGTAAGGCGACTTTGTGGTGATGCACAGATTAATGGAGATGGGGTAGTTTAGAATATAAGAGCTAGCTAGAAATATGCTTAAGCTATTAGTATTACAAATAATATAGTTTTTGTGTGATTACTTTGGGTCTGGACAGCTGGGAATGAATGAACAACCTCCATCAACAGAACTGAAATGATATTGAATCATAGAGAAAGGACCCTAGGAAGAAGCAAACTATAACCAAATATGGTGCTGTAAATCAATAAGGCATATTCAAGGAAAACAGTATGAAGTACTTGTTTGATGTGGGAGTGTCATATATCAATCTGTTGATTTCATTGGTTAAGTAATAAACACACTGCTTGGCCTCATAGCTTAGAACATAGATGGGAGGAGAAAACAGAATAGAATTCTGGGCGGAAGAGGAAGTGAGGTCAGACTCTGCTCTGATTCCAGAGGGACCGGACAGCTCTGCTCTCTGGAGCAGAGACACCAAGATGGACGGAGGCTAGACTCTTCCCGGTAAGCGCACCTTGGGGTGCTTACACACATCATTAGAAATGGGCTAGTCCAGGTGCGAGAATTAGCCTGTAAGGGCTAGAGTTCATGGGCCAAGCAGTTCTTAAATGAATACAGTTTGTGTGTTGTCATTTCGGGCATGAGCTAGCCAAGCGGCCGGGGTGTTGGGGACGCAGCCCCGCCGCCGCTTCATATTTCAACACTTGTTGTCATAGCATAGACAACCACAGAATTTTCTTAAATTGTTAAATATTGGCATTTTATAAAAGTTTAGTGTGGCTGGCAAGATTGCTCATCAGGTAAAATATACTTGCCTCTGAGCCTGATGACGTGAGTTTGATCCTTAGAAACCGTGCACTATGTGGTGGTTTGAAAGAAAATGGCTCCCATAGGGTACTGTTAGAAAGTGTGGCCTTGTTGGAGGAAGTGTGTCACTATGGGTGTGGGCTTTGAGTTGTCTTTTGCTCAAACTTCCCTCAGTGTGACTTTCAGTTGACTTCCTGTTCCCTTCTGGTCAAAATGTAGCATTCTGAGCTCCAGCACCATGTCTGATTGCATGCCTCCGTGCTTGTCACCATGATGATAATGGAGTGAACTTCTGAAACTGTAAGCAAGCCACCCCAATTAAAGGTTTTCTTTATAACAGTTGCTGTGGTCATGGAGTCTCTTCACAGCAATAGCAACCCTAATTAAGATATAGTACAAGGAGATAAGTGACTCCCACAGGTTATCTTTTCACATACCTTTGTGTGCATTGGCACGCAAACACAAATACCCCCATCACACAAAGAAGTAAACCTAAAAAAAGATTTTGTTTTAAGGTGTAGCTCAGTTGGTAGAATACCCACCTACTATACACAAAGTCCAGGGATTAATCCCCAGCATCAGTAAGATTCATGAGTGGTGACATACATATGCTTGTAATTCCAGAATTTAAGAGGGGCATTCTTGTCAGCTACATGGTGAATTTGAGGCCAATCTGGGACACATAGAACCCTGTCTAAACAAAACAAAACAAAACAAAACAAAACAAAACAAAACAACCACCAACCAAACCCCACCTTTCCTTAATGAAATCTCAATTTTGTTATTTTGCTTTATAGAAAAAAATAATTTAAAACATTGATTTGCCAATAGTACTAAATTCTGTTGGAAATAAAGGTGATAAAAATAACTTAGAAAACCATGTACAGTTTGAAGTATAGAGAGGAACTGAGATCAACTCTAAGTTTATAACTTGGAAAACCTTAAAGATGATAGTGCTCTTTGGAATACAGATAGACACATGATAAGATGATAATGAAGGTTTGAAGAAGTTGTTGAAATAATTTAAACATGTATATCTGAATATGTTAACAAAAAAAAGTTCTGGAAGGTGACTATTAATTGTCTGAAATATTCAAGTAGAATTTTGAAATTCATGAGGAGAAATAAAGTTAAAAGTATTTATATCCTGCTAGTACTCTCTTTAGTGTCCATTACTCCATGTCCCTCTCTCTACTTCTCTGGTTTCTGTGGTTACTCCAGACATTATATAGTCATAGCTGAAGATCTGGAGAGAAGAGCCACAGATATGAGAAAACATATGGTGTCTATCTTTCTGGGTCTTGGTCACTCCATTCAATATAATATTTCTTAATACTATCCATTTACCTACACATTTCATGAATTCATTTTTCTTTACAGTTGAATAGTATTCTACTGTGTACATGTACCACATTTTCATTACCCAGTCTTTGGTCGAAGGACATTTATGCTGTTTCTACTTCCTAACTATTGTGAATAGAGCAGCAATGAACATGACTGAGTAATTATTTGTGGAGTAGGAGGTTGAGTCCTTTGGACATATACCAAGGAGGAGTATAACTAGATCCTACGATAGATTTACATTTAGCTTTTACAGGATTCTCCACACTGATTCCAGAAGGGTTGGATCAGTTTGCAATTTCACCAAGAGTGAATGAGGGTTCTTTTCCCCCAGCATTTTTTTTTTTAAATTTTGTTGACCTTGGCTATTCAGATTGGAGTAAGATAAAATCTCAAAGTTTTTTTTTTTAAATATCACATTTCCTCTGGTTAGTTTTATGCCAACTTGACACAACCTACAGTGGTTTGAGAAGAACAAATCTGAATTGAAAAAAATCTTCCATAAGATTAGTCTGTAGGCAAACCTGTGGGGCATTTTATTGATTAAGGACCGATGGGGGAGGATTCAGACGACTGTGGATGGTGCTACTCCAGGGTAAATGGTCCTAGAGTGTATAAGAAAATAAACTGAGAAATCCAGGAGGAGCAAGCCAGTAAGTAGCATTCATCTATGGCCTCCTCATCAGTTCCTGCTTCCAGGTTCTTGTATTGTATTGAGTTCCTGCTCTAATTTTCCTTGATAGTGAACTATAAGCTGTACGATCAAATAAACTCTTTCATCCTCAAGTTACTTTTGGTCATGGTGTTTTATAAGAACATCAGAAGCCTTAAGACAGAGTACAAACAGTTTTTGAAATATTACTTAGTCACTTCTATTTCTTCTGTTGGAAAATCTCTGTTCAGACCCATTGTCCCACCCCTTTTAAAACTTGGGTTCTTTGTTTTATTGACTGTTTTCTGAATTATTTACATATTCTAGATATTAATCATCTGAATATCTGGTAAAATTTTGCATTTCTTTTTCACTTGATTTTTCTCTAGCTGTGCAGAAGCCTTTTAGTTTTATGAGTTCCCACTTGTCAATTGTTGACCTTAATTTCTGGGCAAATGGAGTCCTATTCAGAATTTCCTTTTCTACACCTATATCTCATAGAGTACTGCCTATGTTTTCTTCTAGAGGTTTCAGATTTCACATTAAGGTTTTTGATCCATTTAGAATTTGTTTTTTCTTGTTTTCAGCAAGATAGTAGATATTTATCTAGGAGAATAGAAAGGTACAAGTGATTTAAAGGGGGAAATGGGGTAAAATGGAAGGGAGGTTTAATTGTGGTGTGGGGAAGGGGATCAATACAGAAAGAGAGAGTAAAATAACAAGGATGTCTAAAACATTCATTGATTATCTAATACCAAATGGTCAGTCCTGAAAACATACATATAAATAATATTAACAGACTCAGAAACTTGTATTTAGGCACATACATGAATATCCACATATGCATGCTACAACAACTAATGAAAAAGAGGCCATGAATTTGAAAGAAGGCATAAAGGGGTATATGGGTGGGGGTTAGAGGGAGGAAAGGGTAGGGAGAAATAATATAAAAAATTAAAGGCCATAAGGAACAACATTTCTATTTATTCACCTATAGCAATTTGTTTATTCACATATAGCTATAAACACACACACATACACACACGTTATCTCATTTGGGATAACAATATTCCTCCCAAGAGATACTGTATAGCACAAATAATAAAAACCCAGAGACAGATATTGGGGTTCAACCTGAAGGTCAGACAAGCAAAACTGCCAGCTACTGGCTCTTATCTCTACCTCAGTCTGAAATGGTGATCCTGCCTCTGGTAATCTCAGAATGAGACTGTGTCTGAGATATGTCTCCTCTCATTTTATAATCCTCTCTAGTTCTGGGATTAAAGGCATGCATCACTACCACCTGTTTTTTTATGGCAAACTAGTGTGGCTATGGGGATTAAAGTTATGTATCACCACTGCCTGGTCTATAAGGCTGACCAGTGATTTTCAGGTAACTCCTGATCTTCAGGCAAGCTTTATTTATTAAAATACAAATTAAATACCACTACAATACTGACTAACAAAAATCCCACTATCAGGCATAAGAAACCCCCTTTGGGCTATTCATCAGGGGAGTTTAAGAGACTCTCAATGCAATATAGGCTATTACTATTGCCCTTGGTTGCCTCACAGAGGTTGAGAATAATTTCCTATTGCTGAAGACACCACACACTTCAGAAACAAGAAGGTGCTATGTAAGCTTTCAAGAAATGGAAGCAATTAATATTCCCACTAAGCTGTCACACCTATGAATCATAAGGATGACTACAATAGCACAATAACCTTAAGGGTGCAAGAGTGGTACTTACATCTTTTTCTTTTTTTGTTGTTTTATTTAATTTTTTTTTTTGAGACAGGGTTTCTCTGTGTAACAGCTCTGGCTGTCCCGAAACTCTCTTTGTAGACCAGATTGGCCTCAAACTCACAGACATGCACCTACCTCTGCCTCGCGTGTGCTGGGATTCAAGGCATGTGCCACCACCATCCAGTGGTACTTAAATCTTAGGTGTAACCAACAGCTTTCTAATTGTACTTAAGGCCTTCTCAATAAGAAAAAAATTATGCCTGGCACTGGAAACCTCATCAACTACCTAAGGTTATTGAGGTTGTAGATCTTAGAGGAGAGCCTACTATCACCACTTCACAAAACCAACATAATTACTAAGCATATTCTAAATATTTATTCTTATATACACAGATAAGTGTAGCTCTCACCTTCTAATAACAACAAGAACAGAAACAAAATCAAAGAAAACTTGTTTTTGCAACAGATGGAAACTATTACAGAAAAGTACAGCCAGCCAAAATGCAGAGAAAAGTGATTATGGGGTGTGCCCAGTCTCAGTTGATACATCTACAATATAACTTCTGTATCTAAAGCCTAGGCAACATAGCAGAAGAGAAAAGAGGAGGCAAAAAATATCCTTTAAGAGCCAGAGAATCAAGAAATCTGCTGTGAGATTGTGTCTCCTTAAAATGACAGGGAACTTCATCCAAGAGACCTGAACAATATACTTCCTAAATAAGACCTGAAGAAGTAAAACAAAATTAGACAAGCTAACATGGAAGAGGGAAATCTAATGGAGTCCTAACCCTAAACAAAGAAGTACAGGCAACTAAAGAATGCTGAGATCAGGTGAAATACTTCTTCCCAGGGAAGAGACACTTAATTCGTTTATACAGGACTAAGTGGTTGGCTAGTCCTGAAATCATATACATACAAATAACACTGGAAGAATGAGCAGTTATATTTATATATCCAGGTGTGTGTGTCTGTGTATGTGCATGTGGTGGTTTGAATGCAAATGGCCCCAAGGGAGTGGCACTATTAGGAGGTATGACTTTGTTGGAGTGGGTATGGCCTTGTTGGAAGAAGTATATCACTGTGGGCATGGGATTTGATGTTTCCTATATGCTTAAGCCACACCCATTGTCTCATTGGTGTGGGAAGTTCTTCTGTATGTGTTGCTTTTATTGGTTAATGAATAAAGCTACGTTTGGCCAATGGCTTAACAGAATAAAGCCAGGCAGGAAATCCAAACAGAGATGTAGAGAGAGAGTAGGCTGAATCAGTGAGATGTCATACAGCTGATGCCAAAGGAGATAGATGCCTGGGAACTTTACCAGTAAACCATGAGCTTCATGGTAAAATATAAAATAATGAAAATGGGTTAATTTAAGATATAAGAGCTATCTAGCAATATGCTTAAGTTATTGGCCAAGCAGTGTTTTAAATATTATAGTTTCTGTGTAATTATTTTGGGTCTGGGCAGTCGGGAACAAATAAGCAGACTTTGCCAACATCTCATGACCACTTCCTGTTGCTTTTGAGTCAAGATGTAGGGCTCTCAGCTACTTCTCCAGCTCCATGTCTACCTGTATGCCACCATGGTTAGATGATAATGGACTAAACCTCTGAAAATGTAAGACACTCCAATTAAATGTTCTTCCTTTATAAGTGTTGTCATGGTGTCTCTTCACAGTAATAGAAACCCTAATTAAGATAGTGTCTTAGTCACTTTTTTATTAACATAGTTTTTATTGATTATTTAGGAATTTCACATCATTCACCCCAAACCCACTCATTTCCTAGTCCCTTCATATTTGCTCTTCACTCTTGTAGTGTCCACCACAAAAGAAAACTAAAAAAGAAATAAGATAAAAATAAAAAGTAAAAAAATAAAAATACAAATAATAATATTAATTAAAAACAAAGATCAAAGAAACACAAGCAAAAAAAATACCACCTTACTCCTTTGTCTTTTGTACCTCTTCATTTGTCTTAGTGGCATTAAGATCTGTTGTATATCAAGCAGTATATCTTTTTGTCCAAACAGCTTTACTTGTAAATTTTCATTGTATATGTTGTTAGTTAGCTTCTGGTATAACAACAATACTGGATCCTCATTGAAGCTCCTTTTAGATATCATTCTGTTGCCCCAAGTTATCCTGTGGCTATGTTTTTGTAGGACCAGTCACTTCTTCCAGCAGGTCATAGACGGGTTAGTGCCAACACAAAGCCCTGGATGGTAGTAGCTGAGTTGTTCTGACTGGAATGCTGGGACTAGCCCCATCAGGTGCAGAACCAGCTCTCCCCTGACCATGGTGAGGAGTAGGGCTAGCTTTCCCAAGTGCAGGGGTGGGGGTGTGTGGGAAACTCTATTAAAGATGGGGACAGCTCTCAGTGCCTGGGTCATTGGGTTCCAGTATCTCAGGGCTGATGAGGAGTGGGGTTAGCTCTCTTGGGCTATAGTGAGGGCGGAACCAGTTTAGCATGGCCCTTGTACTTTAACACATGGTTCAACACATGGTTCACATGGGCCCCTGTGGCAACACGGGCATCAGACATCAATATAGAACCCAGTTGTGGCAGGACCAAGGACAATCAGCGGCAACATGGTCCTAGGACTCCAATTTGGCCCAGGTGGTAAGTAGTCCAGACCATGAGAAGTCACATGGCCTTCAATGGTAACAGAAACCACAGATCTCAACCTAGACCCTGGCTATGGTAGAGCCACGGACCCCAAAATTGCCCCTGGCAGCAGCTCAGTCCTGGGCAACACTATAGCCCTTGGTAGCAGTGCAGATGATTCAGGTTATCACAGACCTGGTATCAGAAGGGCCCTGGACCCCAACATAGCCACAGGTGGAGGCCCAGAGGCCAGGCATCCTTGTGGCCTTTGGTGCAACATGGGCCATGGACATCAACATTGACCCTGGCTGCAGTAGGACCATGTTAGTTACTTTTTTATTGCCATGAAAGACCAAAAACAACTTATGAAAGAAAACATTTAATTTGGGGCTCATGGTTACATGGAGTTATTTTATGAGCAACATGTTGGGAAGCATGGCAGCAGGCAGGCAGGCATGGTGCTAGATAAGTAGCTAAGAGCTTACATCTTGATGTACAAGCACAAGACACATACACACAGAGAAAGAGATAAGTAGGAATGGCATGGGCTTTTTAAATCTCAAATCTCATCCCCAGTAATATACTTCCTCCAATAAGGCTATATCCCCTAATCCTTCTCAAACAGTTCCACCAACTGGGACCAAATATTGAAATATATGAGCATATGGGGGGGCACCATTCTAATTCAATCTAGCACAAATCTTATATAATAATAACAAAGAAAAAGGCTGTGGTTTAAAGTGGGGTAGAGTACATCAGAGGGATTGGATGGTAGGAAAGGAATGCAGAAACAATGTAATTATACTTTAATATAAAACTTAATAGCAATTTATTGAAACATGTAAAAATACAGGAAAATATATCACAAAGTAAAACAATGAAGAAACATAAGGAAAGATAAAGGAATAAAATCAAGAATCTAAAAGAAATGCACTTAAAATGTGAAAAGTAATTCCTGACCATATTGAACTTTCTCTGAAACTTCTAGGTCTGGGTTATTTAGTAGTCACTTAAAAATGTTTAACTCAGAAGTGAGGTAGGTTTTGTGATCTATAGGTGATAAAAAGCAACAAACTGAAAGAAGTCATTTGGAAGGCTTAAGTATGAAAGCCTTGAGGAACAGTAATAATGTTATTATGAAACTCATTACTATTCATAAAAAATACCCCCTAAGGGAGACAGATAGATATCCCTAAGAAAGGGAAATAGGACAGTTATGGATGGATGAGGATATGGAAGAGAAGGATCAAATTGGGGTGGGGAGAGGAAAAAAGAGGGAATACAGAGAGAGACAGCTAAAATTAAGCACCATTTGAGGGCTAATATGGAAACCTAACATAGAACCTTCTTAAAAAATATGTTATGGTATATATTTTATATATTTATATACCATATATATACAGGTCCCTGAATGGTGGCAGTGGGCAGCCATGAGACCACGGAGGGCCATGAAGGCAGCAGGTCCCAGGCAGGGAGCTTCATAGTGGTTGAGAGACAGAGACCTATTAGGCACACCATGCAGAGCAAGTCGGTATTTATTTAGTGAGTTATGGAGGAAAAAGAGAAAGGGGGGAAGGGAAAAGGGAGAAGAGCAGAGAGAGAGAGAGACAGAGAGAGGCAGAGATAGAGAAAGAGAAACAGAGAGAGAGACAGAGAGGGAGAGAGAGAAAGAGATAGAGAGAGAGAAGGGGAAGGGGAGAGAAGTGGGGAGACTGGAGAGAGGCAGAAAGGAAGGAACTCAGATTGGAAGCAGTAGGAAGATTCCCCTGCCTCAGCAGATGGGGGGAGGGAGTGGGTGGGGCTTGTCTCTTAATGGGACAAGACAGACCATTACATTCTCATCTCTTTTTTATAATAAAAAAGGTGGGAGATTAGGCACAACAGGTTAAATAAATTGGGGGAGTGGATTCTCAAGACTTCTTTCTGCATATTTGTGGGCATCGTCTTTGGGCAGACCCTGAGAAAACTGGGTGCTGGTCACATCCTGGTGTAGCTGGTCTGTTTGTTCCTGTCTGGTGTTTGTGGTATGGAAATGTCTGGTATCTGTTACACCTGTTTAAGGTATTGGCAGAACAGAGGACAAAGTGAAGTTTAGGAAAAAAAAATTAGAACCAGGGAATTGAGAGGGGTGTATCTGACCTGTTTAAGGTGAATCCTTCAATTTGGCTCCCTGGAACTCACAAGAATTCTTTGGGTTTGTGAAAATATAAGTTTTAGACATATATATTATATAAACAGTAGTATATTTATGTCATAATGGCTGTGGCAGATATTTTTGCATAATGAAAAGTCTCTTTAAGACTATGAAAGGCAGCATGAGAGAGAAATTCACCAAATGTTATGGTAAAAATAAAATGGTGCCATTCGCCAAGTGGCTGCAGTGGGCAGCAGGCCACGAGACCATGATGGGCCACGAAGGCAGCCAGTCCGTGGCAGGGAGCCATGCAGCGGATGAGAGACAGAGATGTGTCCTCAGCTGGCCCACCTCGGGCGGGAAGGAATGTGGAAAGAGCCTGGCTGAGTCATGGCACAAAATTTTATGGTAAAAGTAAACTGGTACCATTCCCTGAGGGGCAGCGAGTCCCAGGCAGGGAGCTGCATGGCTGGTGACAGACAGAGAAGGCTAGGCACATGCAATGCAAAGTGAGGTTGGATATTTATTTAGTGGGTTATGGAAGGGAATGGGAAAGGGGAGAAGGGGAGAAGGGGGAAGAGCAGAGAGAGGCAGAGAGAAAGAGAGAAAGAACTAGAGATAGAGAATGGAGGAGGAGAGGGAAGGGGAGAAGAGCAAAGAAGGAAGAGAGGCAGAAGATGCCTCTTCAGGAGAGAGATGGAAAGGAAGGACTAGGAGGCTGGAAGTGGAAAGAAGATCTGCTTGCTTTAGCAGACTGGGGAGGGAGTGGGCGGGGCTTGTCTCTTAAAGGGACAGGACAGACCATTACAATGTACATATATGAAGGTGATCTAAAGGAAATTGCTAAATAATGGGGGAGAAAGCCCCATCTGGACATCTCTTGTCACTAAATGAAGCTTCCAATACTGGGAATGGTCTATATCAAATTGAACTGTTGGTCAAAGGGGGTCCCATAAGAATCCCCAAACAACCCAGGCCGTTGCCAAGACAATGGGTTGCTCTTCAAAAACTGATAGTAAGGGCTCACTACTAAAGACAATATGTACACAATTCACTGAAGACAGAGAAGATGACCTGGTGCCAACATAAAGCCTTCACCCCTACTGATTACTGATCATGGTATGGGAAGGTAGTCTGCATGTTACAAAAGGAGAAAGATAAATACCAACCCGCCTACAAACCAGTCAATCTACAGTGATATCCTGCCTGCAAGATATGCTAGGAAAATGGTGGCATAGACCTTGTAGGAGTAACCAATTAGCATCTGATTTGACTTAAGGCCCACTCCAGGAGACAGACCCATATTAGACACTGCTCAGATGATCAAGAACCGGACACTAGACAACCCAGGGACCTAGGGAAAAATAAAATACTACTCTTCTACTGAAAGAACACAACAGTTTGTAGTCATGTTAGTTAAGATTTTCTGGATGCACACAGATATATTTTAGATAGGCATTCTTTATATTTTTCAAAGATTATAGAATATGGCATTTTAAATGTTTTAATAATTTAGGACTTTTCATGACTATGAGACACTCTGCTCCTGGCAGCACCAATCTACTTCAGGAGGAAGATGGGCATTGAAGAGGATCCTTATGGAGTTTGATAGCCATTTGGGCAAGAAACTGCTCTTGCCTGGACTATTGCATAAACTGGACACAGAGAACCC
>NW_026068119.1:2025839-2037990 GCF_014885135.2 Alexandromys fortis
CACGCAATGAAGCTCCTCCGACCCAGGATGGACGTAGGCTAGAATCTTCCCGGTAAGCGCACCTTGGGGTGCTTACACAGATGATTAGAAATGGGCTAAATTAATATGTGAGAATTAGCCGAGAAGAGGCTAGATAGAAATGGGTCAAGCAGTGTTTAAATGAATACAGTTTGTGTGTTGTTATTTCGGGCATAAGCTAGCCAGGCAGCCGAGGTTCTGGGGACGCAGCCCCGCCGCTCCTATTTCAACAAGTTGTAATTACTTTGAGAAAATATTGTAGTCCCATATAGTGGGTTGGAAGCCTGAGGCAAGAGGATTCTTTAAGTCTCGGCTACATTCTGAGTTCAAGTTCTAGGATAGAGCAAACTACGCTACAGCATAAGCCAGTATCTGTTTCTTTTCATAGACACACATGTATATGTGTTATATTTTAAATACAACTTTTATTCATAAAAGTTTAATGAAGACTAAACTAGAATATTTTAAAATGACTATGTTTCCAGGGAAGATAAAAAAAAACACTCATCTAAGTCCACGGTAAGTAGACATGATCTTCACTAAAATAGAATGGAAGACAATTAAGAAACTATTCAAAACCATCAAATACAAGAACACTACACTGGAAAAGTCTAATATACTTACCCACAGGGCTCTTGAAAGTAGGTAGTGTCAGTGTGCCGATCTAGAGCTAGCTTGGTGTAGGCAGTGTCGCCTCTGGAAAAATCTGAAGTGAAATACCACATCCTTCCATAGATGGTTTCTCTGACACGTAAAATCAAGAAAAAACTATTAGATATTTGTAATATTTAATTTTAATGTAATATTTAATTATATTTGTAATTTTATTCATCATTGTTTATTCTTAATATATAATAATTGTTGTTATAGATTGCTATATATAGATGAAACTTACAGTTAAAAATGCCAATCTTTGAAATTCTGTCACTAATTAATACTCTAGGAATATGAACTGAAAATCACTAAAATGCACATTCTGAAAGCTCAGGGATCACCGCCCTTTGTTTATCTGATTATTTTAATAGCCTCCTCATTCAAGGCTATCCCCTGGGTTTATTTTCCTTTTATAGAAATAATGATGTGGCTGCTTACAGCAAGTGAAAATTTTAATTAATTTATATAACAACTACTGTCTTTCATTAATATTCAGATTTTTCAACAACAGTCATTTTCTAATATAGAAAATCTAATAACAAGTGTGAGAGAGAGTTTTCATATTATTCATATGTCATAGAGGTGTTTGCTTTCATTTAATTGTTTGAACACAGAGGAACAAGAAAAAGAGAAAATGGTATTTTTGTTACAATTATGAGACTGCTATATTAAATTTCCCCTGCAGGATAATAGATTTGATTTTGCATTTATTTTCTCAGTAGGTTCAGATCTGAGGAAAAGATACTTTTTTGATTTGGGTTTTCAAGACGGATTTCACTGTGCAGCCCTGGCTGTCCTGAATCTCATTCTGTAAACAATGCTGACTTGTAACTCAGAGATTCACCTCCCAGATTCTGGGATTAAAGGACTGCGCCACAACACCTAGATTTGAAGAAAGGATACTTTAATCGTTTAGCTTTCAGAGTTCCTTAAACCTAAGAGCAAACAGGAAATGCCTTTCCTCTTGAAACAAAAGTTTCCAATTTTTCTCAGTTGTTTGCATAGCAACAGTTTCTTTTATTTGAGAGCTCTGAAATTGTGTTTCAAACTAAATGGCTCACAAATGCTATTTATTATGTTCTACTACCACTGTCTTCTTGACCTAGCATACTTTGGTACTTGGGGTAACACAATGAACTAGTTAGACATGAATTTTATTAAATAAAAAACAAATACTATTTGTAATGAAGTAAATTTATGTCACATTTAATGCTACAGAAGATAAATCTATATGAGAAATGGAAATTAGTAATGAAAAGAACACTTTATTTAAGATAAATAAATCAGAAGTATATTGCTTACTGTCACAGTGATCCTGGAAAAGTCACTGATTGGATCTTAGAATCAGGTGCTTATCAGTGAGGAACAGACAATAAAATATGATTAAAAGGGTTGCAGACCAAAATATAATATAGGTTGTGAATATGCTAAATGCAATATAATATATCCAATGAAGTATTAACAGCCAATCTATGATTGAGAGTTAGGTATCTATGAAGATGAATAGAGGCAGATGCTTCATGAGCTAGATCTTTTTACATCTTTTAATTGGTGCTCATGTAGACATTAGTTACTGTGCATTTCAGAAAGTTAGTAAATTACCTGATTAAACTGATCCTTTCTGCCAACTTCTCTGTATGCTCTTGAGTGGGAGGGACATTTTCTACAAATGCAATTCCATATAGCAGAAGGTTCTGCAGAAACTTCTTCAGTTCATCGTTTGTTTCTAAGAAACTCTGGAAATCTACAGATGGAACTTGGGCTTGCTGATAGAGTTTAGCATTCCATAATATTCTAGGTTGGATTACCTTTAGTTTCTGCCCTTCATAGCTATTTTTCACCAGCCAATCCAGATCATATCTACTCACATGACCATCTGGCCCTTTTTAGGAGGAAAAAATGATTAAAATAAAATTTAGAAATATTGACAACAATTTACTACTTTAAAATGTTTATTCTTTTGTCAACATTTGTCTTACATTTTTAATTGTTTTATAATTTTATAGATGCACATATATTGATCAAATCCACCTCCTATTCTCTCCCCTCCAACTGTTCTTGCCCATCACTTTCTACTCAAATCTTGATGTGCACTATTTTTAAACAACTGAGTCTACTTCATGAGTCTCTCCCTCATCCATGCTGGGAATTTTGACTGGCTTGATTATGTGCCAAAAGACGCAAAAACTGTGTTTTGTGTGCAAAGGCCTTGTCATGTCCAGCAAGTACTGCTCTTACAAAGTTCATCAAAGAGTACAAGTACCCCCTACACACACACACACACACACACACACACACACACACACATTAATATATTCAGCTGGTTTTGGAGTTGGACAATGGCTCTGTATTTTTCTAAATCCAAGTATGTTGTTAAAAGGAACATGTCGAGTTTCTGTCTCATATCAGGAGCCATCTGGTATGGGACAGAAGAAAGCCTAGGAACAATTTTACTTTCTCCATGCCTATTTTGTCTATATCATATTCTTCATTGAATGTATGCTTATATGAATGATGTTTAAGCTTTTCATGATGAACATAGATTTTCCTACAGATCCTTTTCCTGCAGTAATCTTTGAAGTTTCTAGGAAGAAGATGGGGTCCTACAGCAACAACTCTACCTAATTGAGATGACATTGTGATGCAGACAGCACTATTATAAGACCGCTTTTTTGGGTACCAGATTTGGAAATGGTACACCATTTCATGACATTCTGGCCAGAACTTCAAATAAGAACTTGGAAAAAGAAAACTCTATTGACTGCTTGGAAATTATTTGCAACTATACTAGACAGTAATTTTGAAACTTAACCATCACTTTAATTTGCAGGATCCCTTTAAGAGAACATTGCCCCCATGACAGCAGGAAGCAATTCTAGAAGACGACATCCCCTCCCCCCCCCAAGAAAAGTTTGTTTATAGAGTTGGGAACACTGTTTAGGGGTTGTTGATTATTACTTGTACTAGATAGAGGGTTAGGGTGAAAACTATATAGGGTTAAAAAAGGGGGGGGGAGATAGTAATAGTGGGTAATAGAATGAATACTTGTGAGCTATTATTTATGGATAATTTACAATGGTATAGTTTTTGTATATTAACACAAATTCAAATTATATCTGTTACTTTTGTTTATATTTGTACACCTATGCAAAGTTATTTTGTCAGATTGTATATATGCATGTTTCTATCTCTGTTTAGGACATTTTGTATATTGATACAACTTTTAGGTGTTTGAGATGGCATGTCTCAGCAGGATTCTAGACATCCACACAAAGAGATAGGTTGTACAATAATAACTTTAAGAAACACCTTCATCTATGGAAATAAGTAAACTACAGGATACAACAATAGTGCTTGAGACACTTGGGCCATGTTATCAGAATGAATGACAGCAGATACCCAAAGACAGCACTGCTTGAAGGAATGCACAAGATAAGGTGAAGAGGAAGACCAAAACAAAAACAAAAACAAAACAAAACAAAATGTTGGATAGACAGCATAAAGGAAGACTGTTGAACCTTAGGAATGACAATAACACAAGCATTTAGGATAGGAACAACTAGAGAGCTACCATAAAATGGCTGCCCATGTAAGCTTAAGCATTGCAGAGGCAGCCGGGCAGTGGTGGTGCACACCTTTAATCCTAGCACTCTGGGAGGCCGAGGCAAGTAGACCTTGTGAGTTCAAGGCCAGCCTGGTTACAAGAGCCATTTCCAGGATAGGCTCCAAAGCTACGAAGAAACCCTGTCTCAAAAAACTAAAAAAAAAAAAAAAAAAAAAAAAAAAAAAAAAAANAAAAAAAAAAAATGCCGGGGCATAAATGATTGTATATATACACATTTTTAAATGTGTATAAGTGTTTTGCCTGCATGTATATGAGTGTACTGTGTATGAGTTTCGTGCCCATAGACCAACCCCAGAACTCAGATTACAGATGAAAGGAAACTGGCCAAATTACATCCTCGTCAAGAGCAGCAACTGCTCTTAACTACTGATCCATCTCTCCATTGCCTGTTCTTATATTTTTTTAAAAAAAAATTCTTTTATTTTTTGATTATAATATAATTATATCATTTCCTCCCTTCCCTTTCCTTACTCCAAACCCTTCGATACATGACCCACCCTCCATATTTATGGTTTTTTTTCACTGTTTTTATGTATATTTCCCTAAATACATAAATATAACATGTATAATCTATATGATGTTACTTTTATGTATGATTTCAGGGTTGACAATTTGGTATTGGAAGACCAGTTGAGGTATTCTTTCTCTGGTGTGGACTACCTCTCCTCCAACTTCCAGCATTCCCTTGTTGCTTTAAGTTCTTTGTATAGGGTTGAGATCTTCTGGGCTTTTCCTCATCCATATTAGCATGTCTACTGTTGTTGTCCTTGTTTAGCTCATGTGTAAGCAGTCATATATTGGTGAGACTTTAGGAGTGTGTTTGACATTCCTAAGAGACAGAATCTCACATCAAACTCCCTGCTACTCTAGCTTTTACTTATTAATATATTTTCTAAAACTTCTCATTGACTTTTATTGAGTTATCTAATTTCTCTACTTTTTCTGCCCCTGATTCTTTTGCTTCCTACATGATCCATTCTATTGGTGAGTCTTTCCACTGAGGGTTTTTGTTTTTGTTTTTAACATTTTGAGTTTTTCCATTTCTACCAGCATTTCAGTTTGGCTTTTGTTCAGCAATTATTTTTGTTAAATTTTATTTTTATATCTTGGGTTGACTTCTGCATTTCATTTATGTTTTTGTTTTCATTCTTTTGGAGTACATTCATGTCTTTGAGTTGTTTGAACACAGTTGCAATTATTCTTTTAAGTTCTCTGCCTGGAAGTTTTTCCAGGTCATTTACATTTAGGTGCTATTATTACGTAATTAGCACTTTATGGAAGAGTCATACTGTCTTGTTATTTTTTTTCCTGTTCTGGGACTTGCACATCTTAAGTAGTATGTTGGTCGATGTTTTTCATGTTTTCCCTATGTCATTCTTTTAAAATTTTTCCTTCTTTTAGCAGAGAAATTTACAAGGTTGAGATGCTCATTTTCCTCTGTGGGGCTTATAAAAGAAGTTCTGGAGTGGTGTAGGTAGGCCCAAGTAAACTAAGTCAGATCTTCTTTCTGAAGAAGGCTATGCTGGTTGTATTCCTGAAACTGATGTGGGATTTCCCTCTGTATGCTGTGATTACTGTTAATGAATAAAGAATTGTTTTGGCCCTATAGCAGAGCCATAGAGGTAGGTGGGGAAAACTAGACAGAACTCTGGGAGAAAGAAGGAGTCAGGGAATCGCCATGTAGCCCTGCCAGAGACAGATGCCAGAACTTTTGCCGGTAAGCCATAGTCACATGGCCATATACAGTTTAATAGAAATGGGTTAAATTAATATATAAGAGTTAGCCAAAAAGAAGCTAGAGCTAACAGTTCAGGCCAAGCAATGTTTTAAATAATCTAGTTTCTAAGTGATTATTTCTGGGTTAAGCAGTCCGGAACAAACAAACAGCTCTCTCCTCTTGCCACACTGAAACAAAATTCTTAGGAGCTATAGGTCAGCACAGTGTAGCAGAGTTCATGGTCCTTGCCTTAAGTGTGGCTCCTGGATATATAGGTAGGCCTAAGAAGGGTAGGCCCTAGTTCTTCTCTAGTGCAAGAGGGACAATATGGGTGGGCCTAAGTAGGGAAAGCCTGGTCTTCTTCTTGCTACAGAGGATATGCAGGCTGGGATCCTGGAGAAAAAATCTTGGGAGCTATAGGCAGGCCTAGTACAGAAGGCAGTGGGTAGCACCTGAAGTATGGTTTCCAGAAGGTATAAGAGGGCTTTCAACAGGGGAAATTTTTATGAATGAGGCCATTCAGGCTGGTACAGGGGGTTCCCAAGGAGGTATGGGTTAGTCTAAGCAAGGGAAGCAAGGTCTCCTTACTTTCTGCTGAGAATGTTAGTCCTTATGTGTGAAACCCAAACACTCAGGAAGCTGGAGCAGTAGAATCACTAGCATGAGGCCAGGCTGATCTATATAGTAAATTTAAGGACAGTTGGGGCTATATTACAAGATATTGTCTTAAAAATAAAGTGCAAAACAAATAAAGGCAAAACAAAGAGTGACAAATGATGGAGGAAGGTCATTGGTTAAAAAAATAAAGAAACTGCTTTGGCCATTTTATTGGTTAGAACATAGGTGGGTGGAGTAAACAGAACAGAAGGCTGGGAGAAAGAAGCTGAGTCAGGGAGTTGCCATGATTCTTCCACTCCAGACAGATGCAGGTTAAGATCTTCCCTGGTAAGCCACCTCATGGGCTACACAGATTATTAGAAATGGGTTAGAACAATATGTAAGAGCTAGCCAATAAGAGGCTGGAACTAATGGGCCAGGCAGTGTTTAAAAGAATACAGCTTCCGTGTAATTATTTCGGGTAAAGCTAGCCGTGCGGGCAGCCGGGTGCCGGGAAAGTAGCCCGCCACTCAGACTACAACAGACAAAAGCAGCCATCCTTGAAATGTTTCCTAGTTAGAGATTATCCTGTCTGAAAATTAAGTATGATGTTAGCTGTAACAAAACTAAACAAAATCAAAAGGTTATTGAAATTGCTTCTAAAGCAAGGGGGGAAATTAACTAAAAAAAAACCACACCCTAATTTGGAAAGAGCCAAACTATTTTTTTTAATAAAATTATTATTCTTTAGAAAAAGACCTAAGAAATTCAACAAACTCCTGTATACTTACAAGTGAAGAAGAGTGTGGATTCATTCAGGCGAATGGTCTTTGGCTTGATACATAAATCCACACTGGCAGTATCCAGGCTCCGTTGGTGAGTCTTAGAATTATAGCACGATGCTGAGCGGCAGTGGTCTCGAAGCCAGACATAATCAAAGCGCATTACAGCATTAGCATATTGCAGCTCTAAGAGAAAGATCAGATTTAACAGAAATATTTATTTAGGAAAATTAAATACCAATAGTAAAAAACATTCTTTTTAAAAGACTTTTTACTAATAATTAGAGTAACAAAGGGCAGTCCCTTGGCAGTTGTTAAAAATACTATACAATTTCTATGATACAAATGGTATGATTTTGATATACAAGGCACATAAGACTAGAAAAGGCTTAGATGTATATTTAAATAGGAGAGAGTGCACAAGATATATTTTGTACTATTCTAGCAATTGTATTATGTCAAAGAAATAAAAAAATTGGAATCAACAGAAAGTAAATGACTTACCTACACACCAGTTTACCTATTTAGTGAAAGTAAAATTTACAAAAGCAATAGAAACTCTATGTCTGGAAATGAAATGTAGAAAAGTAATATGAAGAAATCTATTAAATTATTCTAGAAGACTTGAAGGAAGCCAACACATAGAAATACCATGTTCACATATAGGCAATTTCAAAACTAGAAGAGATAAATTCACTTAGAAATCAATGCACAAATTTCATGCACCAATCTATATCTTAGAGAGTTTCATATATTTAAAAAAAGTAATTCTAAAACTCATTTTGAAAAATGATAAAGTTACTACTTTGCAAAACAGAGTATGAAACACCAGCTTTAAAAGCACATTATAAAATTGTACTTTTACATATAATAGTACAGAATCGATCAAGAAAACAGAATGGCATTCCCAACTAGACCCATAAATACATGGAAACATGGCATATAAAAAATGTGTCATTTTATAAAAGCACAAGAAAGATTGACTTCACTAAAAATGACAGTGAAAAAATCATTTGGGAACAGGAAATTCTTATCATTAAGAAATCAACTTCTGATGGGTTAAAATAGATAAAATGAAAAATTTAAATCTCTGAAGATAGAAATTGAAGAAGATACCAGAAAAATGGAAAGACCCTCCCATGTTCATGTATTGGTAGACTCAATATTGTGAAAATGACCATTCTACCATAAACAAGTTATAGATTCAATACAATTCCAAACCAAACCCCACAACATTCTTTACAGAAATAAAAATAGAATCCTAAAATTCATATGGAACCAGAAAAAATCCCAGATAGTCAAAGCTAACATGAGCAAAAAAGAACAATGGGCTGTACCCTTTACCATTAATCATTAATTAAGAAAATGCCCCAGAGGCTTGCCTATAACTGTTAAGGAGATATTTTCTCAATTGAGGTTCCCTCCTTTCTGGTGACTCTAGCTATGTCAAGTTGACATAAAACTAGAAAGCATAGTTAGCTAAGTCTTCATTGCTTCCAACTCTCACTTCTCTTTTTCATCAGTGCTAATTACCTAGGGCACAGGTCTATAATCCTGGCATTCTGGAAGCTGAGATAAAAGGATCTTGAGTTTGAGGCCAACAGAGTTTACATAAGGAGAACTAGGTTAGCTTGTACTACATAATGAGACAATGTCTTAAAAATGATAGATGTATGAATAGATGACAGGCAGACAGACAGACAGATAGAAAGACAGACAACAATGGAAATCCTACTGTTTGCCATGACCTAGATTGTTCTGCAGGACATAATGCAGAATAAAATGCAGCATGAATAAGAAAAACCCAGAGACAGATATTAGGGTTTAACCAAAAGTTCAGAAGAGCAAAACAACCAGCCATAGGTTTTTACCTCTACCTCAGACAGAAAATGGGTGATCCTGCTTCAAAATATCCTCAGACTGAGACTCAGCTGATACCTGTCACCTCCCATCTTATATTCCTCTCTGGTGCTGGGATTAAAGGAATGCAAAATCACCACCTAGCCTCTATTGCTAACTATTGTGGCTTCTGCTATTAAAGGTATGTGTCACCACTGCCTGGTTTGTATGGCTGACTAGTGTGGCTGCTTTGCAGTGATCTTGAGGCATGCTTTATTTATGAAAACACAAATAATATACCACTATAGCTTCCTGTTTGTCTAAAATTAAAAAAGAAAGCTATGACTAATATAAGAAAAACTATATACAATGAGTATAATTAAATATACACAATATATACAAGCAACAAGTACAGCAGCAATGTCCAGTCCATTTTTATTTGACAAATTCAGAGAAAATACTCCATATCTACCCTTTTTTTATGAGTCTAAAGTTTGCATTTAATTTCCTTTCTATCATAACTTGCTTTCTGAGTCTGGTAAACAAGGAAAACTATAACTATCTAGTCATCAACTCGCTCAGAGACCCAAGTGTAATAGAAGACTTCTATTTAATTTCTGGCCACCCAGACCTGAATTATCACACAGAAACTATATTAATTACAACACTTGTTGGCTGATTACTCAGGCATATTTCTAGTGAGCTCTATGTTATTAAAACATCTTAAATGCCATATTCTGCAGATCTCTAAAATGTTTGTAGACAACCTTTCTAAAATATATCTTTGAACTTGAAAACATACCTAATGTAACTACAAGTTTGATTTTAATAGATGATTAGCTACTAACCTGCATTTTCTTATCCTAAACAGATGCTAATAATAATTTTCAAGAACTAGAAATTTGCATTGCATTGTTAAGTGAACTGTATAGGTACAATATCTTGAACAAGATTAGAAATGTATGTACAGTATGTTTTAACAAAATTAATCTCAAATTTGTATCAATATACAAATTTTGTATATAATATACAAATGTCCAATCCAATGTAAAATATTTGAAATTAGCAGTTGCTTTCTAAAAGTAGACTCAATAACCTACCTTTTTATCTCATCATATCTATATCCTCCTTTTTTTCTTTGCAAAGTAGATTCTACCCTTTTATCCTAGCATATCTGCATCTCCTTTTTTTCTTTTCAAAACAAGAACTCTGAATCCAATCTCCTTGTTCAACTTTCCTCCTAGCCATAACAAATAACAAATTGTAACTAACCTCTGAAACAATAACAAATATACATAAGCCATTGAATGGCCAAAAACCACCCACCCCACCTCTTGGGAATGTAGGCATGATATTATTAAATTTACTTCCTGCTGTCTGGGGGCAATGGCATCTTTAGGGGATCCTAAAAAGATTTATTTATTTTTTTTTTTTATTAAAAATTTCCACCTCCTCCCCTCCTACCACTTCCTTCCCCTCCCCCTCCCTCTCCAGTCCAAAGAGCAATCAGGGTTCCCTGCCCTGTTGGAAGTCCAAGGTCCCCCCCCCCACCCAGGTCCAGGAAGGTGAGCATCCAAACTAAAAAGATTATTTTTGTTAATTGCCAAGTCTTGTGAGAGGTAGCTGTATCATTTGTTGTCTAATCTCTATGTAATGGGAAAGTGCAGGGCTTGTCTCAAGTCCTGGCTAAAATAGTCTATTAGGCTCAATCATCTCAGCTAGCCACTTCAAAATTGTTCTGAGCAGTTTGTAGTCCAAAACCAATCTTTAGGTGATGTTTTTCAGCTTAGTTGTATTATCATAATCCTGGAGGAATCATTGTTGTGGAGCCCGATCCTCCCAATGCCAATAGGCATGCTTATGGTTCACTGCAGAAAACTGATAGAGACTCAAACCAGAAATCATATGCAAGAAAGTAGATGAAACCCTTTTCTAGAATAGTTAGTACTCTGTATGACCATTAATATCATGACAAAAAGTTTAATATACATATATTAATCTCATAAAATTTATACCTTAAGGTAACATCTCCCAGCTCAGCTTGTTGGGGCGCTGGGACTGAATCCGAATCGGGAGGGCAACCGGGAGGGTGGTAGCTCCTTTGTCTCAATAGCCTGCCTGCAGCAAGCAAGGTAGGCCCTTTGTTTACAAGCTACCCAAGCAGCAAGGAGATCTTATCCGGGCACCAGGAGAGACATTGGGCTTGCATCCACAACCCACCCAGAGCAGTGAGCCTCGAGGTCCCCTGTAAGGGAGCCCGGGCACCCTCAGACTGTGCTCCAGGGGCTCCTGTGCTCTCCTGGATCCCGCACTGCCTGCCCTGTTCTTCCTTCTGTCCTTGGATCATTGGGCTACCAGGCGGCCCTGTTTAGGTGCGGAGGAATTCCATCTGGACGGGGGAGTGTGTGCTATCCGGGGGCGATCGTCCCGGAAGAGAGCACAAACCCCCCTCCCTCAGCTACTTCTGCAGGGCTGTCTTTCTTACACATGACCCCCCTCCCCCTTCCAAGCCTGCGTTTTCTGGAAGGTCCTTTGCTCAGAAACAGGAACAGTTTTCTGCTCCTACACTAAGGCTTCCAACCCAGAGCGGTGAGTGCCTGCCTACATGTCAGGCCTCAAGGACCCCTGAAAGGGAGCACGCGCACCTTCAACTTGTGAGGCAGGGTGTCCTGTGTTCTACTCGTCCCTGCCCTAACCCCAAAGTTCCTCCTTTTTGTCCGCAGGTCATTGGACTACCAGTCATCCATATTTGGGTGCTGAGGAGTTCCAGCTCAACGGGACGGTCCCTGCTTCTACACTGAAGAGATACACCCAGAGACTCAGTCACAGCAAAGACTGGACCAAGACACCAGGCCTCTCCTGGCTCCATTTGAACGAGGAGATGGGAAGGCGCCAATGCAAGACTTCCTCCAACAACCT
>NW_026068119.1:2043651-2077321 GCF_014885135.2 Alexandromys fortis
GAGCCTAGCCAGTTTGGATGTTCACCTTCCTAGACATGGACAGAGGGGGGAGCCCCCTGGACTTTCCACAGGGCAGGGAACCTTGACTGCTCTTTGGACTGGAGAGGGAGGGGGAGAGGAGTGGGGGGAGGGGGAGAAGAGTGGGAGGAGGAGGAGAAGGGTGGGGGGAGGAGGAGAAGGGTGGGGGGAGGGGGAGGGAAATGGGAGGCTGGGAGGAGGCGGAGACTTTTTTCCCTTTTCATAATAAAAAAAAAAGAAAAAACATTGTTTCTAGTAATACCATGTCTATATCCTTGTTTGCCACAATTATAACATGTGACATTTCTATTTTTCCTCAAATATCTGGAAATCACCTCTCATATCCATGCACCATCATACTCCTGACATTGAATATTACTTGTAACTCAAATCCATTCCTATAAAGGCGCTGACCTAGGCTTTAACAGCCTAATTATCCTTTTGCATAGAGATTGGCATTTTCAAAAGCCAGTGATTTGATTATTATTTTTCTTGCTTCTGAATTTGGTATCATTCTGTTTACTGCTGAAGTCCATCTTTGTAAGAAATCTGTAGCCTTCCTTTCAGTCCTATATAACCTAAAGTTATATTACTCAATTTTCTTTCCTATTTCTCCAATTCTGTCTCAAGCATTCAAAGCTGTTGTGTTGCATAAATCCAGTTTGTGGTCATCATATACAGATTGCCTTTTTATAGTAGCATAATCTCCTTCTTCAAGAATTTGATTTTGGGGTATTTCCATACATTTAGCTTTACTCTATTATTCAATAATCTTTTCCTCTTCTCTGAACAAGGTACTCTATTGTAATTGTGAACCAGGCTCTAAAACACCTTTAACCAATTCTATCTAGTTTTCAGGGGTAATTCTATTACACACTGACCACGAGTTTAACATTTGGTTCACAAAAGGTGAATTCATGCCTCATGAGACTATTGCTCCCTTAAATCCCCTTAAATCTAACACTGGCACAGGAGTCCAGTTAACTATAATGGAATTTTTGACATTTGGCAATTACTATAAAGTTATTGGATATCTTAAGGTTGTTTGTTTGAAAACTTTAGACTTTTCCTCACTATTCTTATAATGCAATGCTGAAATTGGTTCTCAATTAAATTCCTCTGGCTAGATTTGGATTTGAATAGCTGTGTAACCTGTTTTATTAGGTTTTTCTAAGGGCTGTATCTTAGCTCTCAGATGAACCAACTTTTTAGTTATAACCAAAAATAATAAAAACCCAGAGACAGACACTAGGGTTCAAAATAATAATCAGAAAAGCAAAGCAGTCAGCCACTGGCTCTTACCTGTACCTCAGACTGAAAATGAATGATCCTGCCCTCCATGAATCTTCAGACTGAGACTGAGCACGAGACCTGTCTCTTCCCATCTTATATTCCTCTCTAGTGCTGGGATTAAAGACATGCACCACCACAATCTGGTCTCTATGACTAACTATTATGATGCCTAGGATTAAAGATGTGTGCCACCACTGCCTGATCTGTATGAATGACTAGTGTGGCTGCTTTGCACTGATCTTTAGAAAAGCTTTTTTTTATTAAAACACAAATAATATGCCACTATAATGAAATAAGTCAAACATGGAATGAAATATGTGATATGATTTCAGATGTTATGTGGAAAACAAAAAAAAAATTCAACTATACAGAGATAGAGGCTGAAGCAGTAGTTACTGGGAAAAAGACAACTGGGAGGAAATAGGAAATATATATCAGGAGATACATAGTAGAATAGAAGATATTCAAGACTATAAATCTAATATACAATGTGAGTATAGTTAATAGGTTTATAAATATTAGGTTGCTTAATAAGTAATCATTTTATTATCTACATGTATCTCATAATACCATGTTGCATTAAATTTACACTAAATTAAAAATAAAATTTTAAAAAGAGACATTTATTCAAGAAAATATCTACTGAACTTTAGTTAGTAAAAACAGGGACATGTGCTCAGCTTTAGATGCTCTTTGTTCCTACTCTAGCTCCATTAGCAGTATTTTTATAAGGGTAGACAATCCAAAAAAACCTGCAGTTCTGCTGTCAAAGTGAACTAACTTGATTTGGAAAAGAGTTCAGAAAAATCCATGCCCTAGGTTTTGTGCAGGCAAGAAACACAGTAAAAGAATACCCAGAAATCTAATAACATGAACCAGAGAATGAGGTATTATAAAGAGTCTTGAAAAGCTCCAATATGCATTTATGTTTGGAACGACAGACACTTATGCAAGTCTATATGTACACTAAGGAAAGATGGAAAATTGTAAGGGTGTTCTACTTATCCCTGGAAGAAAATGAAGCATTGTGCAGTCATAAAGAAAATATGAGAAAAGGAGAAAATAAAAACAATGGTAGACTTCTAAGTAGCATAAATATTTAATGTGACTCAATTTACACATATATCAATTGGCAAAAGAAACAAACATTGATGGTTTGAGGTTTTTAAGAATGACTTTTGGGATGGCCTATATGCTATTCCAAAGATTCTCAGTCTCAGAACTATGATACATATGCTGAAACAGTATGGCTCCTTCTGATTATTCAATATATATATATATATATATATGTATATATATTCACTTAATTAATGTACTAGCTACTTCAGTATTTGTGGTGGAACCTTCATGGTTTTCATATGAAAAACCATACCTTTTCTTTTTCTCACCTAATTACCTTGGTTAAGGTTTCGAGTCTAATGATCAATAGAAGCAGCAACTGTAACCTTTCTATCTTCTTTGTGATCTTAGAAGAAAGATTTCAATTTAAGAGCTCCAAATATCCAAAGCAATTTTGGCTAGAAAGGACAAAAGTAGAGATATCATATTACCTAATTTCAAAAGATGTTACAAAACCATAATAATGAACATGGCATATAACTGTTATAAAAATAGACAAATTGACCTGTGGGACAAAGAGCTGATGTAGGATTTCCCTCTGAATGCTGTGATTACCACTGATTAATAAAGAAACTGCTTTGGACCTATAGCAGGGCAGAGCAGAGGTAGGCAGGGAAAATTAAACTGAATGCTGGGAGAAAGAAGATGGCGTCAGAGAGAAGCCATGTAGCCCCACCAGATACAGATGCTAGAACTTTACCTCTTAAGCCACAGCCTCGTGGTGATACATAGATTAATAGAGATGGGTTAATTTAAGATATGAGTTAGCCAGAAATACGCTTAAGCTATTGGTCAAATAGTATTGCAAATAATATGGTTTCCGTGAGATTACTTTGGTTCTGGGCAGCCGGGAACAAACAAGCAGCCTCCTACAACAGAGAACCATGTGTTCTAAAGTACACATGAAAACCCACATTCTGAGACATAAAACAAAGCTCAAAAGGTTAAAGAAATCTAAAAATATATAATGTTTTCTCAGTATAATGGAATTAACTAGAAATAAATAATAGTAAAATATAAAAGTACTGTGCACTTAGAAATTAAGCTATAAGCATTTAAATATATGATTTAATAGTTTCAAATAAAATAAAAACATTCTGAACTAAATCAAAATGAGTATACAGTTTACAAAAAAATTAGAAGATGCTGTGGGAAGATTTACAGCTAGTAACTATCTGCCTACTGGGGCGTGGCCTCATAGACTATTTACCTGGATGCGGAAGTGCATCCTGCCCCTTCTCTCCTCCCCCTGGGCCCCATTTTGCTGGTTCGGTTTGTTTTGGATCTCATCTTTATCCATCATTCAAGCAGAGAATCCTGATTTGCAAGTTTTACCCCTTAATAAATGCCAGTCTACTTCTTAGTTCTGAGCTAGTGTGGGATTCCTTTTTTTAAGCGTCCAATCTCTCAACCATCAAGAAAGCACTAAAGAAGTGATTAGAAGGAAATATATTGCAATAAATGCATACAGTAGAAGATCTAAAATTAACAGCCTAAGTTATAACATTAAGAAATAAAACAAGAACAAATTAAAGTTAATGAATAGTCAAAAATGGATAAGAAATAGATTGAAAATGAGAGATAAGAAAAAAATCAATGAACCCAAAAATGATTTCCTTGAAAGAAATAAAACTAATAAATCTTTAGCCAAGTTAGTCAAGATAAAAGGGAAAAGAAACAAGTTACCAACACCAAAAAAATTAGTTTAAAGTTGATTAGCTACAAAAAAAGTCAAGAAAAATATTCCATTCATTTAGTTCCTAAAATAAAGTACCTAGGAATAAATTTAGCCAACAAATAGCATCTCTGTATTCAAAACTATAAAACATTGATGAAAGACTTGAGAATACAGAATAAATATATCATTGGAGCACCTGTAGTCATTGCTGATATAATCAAGTTTAAAAGATATAATGATTGTCATCTTTATAAGGAGAGGCTTACTTCAAAATAATGTAGAGGACAATGTAATGGAAGCAAGATTGAAGTGATGATTCTATAAGCAAGCAAGCAAAGAAACAAAAAAGCCAAGAAAATAGAATAGGTTAACTGAAGATTCTGTCAAAGACCTTTGAAGGGAGTGCAGCCTTACCAATACTATGATTTTCCAAAGACATTGTGAGAAAATATATTTCTATGTTTAATTCGATCTGTTTACTTCTCTAGTTGGCCATGTCAACCTGGAAGAGTGAGCCTAAAAATGAAGTGTTCTGAAGTTTCATGTATATAGCCAACTTTATTCAGAATATAAGATAATTTATAATCTGAGGGTTAAGAAGAATCACCCGAGTAAAGTATACAATTACCAGGACAAGCCACATGTGGCAAAAACATGTTTTTTCATAGAGGCATATGAATAACAACAGCTGAAACAAACTCACATTTATTCATTACAACTGGTAGGAACATGAAAGCAAATTCCAAGAACAATTCTGTGCTTTTAAAAAAAACTGAGGTCACAAGACTCTTGTTTTCTTGGAGTTTTCTCACAAGCACTCAGAATTTCCCTCATACAACTCCATTCTTGGAGTGTGTTCTGACACTATTCAGTTTAAAATCCTTTCAGAAACCTTAGGAATCAATACAATGGGTAAAGCTCGCTCTACCCTTTAACTTGTAGTACTTTCTGTAGTTGTAATATTCCTAGTCTATATGCTTTAAACACTTTACCATGGCTATTGAGGCTTTCTTTTTTTTTTTTTTTCTTAGATGATACAGGGTATGGAGTTTGGCTGGAGCACTGCAGAGTTATCTCTAACTAAGATGGGATTTTAGTGTGCTATCTGTTTTTACCACAATTAAAAATTAATATGTCCTCACACATCTCTTACCCAAATGATCTTCATGTTGGAGCCAAGTACAATTCACAGACTTGGAAGATGTATGGCACCAATGGATGGATAAGGAAAATAAACTTTTAAAGTTGGACAGGTGAAGAGCTTGACCTATGTCTCCTCTCTTCATCAAATTCTGCAGCCTGCTTTGTAGGTGCAACAACTTATGGCACCACATCCTAGAAGACAAGAGAGAGTAACATAATTTATATTAGGCCATGGGAATAATGATACAATTATAAATATAGCTATACGTATTATAAAACAATAGGTTTAATGATCTTAATTAGACAAACCAGATAATTTAAAACCATAGTTATCTTAATTTGTGGTATGGGAAGAGGAAGAAAGCCATGTAACCAAAAAAAGTCTATGTGGTTCTTCAGGTGACTCTATTTAATGACCTGACAAATATGTAGTAAAGTTAGTAAAAACAAAAAACTAATTTTGAGTTGACTTGTGTATGTGTACATATATATGTACACATATATGTATATTTATATGTAGGTTTGATAATATGTACTGAATTTTATGTTGATTTATGAGATGAAACTAATAACATATAAATACCATAGGTAGAGACTCAAAAGAAGGTGATCCCAAAGAAAAACATATAGCTATCCTCCTGATTATGGGAAGTAGACAAGATTGCCGGGCAAAAAATGGGATCTTGGGGGTGGGGTGGGAGGGGGATAAGGGGAGATGGGGAGAGAAAAGTGAGAAGGGGAGGTTGGGGGGAACTTGGGAAACGGGATGTTTGGGATAAAGGAAGGTTGGATAGGGGAGCAGGGAAGCACACATCTTAATTAAGGGAGCCATCTTAGGGTTGGCAAGAGATTTGGTGCTCCCAGGTGCCCAGGGCGATGTCCCCAGTTAGTTCCTGGGGCAGCTGAGGACAGAGAACCTGAAATGACCCTATCCTATAGCCATACTGATGAATATCTTGCATATCACCATAGAACCTTCATCTGGAGATGGATGGAGATAGAGACAGAGACCCACACTGGAGCACCGGACTGAGCTCCCAATGTCCCAAGGAGGAGCAGAAGGAGGGAAAATATGAGCAAAGAAGTCAGGACCACGAGGGGTGCACCCACCCACGGAGACAGTGGGGCTGATCTATTGTGAGCTCACCAAGGCCAGCTGGACTGCGACTGAAAAAGCATGGGATAAAACCGGACTCTCTGAATATGGCGGACAATGAGGGCTGCTGAGAAGCCAAGGACAATGCCACTGGGTTTTGATCCTACTTCATGTTCTGGCTTTGTGGGAGCCTAGCCAGTTTGGATGTCCACCTTCCTAGACCAGGATGGAGCGGGGAGGACTTTGGACTTTCCACAGGGCAGGGAACCCTGACTGCCCTTCAGACTGGAGAGGGAGGGGGAGAGGAGTGGGGGAGGGGAGAGGAGTGGGAGGAGGTGGAGGGAAAAGGGAGATGGCGAGGGAAATGGGAGGCAGGGAGGAGGCGGAATTTTTTTTTCAATAAAAAATTATATTAAAAGACTTTAGTGATTTCTTGGGAGCATTCTGAAATAACAGGCTATGAAGTTGGTGACTAAAAAAAATTTTGAGCTTTTGTGGATGATAGCAGAGAGGAGAATGATAAAAGGCTTTTACTGATATGCATATGTATTATATTTGTTTTCTTCACTGTTTCTTGTTTCTCACCTCATGCAGAGAGGTATTATATATGATGGGCTCCATAAATGAGTTATGGATTTTCTATTTTTAAAATGTTAAAAACATAAAAATGAAGGTAGATGAAGGTAGTATGTGATTTGTAAAGTCTAAAATATTTGCCATCTCTTCAAAGATCCTAACCCATAGTCTAATACTTAGTTTTTATTCAAATATACCCTGCAACATAAAATAAGTCCTTCCAAATCCACTCTTGAGAAGTTGTAAATTCATTCATTACTTATTTTTCCCAATAAACATTAACTCATATTAAATATATACCAGAATTTATCTCTCTCTGCTTGCATATTCCTGCTACCAAAGCTACAGTTAGTTGCGCCTGTTGCCAGGACTTCCTTAAATCATTTGCCAGAATAAATACTTATTTTCAAAAGTTGTTTTGTCAGATATTTTGTCATACCGATACAACTTGGAAAACAACAAGGATACAACTATAAGGACTGAACTGAGTCTGACAGACTGAGGGATTGGTAGAAAAGAAACCAGGGTCAAGGTGGGAGGACACCCATTGGAAAAGTTAAATATGAGCCTCAGACACTGAAAATTATATGTGAAAATGTAATTATTCAGAACAACATAAAGAAGACTATAGCTGTGGGTGGACAAAGCACAGGTATACCTTTTATAAGCAATGATGAAAACCAGGAAAGCAAGGAATTGTATATTCAATCCTTGGAAGTAAACAATTGCCACTCAAGATTGCAATCTTGAGAAAACATATTTTTGAGTTTAATATAAACAGAAAAGTTTATTATAGATTTATAGGTAGGAGTCAAAAGAGAGAAGGAGGGAGGGAAGAATATAGATAGAGAAAAGGGCTCTTGTATAAGAGGAAGGGTCCCAGGAGATAGGATAACATCAAGTTGTTAGTCTGGGGCCTTTTTAAAGGACTAATGGCAGAAACTGGGATGAAGTATGGGGAGGAGTATGAGTTGATTATTTCAGTTGTCCCAGCAAGGTGTTTATGTGCCTCCTCTCAGTTTCAGTTATGTGTTGTTGCGGGAGCTCCTTTCGCTCCTTCATTCAATAGCCGCTGAGATACCAGGTCATTGGAGCTTGGTCTCTCTCTCTCTTTAAAAAAGCGGCCACTTCCCTTTGCTCTCTCTCTGGCTTCTGGCTCTGCTTCTGGCGACTAGGCTCCCTTCCTGATTGCGCAGAGGGCTGTTGTCTGGGATGGTGATCTTTAAGTTTTTCCCCCTTAAATAAATAACCATCCTATTAATCATAATTCCAAACTGGTGTGGGATTGTTTGTGACTTACGCCTTCAATGTAGTCACATAGAGGCTTTATGCAAAAGCACTCACTTAGGGGATAATAAAGAAAAAGAACTGTTTAACTTTGGCACTGCTCCAGCAAAGGAATGCATGGAACTTCTGCTTTGAGGTCCTAACCCCTACCAGACCAGTTTCTGTCTCTTGTTCTCATCATTCTCCTCATCTAAAGAAGTAACGCTGAAATCATTTAGGAGTCAGACCAGGGATCAGAGCCCACAAATACTCTTTGGCAATTCTGGCCTCTGGCAGTACAGAACCAAGGACATTTTAAATTTGTGGCCAAGGGCATGAATCGAGGCCCCAATACATAAATAGTATGTCCTGTTTTTTTTTATTATTATTATCTCCTGTCCTCATCTTTCCCTCCTCTGAAGAGGTGACATTAGATTTCATTAGGGAACTGGGATCATGATCTACATACCCTTTTAAAGTTGAGTAGGGTTGTCAGGTGCAGCAGTTGGGGTACTACTGCAGTGGTTCTTTCTAAGGGACCTTGAATATTCATCAGTGGTTTTATCTGGATAATTGTTATATGTAAGGTGGAAAGGAACTCTTTGGCTAGTGCCTATAAAGTAATATAAGAAAGTAAAGGCAAGACTTAGCATTCCTGTGAAGTTGAAGCCTGGATTGCCTTGGAGATCCTAAAGTGTTGGAAATGCCAGAGCTGTGGCATACCTGCCTAGGAAAGCTGTTAATAGAAAGTAGAAGCAGTTGAAGAGAGAGAAGTGTGTTGCAATCAACAAAGCTGAAAGGAGTTGTAGATCTGAAGCGCAATTTGACCTCAGACATGGAGATGTAGAGTTTGGAGTCTACCCAGCTGGGTTTTGGTCCTGCTTTGGTTCAATATTTTCTCATTGTTTCCCTCCATCCCTTTTGGAAAAGTAATGAATATCCTGTGCCATTATATGTTGAAATAGATAATCTGCTTTTTTGTTTTGATTGTACAGGGGTTAAAGTTAAAAGATTGCATGAATCTCAGAAGAGACTTTGAACTTTTAAACAAGTTTGAGACTGTTATAGGCTATGAGGGCTTTTAAAGGTTGGACTAAATGCATTATGCACTATGTTATGACTACAGGTGTATGGAGGCCAGGTGGTGGTTTCAATAAAAATGGCCCCTTTAGGCCCACTGGGAAAGGCATTATTAGAAGGTGCGGCCTTGTTGGAGTAGGTGTGGCCTTGTCGAAAGAAGTGTGTCATATGGAGAAGGATTTGAGGTTTCAAAAGCTCAAGCCATGCCTAGTCCTGGGAGGTCCTGCTACTCAGAGGTTGCAGTCTATCATGGACTGGCAGCTCTCTCCAAGCTGGGCAACATGGATAACTTCCACTTCCTGGTGGAAGGCACCCTGTTTTCTGGTAGACCTTATTTGGAAACTGTCCCTAGAACTGGATGTCTGACGTATCTCTAATATGACCCTGGAAGCAGTTCTCTGCAAAAACTCTTACCCCTGATGCCCACATGGTAATTAGACATTGTGCTAGGAACATTCAAATAGGACCACACTTCCACATATGATAACTAAGACTTGTAACTAGGAACTTTATGATAGGAGCATGTTGTTTAATGCAAATTAGGTGATTTCCAAACTACTGTTCCCAATCCTATATATTCCCTATACTCTGGAGTAAAGTTGAGCAGAGTCACTGAAGTAGTCTCCTGGACAGATGTCATCCTCATGTTCACAGGCTGTTCAAGGCTTTCTGTCATTGCTTCTACCCCTTGTCCTTGTTGATTAGTAGCTAACAGGCTGTGAAGATAAAGGGGAGCCACAGACTAGTGGTTCCCTGTCTCTTCCTGCTGCCTGCTGATCCATATGTAGAATTCTCAGCTACATTTCCATGACCAAGTCTGCCTACATACTACCATGCTTCCTGTCATGATGATAATAGACTAAAACTCCGATGAAATGTTTTCCTTTATAAGACAAAATAAGATTATATTAGCAATCCAAATCTTAGGCAGAGAACCAATAGAGGCCCAAACAAAGGACATTTTCACATGTCAGAATTAAAGTTCATTAGCATCTCTTGATGGGCTTACAATGTATTCATTGGACTTTTCTCAAGGGTTTTTTGTTGGTCTCCAATGCTGGACTCCAGAGTGATGAACCCAGAATCTGAGCCAAGGTCATAGTGTTCTATATATGAGCAGCATCTTCCTTATAAAGAAGAAAATCCTTAATGAGAAAAATATTGTCTAAACAGCATCTCATACAGATTTGTGATTTCATGAGCTGCTAAGAAAAGAGCCATTTTAATCTTTGGTTATAATTTCCTTTTTGGGTATATAAAACCATGGAGATGGCCAAAATTAAGCATTTTTTTCTTTTTGACTATTAAGTCCAGTTGAGAATATTACCCTTAGGAGTCATTTTATCTTGAGATAAGCCTCTAAAACAAAAAATAAAATCAGTTGCTCCATCTGTTGAGAATGGACCAAAGGCCTCACTTGACCATGGAAGCATGGAAGTATGTATCCCTCTGTGTTGATTCTCCTCACAATCATACTTTTAATATAGAGAAATATAGATATCTCTAGACAAAAACAACCTAAAACAATTTATGACCAGCAAGATGACAGTAGTGTATAATGGATTCTTAAGACTGTCTCAATCTCAAGGGCATAAAACAATAAATTTTGTAACAGGAGTAGATGAATAACTAGGTAAGAATACATTATATCCATTATAATAAGAGTTTTCATTGTTGTGAAGAGACACAATGATTATGACAACTCTTATAAAGAAAATATTTAATTGGGATGACTCACAGTTTCAGAGGTTTAGTCAATTATTATCATGATAGGGAGCATGGCAGTGTGCAGACAGATGTGGTCCTGGAGTAGACAGCAGGTAGTCAACTAAAACACTGGGCTGTATCCTGAGCATAGGAAGCCTTAATGCCTACTCTCATAGTGACACACTTCCTGCAACAAGACCATACCCACTCCAACAAAGTCACACCTCCTAATAGTGCCATTCTCTATGAGATTATGAGGGCCAATTACATTCATACTACCACAGTGTCCAACACAGTACTGTAGCAAGATTTTCTCTGTGCTGTCAGTTCCCAAATAACAACACAGACACTTGTTATTAAATAGGAAAGCTCAGCCTATATAGGTTAGGCTTCTCCAACTAGCTCTTATAAACTAAATTAACCCATTTGTATTAATCTACATTTGGCCCCATGACTTTTTACCTTTCTTCCATCTTGCAATTCCTGTTTCCTCTTATATCCTCTGGTGTTTCTCCTGTACCTAGATTCATCTCCTTTTCTTCTCTCTTTTTGCCTGGAAGCTCTACCTAACCTCTTCCTGCCTGGCTATTGGTAATTCAACTCTTTATTAAACCAATCAGAAGGTATGTTGGAAAAACGACACCTTTACAGTGTATGAAAAGATTATTTGACCACACAGTAATCAGCAAACCTTTAGAACTAATATGGGAGAAAGAAAATAACAAATAATAATTCAACCAACCAGAAAAATCAATCCCCCAAACACAGAAATTCTCAAAACTCAAAAATGACAATGTAGAGACACAGACTGCAACTGAACAGAGTGGACCAAGAGGTGAGTGACCGCCCAACCAGCTGGAGAGCCCAATCTCTAGGCCCTAGGCCCCGGGGCAAAATCCTAAGTCCTGCCCTGCCCTGCACTGGTACACTAGCCAGCCAATGGACAAACCTCCTTCAGGCATGCTGCTCAAAACCCCCCTACAGGACCCTTTAATCTACAAGTCCCACTCTGCCTCCAAACCTACCCATTTCCTACAACCTCAGTGATTCTCCAAGAGACAGACTGTGACTGTACAGAGCAGACTAAGAGGTAAGTGACCAGCCCCTCAGCTGGACAACACAGTCTCTAGCTCCTAGGCCCTAGGGCAAAGCCATGGCCCCCTTCCCCACCTACATCAGTTGTAATAGCTGGCCAATGGGCAAGCCTCCTAGAGGAAGGCTGCTCCAACAGCCTCCATAAGAGCTTGTAAGGGGTTGGAAAATATTTTCCAATCAAATGGATCTAAGAAACAAGCACGTGTAGCTATTCTAATATCTAACAAAACAGACTTCAAAATTATTCAAAAGAGATGGAGTAGGACACTTCATACTCATCACAGGAAAAAAATCCATCAAAGTGAAATCTCGATTATGAACATCTATGCCCCAAATACAAGGGTAGCCACACATGTAAAAGAAACATTACTAAAGCCTAAATCACACATCAAACCCCACACACTAATAGTAGAAGACTTCAACACTCCACCCTCACCAATGGATAGGTCAGCCAGACAGAAACTTAACTGAGAAATAAGAGAACTAACAAATGTCATGAATCAAATGGACTTAATAGGTAGCTATAGAACATTTTATCAAAACACAAAAGAATAGATCTTCTTCTCAGCATCTTATGGAACCTTCTCTAAAACTGATCACATAATCTATAACAAAGCAAACCTCAACAGATGTAAAAAAAATTGGAATAACTCCTTGTATCCTTATTGGATCACCATGACTTCAAGTTAGAATTCAACAACAACAACACTAATTGCAGAAAGCCTAAAAACTCATGGAAACTGAACAATGCCCAACTGAATCACTCATGGGTCAAGGAAGAAATAAAGAAAGAAATTAAAGACTTCCTAGAATTCAATAAAAATAAAGGCACAACATACCCAACTTACAGGACTACAGGACACTATGAAAGCAGTGCTGTAGATAGAAATTTCTGTCCTGCAGCTGTTCAGTCCCAAAGAAACAGAGGCATATATTAATTGTAAACTATTTGGACTACTAGCTTAGATTGATTATTAACTAGATATTACAACTTAAATTAACCCATAATTCTTATCTATGTTTAGCCACATGACTTGGTACCTTTTCTTAGTAAGGTATTCTCATCTTACTTCCTTTGTATTTGGCTGGTGACTATATCTCTGCCTTTCCTTTTCCCAGAATTTTCTTAGCCTGGTCACCCTGCCTATACTTCCTATCTGGCTACTGATCAATTAGTGTTTATTAATATGAATGACAAATCTCTACAGTGTACAAGAGCATTATCCCACAGCACAGTGCTAAGAGAAAATTTCAGAGCACTAAATGCCTACATAAATAAAGTGAAGAAATCTCACACTAGTGACTTAACAGCACACCTGAAAGCTCTAGAACAAAAAGAAGAAGACTCACCTAGGAGGAGTAAATGACAGAAAATAATTAAGTTGAGGGCTGAAATCAATAAAATAGAAACAAAAAATAATCAAAGAATCAATGAAACATGTAGCTGGTTCATCAAAGAAAAAATCAACAAGATAGACAAACCCTTACCAAACTAACTGAAAGGCAGAGAAACTATCAAAATTAATAAATTCAGAAATGAAAAGGAGGACATAACAATAGACAATGAGGAAATCCAGAAAATCATTAGGTCATACTTAAAAAATCTGTACTCCACAAAATTCGAAAATCTAAAAGAAATGGACAATTTTCTGTATAGGTACCACATACCAAAATTAAATCACTACCAGATGAACAACTTAAATAGACCTACAACTCAAAAGGTGATAAAAGCAATCATCAAAAGTCTCCCAACCATAAAAGGTCCAGGGACAGATTGTTTTAGTACAGAATTCTATTAGACTTCAATGAAGGGTTAATACCTATACTCCTCAAATTGTTCCACAAAGCAGAAATGGAAGAAACATTGCTGCTGTAGGATAATGCACTTGAACATTGTAAAGATTTGCCACTCATCTTGGTTTAATAAAATGCTGATTGTCCAGTAGCCAGGCAGGAAGTATAGGGTGGGACAACAAGACTAGGAAAATTCTGGGAAGAGGAAATGCAGAGACACAGTCACCAGACAGATGCAGAAGAAGCAGGATGAAAATGCCTTACTCGTAAAAGGCACCAAGCCATATGGCTGAATACAGACAAAAATTATGGGTTAATTTAAATTGTAAGAGTAGTTAATAATAAGCCTGAGCTAATAGGCCAAACACTTTAAAATTAATATAAGCCTCTGTGTGTTTCTTTGTGATTGAATGATTGTGGGACTGAGGGGGGAAGTAGAAACTTCTGTCTACACATTGTCGAACTCTTTTTATGATGCTACAGTTACCCTGATAACCAAACCAAACAAAGACATTACTAAGAAAGAGATTACAGACCAATCTCCCTTGTGAACATTGATGTAAAATTATTCAATAAAATAATGGCAAATTGAATCCAAAAACACATCAAAAAATTATCCACTATAATCAAGTTGATTTCATTCCGGAGATTCACGGATGGTTCAACATATGAAAATCTGTCAATGTAATTTACCATATAAATAAATTGAAAGAGAAAACCATATGATCATATCATTAGATATTGAAAAAGCCTTCAGCAAAATCTAACACCCATTTATGATAAAGGTCTTGGAGAGATCAGGGATACAAGGAACATATCTAAACATAATAAAAGCAATAAACTGCAAGCCAACAGATAATATCAAATTGAATGGAGAGAAAATTAAAACGATTCCACTAAAGTCAGGAGCAAGACAAGGTAGACCATTCTCTCGATATCGATTCAATATAGTACTCAAAGTTCTTGCTAGGGAATAAGACAACAAAAGTATATCAAGGAGATACAAATTGGAAAGGAAGAAATCAAACCTTCACTATTTGAAGATGATATAATAGTATATATAAGTGACCCCAAAATTTTGTTCAGGGAAGTCCTACAGCTGAAAAACACCTTCAGTAATGTGGTAGGATACAAGATCAACTCAAAAGCATCAGTAGCCCTCCTATATACAAATGATAAAATGGCTAAGAAAGAAATCAGAGAAACATCACCCTTTACAATGACCACAAATAACATAAAATCTCTTGGGTTAAAATGACCACAAAAAAAGGGTGGGGGGAAGGACCTGTATGAAAAGAACTTTAAGTCTTTGAAGAATAGAAATTGAAGAAGATATCAGACCTTGCTCTTGGATAGGTATGATCAACACAGTAAAAATGGCAATCTTACCAAAAGCAATTTACAGATTCAGTTCAATCTCCATCAAAACCCCAATACAATTCTTCACAGATCTTGAAAGAAAAATTCTCAACTTCATATAGAAAAACAAAAAAAACCCAAAATAGCCAAAACAATTCTGTATGATAAAGGCACTTTTGGAGGTATCATCATCTCTGACATCAATTTTTATGATAGAGCTAAAGTAATGAAAACAGCTTGGTACTGGCAGAAAAACAGACAGGTGAGCCAATGAAATAAAATAGAAGATCCTGATATTAATCCACACACCTATAAACACCTGATTTTTGACAAAGAAGCTAAAATTATACAATGGAAAAAAGAAAACATCTTTAACAAATGGTGCTAGCATAACTGGATGTTGACATGTACAAGAATGAAAAAGACCCATATTTATACACATGCATAAAACTCAAGTGCAAATGGATCAAAGACCTCAACATAAACCTAACCACACTGAATCTCACAGAAGAAAAAGTTGCATGTAGTCTTGAACACATTGGCACAGGAGACCACTTCCTAAATATAATACCAGTAGCACAGACACTAAGAGAAACAATTAATGAATGGGACCTCCTGAAACTGAGAAGCTTCTGTAAAGCAAAGGACACAGTCAATAAGACAAAATGACAGCCTGCAGAATGAGAAAAGATCTTCACCAATCCCACATCTGACAGAGGGCTGATATCCTAACTATACAAAGAACTCATGAAACGAGACATAAAATATAAAATAATCCCATTAAAAAGTGGGGTACAGATCTAAACAGAATTCTTAACACAAGAATCTCAAATGGATGAAAGATGTTTAAAGAACTCTTCAACATCCTTAGCCATTGGGGAAATGCAAATTAAAATGACTCTGAGATACCATCTTACACCAGTCAGAATGTCTAAAATAAAAAACACCGATGATAGCTTATACTGGAGAGGATGTGGAGTAAAGGGAACACTCCTCCACTGCTGGTGGGGGTACAAACCTATACAGCCACTTTGAAAATCAGTATAGCAGTTTCTCAGAAAATTGAGAATCAATCTATCTCAAGACCCAGACATACCATTAGCACCACATTGCAGCCTCTGCCTACATACCACTCTTGTGCATATACCCAAAGGATGCACACTCATACCACAAGAACATTTGCTCAACTATGTTCATAGCAGCATTATTCACAATAGCCAGAACCTAAAAACAACCTGGATTCCCCTCAACCAAAGAATGGATAAAGAGAATGTGGTACATTTACACAATGGAGTATTGCTCATTGTTAAAAACAATGACATTTTGATATTTTCACACAAATAAATGGAACTAGCAAAACTATCCTGAGTGAGGTAACCTAGACCCAGAAAGATAAACATAGTATGTACTCACTCATAAGTAGATATTAGATATAAACAAAGGATAACCATCTTATAGTCCACAATTCCAGAGAAGCTAGTTAATAAGGAGAATCCTGAGACTGTAGACTAAAGTTTCTGTATTGTCCAGTCCCATAGCCATTCAGTCCCAAAGAAACACACAGAGGCTTAATTAATTATAAACCCTTTGGCCTATTAGCTCAGGCTTATTATTAACTAGCTCTTATAACTTAAATTAAGCCATAATTCTTATGAGTGTTTAGCCATGTGGCATGGTACCATTTATCAGTGAGGCATTCTCATCTTACTTCCTCTGTATCTGGCTGATGACTGCATCTCTGCTTTTCCTCTTTCCATAATTCTCCTAGTCTGGTTACCCCTCCCTATGTTCCCTGCCTGGCTACTGGCCACTCAGCATTTTATTAAACCAATACTAGTGACAAATCTTTACAGTGTACAAGAGCATTATCCCACAGTAAGATACATACATGGATCCCCCTAGGAAGGGGAAATAGAAAAAGTCTCTTGAGAAAATTAGGAGCATGGAGAGGGGAAAAGAGGTCATAAGAGAAGGGAGAGGGGGGGAAGGGAAGAGAGGAGGAGTACATGAGGGAATGGGATGACCAAGATGGGTGAAGGACAGAGAGGAAGAGCTAGGAAATGGATATCTTGATTGAGGGAGCCATTAAGGGGTTAGTGAGAAACCTGACACTAAGAAAATTCCCAGGAATCCACAAGGACGACTCAGGTAAGACCTTAAGCAATAGTGGAGAGGGTACCTGAACTGGTCTTCCCCTGTAATCAGATTGATGACTATTTTCATTGTCATCATAGAATTTCCATCCAGTAACTGATGGAAACAGATGCAGAGATACACAGCCAAGCACTGGATCGAGCTCACAGAGTCCAATCGAAGAGAGGGAGGAGACATGACATAAGCAAATGGGTCAAGACCATGATGTGGCTACCCAAGAAATACCTGACCTGAGCTAGTGTGAGCTCACTAACTCTGGGGGATCCTGTATAAGACCAAAGTAGGCCCTCTAAATGTGGGTGACAATTGTGAGGCTTGGACACCAGGACTTATCCCTACTGTTTGAAATGGCTTTTTGAAGCTCATTCTCTTTGGAGGGATACCTTGCTCAGCCTAGATATGGATGGGGTGGGGCTTGGTCCTGCCTCAAAGTGATATGCCAGACTTTGCTGACTACCCATGGGAAGAAGCCTACACTTTCTGAGGACTGGATGGGGGTGGGGTGGGGGAAAGTGGGGGGAATGGAAATAGGAGAGGGAGTGTGAACTGGGATTTGTATGTAAAATGAGAAACTATTATTTTATAATAAAAAGAAATAAAAAACAATGTAAATGACTTCAACTCTTCAATTAAAAGACATAGACTATCTGACTGAATTAAAAAACAGGATCCATCTACATATTGTCTCTGAAAATATGCCTCACTCGAAAAGATACAGAATGAGAATGAAAAGATAGAAATCAGCCTTTAAGTAAATATAAACTGAAAGTAAGCTATTGTTGCCATTATAATATCAGAAAAAGTAAGGTTCAAACCAAAATTAGTCAGAAGAGATAAAGAAGCCATAATAATAAAGAAAACAATCAAGAATATATAACAATTACAAATATATGGACTAAATGTTGGAATTCTCAATTTCATAAAATATTAATAAATATAAAATCTCAGAGAATTACTGGTGCAATAATAGTAATTTTCCTACCAGATCCTCATCTATAAATATGTCATGTAAAAGAAAAGTCAATATAGTTCAAATGAGCCTAACACAAGTATATTGTGTATTCCAGTCAAAAAATCCAGAATATACATTCTTCTAGTAGAACATGGAATATTCTACTGACTGTTCTATGAAAATTTAAAAGAAATCCCTTAATTCAAATGAAAATAAAAGCACAACTTAACAGAACCTTGTGAATACAACAAAAGCATTTCTGATAGGAAGGTTTATATTATGAACGTTTTCTTGAAAAATCAGAGAATCTCAAAAAATAATGATGCATCTCAAGGTTTCAGAAAAACATAAACAAGTCAAACTCAAAAGCAGTAGATGTAGGGGACTAGAAAAAGATGCTCAGCAGTTAAGAGTACTTGCTTCTCTTGCAGAGGACCCTGGTTTGGTTCTTAAATCCCACATTAGGGCCTAATAAACTGTGACTCTTGTTTCATAAGACCTTAGTTAAGCTATGGTGGGTTGAGTGATAAATGTCTCTCACTGGCTCAGATGTGTGAGCACTTGGCCCTTCACTAGTGTTTTTATTTAGGTAGGTTTAGGTGGTAGAGCTGTATTGGAGGATATAGTCACTGGTAGAGGGCTTTGAGAGTTTATAGTCTCATCTCACTTCCAGTTCACTTTCTGTTTCATGTTTGCAATTAAAGTGATCTCTCAGCTTCCTGCTCCTTCTACCTTGCTTGCTGCTTACTGCCACACCTCTCTGTTGATTTGATATATTCTTATCTCTCTGAAACTGTAAGCCAAAATAATCTCTACCATAACTTGCTTTTGGTCATGGTGCTTTATCATAGTAACAGAAAAGTAACTATTAAAGAAGTTGGCACCAGGAACTTGGGGGTTGTGATAGATCTGATCATGTGGCTTTTAAGGCCTGGAAAGTTTTGTGAAAGGAAAATGAAGGAGTTTGGAGCTTTTGGCTTGAAAATCTATGGAGTGATTAGAGCTTAATGGGCTGTTATGGGAACTTGGAAGATAATGCTGAGAAAAATGCAGATGATGGTGGCCTGGCTTACGAGTTTCACAGAGAAGTTTAAGAGTCCCTTAAAGACTTCTTGGGGGTGTTTATGTGATATATTTGAATTGACAGTTGTGAAAGTGAAACCTTTGCTTTACTGTGACAATGGATACTCATCATCTGGAGCAGAAAAAAATCAGATGTGATTAATAGCAGATCAGTATCACAGAGGCAAAATCTTCTGGAAAGGTGTTTTTTTCAGGGTCTATAAACCAAAGCTGTAGTCCAGTGGGGTGGAGTGGGGAAGGAGGGGCAAGGATATCAAAATGGCAGAACTTGGCAAATATTGTGTAAGGTTCCCAAGCGATACTGATTTTGGTGGCATGAAAGCTTCAGAAATGAAGGGGTCATGGAAAACAGCTGAGTCTTGGCACTTTAAGCATGGAAGCATAAGAATGTGAGCCTATTTCCATCTTGTCTGAAGGTCAGACTGTTTTAGCTTGTTATAAGTTGTTGACAACAAGTGTGACTACACATCCTGACCTAGGGTGTGGTTACTTGGTCTTTTTGACATTAAGATGGCCCATACAGGTAGATCCATTCCACCATGACCAATGGTCAGGATATTCAAGCATACTTTTGCTCCTTGTTTTGAAATAGGAGGTTTAAATATTGGAGTGGCTGTCGTCAGGATACTTGTTCTACAGTGGGTTCACTACCTAAACAACAGAATGTTTTTTGTTTATAAATATTTGTTTACATTTAAAGGGGGATATGCTACAGATTTGCATTGGTATGGATCCTGGTTTAGTCATACAAATTTAAGGTCCATTTTGTTATATGTACATGTATGTTTCTGCTCTTGATTAAGGTATTGTGATTGTGTAGTTCATTTAAAAATGTAATGTATAATTAAGAAATATAGATTAATAGTCATTTATAATAGTCAAGCTTGTAGTCATGTTAGTTAGGTTTTCTAGATGTATAGAGATATATTTCAGTTAGGTATTCTTCAAATCTTCCAGAGACCTTCAGAATATGACATTTCAAAAAAAAATTAGGACTTTTCATGACAATGAGACATATCTGCTCCTGGCCGCACCAATTACTTCAAGAGGAAGATGGGCATTAAAGAGGCTCCTTATAGAGTTGTTTGACCATTTGCAAAAACTGCTCTTGCCTGGACTGCTTGATAAACTGGACATGCAGGACCCACAGAGAGATGACTGCTGAACTTGCTTAAAGGTGAGATGATCCTTCAGGGTTCCTGCTTCATAAAAGAGTCTGCCAGACACATTCAGGACACACAAAAAAAGTGACTGACAAACTGCCAATATAGGCAAAACTGTTTTTGAAATTTACTGCTTCATAAAAAAGTCTGCTGGATACTATGGGCCTGTAGGCTGAAGACGAATGCCACAATGTTACAAAAGAACTTTGGGTGACTGTCCAGGCAGTGAGATGTCTGTCAATTCTAGAGTTTTGGAAGTTGCTTACAATGTACTTCCTGTTAACTTAGGTAATATTATAACCTTCTAGAGTCTTTGATGGAGTTAATACATAGATATAGTTTTCCTTAGTTATAATAAAAGATAAAGTAGATATAAATATTATAAATGTAGTTCTTGCTTGATACCTGTTTTGTTATATGTAATTTTACTATGTTAAAGTTAAAGTCTTCCTTTTTGTTTAAACAGAAAAGGGGGAAAGGTGTGGGAGGTCCTTCTGTCTATGTGTTACTTTTATTGGTTAATGAATAAAGAAACTGTCTTGGCCTATAGTATTGGAGGAGGAAGGCAAAGTTAGAGAGAAGCAATGGAGCTGCCAGAGACAGATGCTGGGAATTTTAGCTGGTAAACCACTGTCATGTGGCAATACATGGATTAGTAGAAATGAGTTAAATTAATATGTAAGAGTTAGCCAATAAGAAGCTAGAGATAATGGGCTAAGCAGTGATTTAGTTAATACAGTTTCTGTGTGATTATTTTGGGGCTAAGCACCTAGGAACTAACTAGCGGCCCTCCTCCAACAAATGGCTTGATGGCTCCAAGTACTGAAATAAGTAGCTGTTCAAGTTGTCCTTTGTATCATGTTAAAGCAGTCTTTTGTCTTCTTTCCCCTGTTGTATTGGGTTATAAAAGTGTATGAATAATTAAATGTAGGTAATTTCAGTATTTACTAGAACTCCCTCCCAGTACTAGCCTATGTTTTCTGTTTTATTTTAACTTGCATCTTCATACCCTTTACTAACTTTTCTAATCCACATGCCCCTACCCTGGTAAATGGTATGTTTGTTGAAGCTGGTCTCTGACATTTAAGGGGCGGGAGAGGCCACTGGTGAAGGTTCAGCCTTAGTTGTAATAGACACACATGGATTGAAGTACTCATTGAGAGAAGCTAAAGTTTGGAACCATGTGACAGAGTTATAGTCCCTTCAGAAAGACCAGGAGGTCATTGAGGAAGGTACATATTTAGTTGCAGTGCAGATCCCAGGATATTGGAGATGTCATGACCATGGTATGACCACCAAAGACAAAAGTAAGTGTGGAGTGGAGCCAGATGGGCCTACCAGACAAGCTGTGTGTTCTGTGGATTACAGAGTCAGAGAAGTGAAGCTTGTTTGAACACTTTGAACCTAGAAAATTGTGACAAAGTTCTAGATGCCAGGCACTAGGTTTACACTTCTTGATGAGCCTGTAAGAAATACACTTACTTTTAAAAGAAAACTTGGCTTTTAAAGTGTTGTAATTTTTAGAGACTCCTGGATTTTTAAAGTTGGACTGTGTCTTAGATTATGATAGTAACATGAGATCTTGGGGACAAAGAAGAAAAGAAAGGTTATGGTTGATGGTTGAAGAGCAAGCTGACAAGGTATCAACTGTATAGGATTTTGTTAACTTGATACAAAGTAGAGTCATCTTGGAAGATGAGAACTGAATTAAGCAATTATCTTCATCAGATTGACCTGTTGGCATGTTTGTGGGGGTATTTTTTGATTAATGATTGATATTGGAGAGCCCAGCCTACTGTGATTGGTGCTATCCATAAGTAGTTGGGTCTAGACTACACAAGAAAGGTAGCTGAGCAAGCCAGAGGAAGAAAGTTAGTAAGCAGCTTTCCTACAAGGTTTCTGACTCTTTCCCTGCTTGAATCCCTATGCTGAGTTCCTTAAATAATAGAACATGATTGTGACTGGAGAGAATAAACCAAATAAACCCTTTCTTCCCAGCTTAATTTTCATCACAGTGTTTTGTCATAGTAACAGAAAACACTAGGATGTGAATCTAAGAAAGAGAGAAGACACGATAAGAAAATTAGAGATAAAAATAAAACACTACAATAGATTACAATCTACTGTATAAATCCAGAGTATCATATTTTGAGAACTTGCATTAAAACCTGGAAAATCTAGAAGAAAATGATAAATTACAAGTTACATATGAAGTACCAAAATTAAATCAAGAAGATATAAAACATTAAACAGACCCATAACAAGAAGTGAGATTGGAACAACAAACCTAGGAACAAATACATTTATCACTATATTCTACCAAACCTATAAAGAAGAGCTAAGACCAATATTTCTCAAATTTTCCATAAGACAGAAGAAAGGAATGCTAGCAATACATTCCATAAAGTCAATATTAACATGATATAAAAATCAAATAAAGATACAACAAAAATGAAAACTGGAAACCAATTTTCTTAATGAGTATAAATGAAAGTTTTTCAATAAAATACAAACTGAATTAAAAAACATATTAAGAAAATTACATACCACGTTCATCCAAGGATGTATATACCACAGAGCCATAGTAACAAAACCAGCATGGCACCAACAGGAATAATAGGCAGACAGTGTAATGGAATAGAATAGACCAGAAGTAAACCCACACAGCTATATATCATATTGCTTGTGGGAATATGGATAGAAATGAATATAATTATGCTAGACAAAATATGCAAGACTTAAAAAAGACAAATATTTCATGTTTTCCCTTACCTTTATATGAGAGAGAGAGAGAGAGAGAGAGAGAGAGAGAGAGAGAGAGAGAGAGAGAGAGATTTTTTTTTCAGCCAAACAGAAGGATAAAATTCTGTCATTTGGAGTAAAATGGGTAAAACTAGGCACACATACTCACTCATATGTGGAGGTCAAACATAGTTGATCTAAATACTGAATGATGATTAATCAAGGTCTGAAAGGGTATATATGTGTGGGAAGATAGATAGGGAAGGATGGATTTCATCGTTTCAAACTGAATGCATATATGGAAATACTACAGTGAATCCCATTAATATGTGCTAATAAAAATTAAATGTTATGAAAATTAGAATATTTATACTAATTCGATTTACCCTCCTTTTCTCAAATGCTATTAGTATTTTTCATTTAAATGTTTTATACAATGTATTTTGATCATATTCTTTCAGCTAGTCTAACTCCTTCTATATGCTCTCAAACATTCTATCCACCCAACTTCGTGTTATCTCTCTCCTTTAAATACATATACATATATCGCATATGATATTAACATTTTATAGTTATTAAGCATTCATGTCTATACAGATGTGTAATTTCTTTATTGTATTTCATACCTAAGTTTTCATTTAGGATCATTTTATTTTCTGCCTGAGGATCTTTAATATTTTATTCAGTTTTTGGTTATAGGTTCCACAGATTAAGGACTATCTAAGAAACATATATTTTACATCCACATTTAAAACCTTTACATAAAGTTCACCAGGCATAGACTTATGTTTGCAGTTACTTTAATATGCTGAGAGGTGTTGTTCTATTATCTTCATAAGTTTGTTCTTTGACAAGTTTATACATGCATATAATGCATTTGATTATTATTCTCCTTATCTTTTCTATTCTCTCTCCCACCCTAACCAATCTCCTCCTACTAGTCTCTTTCTGAAATACATGATGTTTACTCTGGGGTATTGAGGGAAACATATGAGGTCTTGGGAAACCCCGTAAGTTTGGTGCATGGTTCTGGGACTCCAACTGTTTTTTTTTTTTTTTTTTTCAGAAATTTTATTAAAATACAATCAGATGAAGTTTTCTTTACATTTATTCTGCTTTGTAGTATAGAACATTTTTTTAAATATTTATTTATTAGGTGTACATTATTCTGTTTGCTTGTATGCTTGCAGGGCAGAAGAGGGCACCAGACCTCATTACAGATGGTTGTGAGCCACCATGTGGTTGCTGGGAATTGAACTCAGGACCTTTGGAAGAGCAGGCAATGCTCTTAACCACTGAGCCATCTCTCTAGCCCTATAGAACATTTTTTAATTTATGATTTTATATTTGTGATTAGTAGAATTCAAAGATGACTTCCACCTTTACTGTTGTTTAATAGCTACCCCTGAAATGTGAAAGGGGACTATAAATATAAGATCTCACTTGCGCCCTTCCGCAGCGCCAAAAGATCCACCAGCTCAGCCTGTTTGGGTGCTGGGACGGGGTACTGAGGGCAACAGGGCGGGCAGGACTTCCTTTGCTATAGCAAGGTAGGCCTTTGTCAGCGAAATCCCTGGCCAGCAAGGGAATCTGACCCTGTTCCGGAAGACACATCAGAGGGGTGAGTGTGTTCTTGACCCACGGCAGGAGCCCGGAAACGGAGCACGACATTCGCCGACCCCCTTCACACCTCGGTCATTTGGCAGGGACTGCTCCCCTCTGCTAAGGCCTCTTTCTCCCTAATCCATCCCAGACTGCGCCCAGAAACTTCCTCCCTTCTTCCTCCCTTCTGCGGGGCCACAAGATCTGCCAGCTCAGCCTGTTTGGGCACTGGGACTGGGTGCTGATGGCATCAGGCTGGCGGGAGTTCCTTTGCTTCAAATAGCCTGCCTGCAGCAAGGTAGGCCTTTTGTCAGCAAGGTCTCTGTCCAGCAAGGGAACATGATCCTGTTCCATAAGATCCATTGGATAGCATTTGAAGGAAGAGATAGGCAGGTGCCAAGGCAAGAATTCCTCCACCAATCTGAAAAACAACATGAAAACACCAGCACCCAGTGATCTTACAACAGAAGGTCTTGAACACACTAATACAGAAGAAGTGGAAAAAATTGACATTATGAAAGCGATAGAGTCCCTTAAACAGCATGTAAAAAATGCCCTTATAGAAATGGATGAGAAGTATAACAAAAAGTTTGAAGAAATGAATAAATATGTAAATGATACCCTGGGAAACCAAGAAAAAACAATCAAACAGGTAATGGAAACAGTTCCAGGATTAAAAACTGAAATGGAGGCAAGGAAGAAAACACAAACTGAGGGCTGACTGGATATGGAAAATCTAGGTAAATGAACAGAGACTATATAGAAACAAGCATAACTAATAGCATACAAGAGATAGAAGAGTTTCAGACTCTGAAGACACCATAGAGAAAATAAACACACTGATCAAAGAAAACAGCAAATAAAACAAATTCTTATCACAAAACATTCAGGAAATATGGGACACAATAAAAAGACCAAACCTAAGAATAATAGGGATAGAAGGAGAAGAATTACAGCTCAAAGGCCCAGTAAATTTATTTAACAAAATTATGGAAGAAAACTTTCCCAACATAAAGAAAGATATTCCTATGAATATTCAAGAAGCATACAGAAAACCAAATACACTGGATCAAAAAAAAACCATCCCCTCGCCATATAATAATTAAAACACAAAACATACACATTAAAGAAAGAATATTAAGAGCCACAAAGGAAAAAGGCCAAGTAACTTATAAAGGTAAACCTATAAGACTTACACAGGACTTCTCTATGAAAACCATGAAAGCCAAAAGGTCCTGGATAGAGGTACTGCAGAAACTAAGAGACCATGGATGCAAGCCCAGACTACTATACCCAGCCAAGTTATCCTTCACTATCAATGGAGAAAAAAATATTACAGTATAAGAACAAATTTAAACAATACATAGTCACAAATCCAGCCTTACACAAAGTGATAAAAGGAAAATCACAACCTAAGAAATCTAACATTGCCAACACTGCCTACAATAACTCAGACAACTAGCAACCCTTCACCAGGACAACTCAAAAAAGGGAAACACACAAACTCTACCACCAAAAAAATAATAATAACCAGAGTCAACAACCACTGGTCATTAATATCACTTTATATCAATGGACTCAATTCACCTATAAAAAGGCACAGGCTAAGAGATTGGATACAAAAACAGGATCCAACATTCTGCTGTTTACAAGTAACACACCTCAACCACAAAGACAGACATCTACTCAAGGTAAAGGGTTGGGAAAATTTTTTCAAGCAAATGGTCCTAAGAAACAAGCAGGTGTGGTCATACTAATTTCCAAGAGATCTGACTTCAAACTAAAATCAATCAGAAGAGATTGAGATGGTCATTTTATACTCATGACAGGAACAATTCATCAGGACAAAGTCTCAATCCTAATCACCCACTTATATAAAAGAAACATTACTAAAACTCAAGGCAGCCATCAAACCACACACACTAATAGTAGGAGACTTCAACACTCCTCTCTCACCAATGGACAGGTCAATCAGACAGAAACCTAACAGAGAAATTAGAGAATTAATGGAGGTAATGAATCAAATGCACTTAACAGACATCTATAGAACATTCCACCCAAATAGGAAAGAATATACCTTCTTCTCTGCAGCTCATGGAACCTTGTGGAAAGTTGACCACATACTTGGTAAGAAAGCAAACCTCCACAGATACAAAAAAAAAAAATTTTAGGGACCACCTGTGTCTTATCAGATCACCACGGATTAAAGTTAGAATTCAAGAACATCGCTACCCCCAGAAAGCTGACAAACTCATGGAAACTGAACAGTCAACAACTGAACCACACCTGGGTTAAGGAAGAAATAAAGAAAGAAATTAAAGTCTTCCTTGAATTTAATGAAAATAAAGAGACAACATACTCAAACTTATGGGACACTAATAAACCAGTCCTAAGAGGAAAGCTAATAGCACTAAGTGCCCACTTAAAGAAAACGGAGAAAGCACACATTGGAGACTTAACAGCACACCTGAAAGCTCTAGAAAAAAAAAGAAACAGACTCACCTAGGAGGAGTAGAAGACTGGAAATAATCAAACTGAGGGCTGAAATCAACAAAATAGAAACACAGAAAACAATCCAAAGAATCAATGAAACAAAAAGCTGGTTCCTGGAGAAAATCAACAAGATTGATAAACCTCTATCCAAACTAATAAAACGCCAGAGAGTGAATATGCAAATTAATAAGATCAGAAATGAAAAGGGGGACATAACCACAGACACAGAGGAAATTCAAAGAATCATTAGATCTTACTACAAAGGCCTGTATGGCACAAAACTGGAAAATGTAAAAGAAATGGACACGTTTTTAGATAAATACCATATACCAAAGTTAAACCAGGACCAGGTGAACAACCTAAATAGACCTGTTAGTCGCGAAGAACTAGAAGCTGTTATCAAAAACCTCCCTACCAAAAAAAGCCCAGGACCTGATGGTTTCAATGCGAAATTCTACCAGAACTTCCAAGAAGACCTAATACCTATACTCCTTAATGTATTTCACAATATAGAAGCAGAAGAGTCATTGCCAAATTCCTTTTATGAAGCTACAGTCACTCTGATACCAAAACCACACAAAGACTCAACCAAGAAAGAGAATTACAGGCCAATCTCACTCATGAACATCGACGCAAAAATCCTCAACAAAATACTGGCAAACCGAATCCAAGAACACATTAGAAAAATTATCCATTATGATCAAGTAGGCTTCATCCCAGAGATGCAGGGCTGGTTCAACATACGAAAATCTATCAATGTAATCCATCATATAAATAAGCTGAAAGAAAAAATCATATGATCATTTCATTAGACGCTAAAAAAGCATTTGACAAAATTCAACACCCCTTTATGATAAAGGTCTTGGAGATACTAGGGATACAAGGGTCATACCTAAATATAATAAAAGCTCTTTACAGCAAGCCAACAGCTAACATCAAATTAAACGGAGAGAAACTCAAAGCCATCCCACTAAAATCAGGAACATGACAAGGCTGGCCACTCTCTCCATACCTCTTCAATATAAATTCTAGCAATAACAATAAGACAACATGAGGGGATCAAGGAGATTCGAATTGGAAAGGAAGAAGTCAAACTTTCGTTATTTGTAGATGATATGATAGTGTACATAAGTGACCCCCAAAACTTCACCCAAGAACTCCTACAGCTGATAAACACCTACAACAATATGGAAAAACAAAAAACCCAGGATAGCCAAAACAATCTTATACAATAAAGGAACGTCTGGAGGCATTACCATCCCTGACCTCAAACTCTATTACAGAGCTACAGTATTGAAAAAAGGTTGGTATTGGTATAAAAACAGAGAAGTCAACCAATGCAACGAATAGAAGACCCAGACTTTAACCCACAAACCTAGGAACACCTGATTTTTGACAGAGCATCTAAAAGTATACAATGGAAGAAAGAAAGCATCTTCAACAAATGGTGCTGGCATAACTGGATGTCAACCTGTAGAAGAATGAAAATAGATCCATATCTATCACCATGCATGAAACTCAAGTCCAAATGAATTAAAGACCTCAATATCAGTCTGAATACACTGAACCTGATAGTAGAGAAACACATGGGCACAGCAGACCACTTCCTACATATAACCCTAGCAGCACAGACATTAAGGGCAACATTGAACAAATGGGACCTCCTGAAACTGAGAAGCTTCTGTAAAGTCAAGGACACTGTCACTAAGACAAAAAGGCAACCCACTGACTGGGAGATCTTCACCAACCCCACAACTGACCAAGGTCTGATCTCCAAAATATATAAAGAACTCAAGAAACTAGACTTTAAAATGCTAATTAACACAAATAAAAAATGGGGCACTGAACTGAACAGAGAATTCTCAACAGAAGAAGTTCAAATGGCCAAAAGACACTTAAGGTCATGCTCAACCTCCTTAGTGATCAGGGAAATGCAAATCAAAATGACTTTGAGATACCATCTTACACCTATCAGAATGGCTAAAATCAAAAACACCAATGATAGTCTATGCTGGAGAGGATATGGAGTAAGGGGAACACTCATCCATTGCTGGTGGGAATGCAAACTTGTGCAACCACTTTGGAAATCAGTGTGGCGGTTTCTCAGGAAATTCAGGATCAACCTACCCCTGGACCCAGCAATACCACCCCTGGGAATATACCCAAGAGAGGCCCTATCATATTACAAAAGTATTTGTTCAAATATGTTCATAGAAGCATTATTTGTAATAGCCAGAACCTAGAAACAACCTAGATGCCCTTCAATGGAAGAATGGATGAAGAAAGTGTGGAATATATACACATTAGAGTACTACTCAGCAGTAAAAAACAATGACATCTTGAAATTTGCATGCAAATGGATGGAAATAGAAAACTATCCTGAGTGAGGTAAGCCAGACCCAAAAAGTTGAACATGGGATATACTCACTCATGATTGGTTTTTAGCCATAAATAAAGGACATTGAGCCTATAATTCTTGATCCTAGAGAAGCTAAATAAGATGGTGAACCTAAAGAAAAACATATAGTTATCCTCCTGGATATTGGAAGTAGATAAGATTGCTGGGCAAAAATTGGGAACTGGGGGTGGGGTGGGATGAGGGAAAGGGGAGATGGGGAGAGAAAAGTGAGAAGGGGAGGATGGGGAAAGCTTGGGGGAATGGGATGGTTGGGATAAAGGAAGGGTGGATATGGAAGCAGGGAAGTATATATCTTAATTAAGGGAGCCATTTTAGGGTTGGCAAGAGCCTTGACTCTAGAGGGGCTCGCAGGTGTCCAGGCCGATGTCCCCAGCTAGGTCCTTGGGCAGCTGAGGAGAGAGAGCCTGAAATGGCCCTATCCTATAGCCATACTAATGAATATCTTGCATATCACCAGAGAACCTTCATCTGGCGATGGATGGAGATAGAGACAGAGACCCACCTTGGAGCAATGGACTGAGCTCCCAAGGTCCAAATGAGGAGCAGAAGGAGGGAGAACATGAGCAAGGAAGTCAGGACCACGAGGGGTGCACCCACCCATGGAGACTGTGGGGCTGATCTAACTGGAGCTCACCAAGGCCAGCTGGACTGGGACTGAAAAAGCATGGGATAAAACCGGACTCTCTGAACATGGCGGACAATGAGGGCTGATGAGAGAAGCCAAGGACAATGGCACTTGGTTTTGATCCTACTGCATGTATTGGCTTTGTGGGAGCCTAGCCTGTTTGGATGCTCACCTTCCTAGACCTGGATGGAGGGGGGGGAGACCTTGGACTTCCCTCAGGGCCGGGAACCCTGACTGCCCTTAGGACTGGAGAGGGAGGGGAAGGGGAATGGAGGGCGGGGAGTGGGGGGAGGGCGAGGGAAAAGGGAGGCGGTGAGGAGGCGGAAATTTTTAGTAAAAAAAAAAGATCTCACTTGTATAATTAGATCTCCCTTTTACAAATAGGATGGCATAGTTGACTACAAGAAAGAAAGACGAACCTCTAGGTTTTTCATTTCTGGCTATTATGAATAAAGCTACAATGAACATAGTTGACCAAGTGTCCTTGTGGTATGATTGAGCATCTTTTGGGTATATGCCCAAGAGTGGTATATCTGGATCTTGAGGTAGATTAAGTCCCAGTTTTCTAAGGAACTGCCATATTGATTTCCAAAGTGGCTATATAACTTTTTACTCCCATTAGCAGTGGAGGAGTTTTCCCTTTACTCCACATCCTCTCCAGTATGAGTTGTCACTTGTGTAACTTATTGATCCTAGCTATTCTAACAGGTGTTAAGATGCAATCTTAGAGTAGTATTGATTTGCATTTTACTGATGGCTAAGGGTATTGAAAATTTAAGTGTTTCTCATCCATTTGAGATTTCTCAATTGAGAATTCTGTTTAGATATGTACCCATTTTTAAAATTGGATTGTTTGGGTTTTTGTTATCTAGTTCCTTGGATATTGGACTTCTATCAGATATGAAGTTTGTAATCTTTGAGGTTTATTCCAGTGAGAACTCCTAGTAATGGAGGATACAGGGTCTGACCTGGCCATTTTTATGGACAGACAAGCTTCCATTGGTTGGACTAGGTTGCATTTAATTGAGCTGTCAGCCAAGAGGGTCCCATAAAGATATCTAAACAACCCAGGCTTATGCGAGGATAGAGCATCACTCTCCTAGAACTGACAGCAGGGCCCTAGTGCTGAGGACAATGACACAGCTCATTGAATGTTGAAAAGTTGAGCTGGTGCCTGCATGGAGCCTTCATCCACCATGTTCTAGTCTCTTTGGTGCAAGAATCACATTAGGAATTCATCGGAACCAAAGAAATTAAGACTAGAAGCAATTAATAAAAGACTTGAAATAAAATTCAGAACATGAGGTACATGTTTCCTTTGCATATCAAATGATGCACTGTACTTAAATGTTAATATAATGTGTAATCCAGTATCCTTGGATCCTGGATATCATGATAATGTAGCCACTTACCTCTTCAAGTAATTGTTTCTGTACCATTTTTTGTACCATTTTCTCTCCTGTCAATTCAGAACATTTATTTTAAATATATCAAAACTTTAGACATGTTGGGTGCTAGGAACATACAGGTACTGGAACTACATCAGTAAATGAAACAAATATTCATATACTCATGAAATAACTTTTAATAATCTCCCCTACATTTAAACTGGCATCACCATAGAATTTTTCCTCATGTAAATTACAATTCAATTCAATCAGCAGTATATGCCAGAGATCAATGTCTCAAACCTGGCACATTCTTTTTAAAAATTTCTTCTTCAAAGTCAATTATCCAGTCATGAGAACTTTTACCCATTAAATGATTCTGAACCCTAATTATATCACTACTTGTCATAATACTAGTCCAGGGTCATCATGATTTCTCACTCAAAAAGGATGAAACTGATCTATTACCCACTCTTTCCTTCTTATTTTGTATAGTGTATGTAGAAAGTATAAACTAAACTAAAATAGATATATTTGAACAGATGCATGTAGGAAGTATAAACTAAAATAAAATAGATTCCTTTGAAAGGATCATTAGGCCTTTTAGAATAAGATTCAATGTTCTTATATTTTATATTATCATCTACTATATAGATACCTTTAAGCCTCATATCTTCCTAATTATCTCATTATGTCTGTTTAGCTACTCCAAAATACATTATTGCCTTTCTTTTAAAAATATTTTTTGCAATTGCAATTATATAATTTCTTTTCTGCTTTTCTCCCCCTAACCTCTCCCAAGTACCCCAACCCCTGTTTTCTTACAATCAAATCCTGTGTGGATGCTTGGGTGTCTTCCTTGATCACTTGCCACATTATTTTTTGAGACAAGGTCTCCCACTCACTAATCTGGAGCTCACTGATTGTCTAGACTGGCTGGCCAGTGAGCCCTTGTAAGTCCTCCTGTTTCTGTCTCCTCAGCACTGGGGTAATAGCCATGTATCACTATGCCTAACCTTTAATATGGGTGCTGGGAGTTGAATTCAGGTTCTTATGCTTGCACAGCAAGCATCTTATTTATTGATCCATTTCCTCAGCCCCTCATTCGTTTCTGTACTCAAACATCTAACACTGTTTCTAGTAATTAATAGGTTTATAGGAATTTCTGATGATATTTTATTTGTGCTCTAACAAATATAGCTTGACTGAGGATCAGAGTGTGAAATGATCCACTAGTTAGCCATAGAGGCCAGGCAGTGGTGGCACATACCTTTAATCCCAGCACTTGGGAGGCAGAGGCAGACCAGTCTCTGTGAGTTCATGGCCAGCCTGGGCTACGTTAGATTGATCCAGCCTCAAAGAGAAACAGAGCCATGTGGTGGGGGTACACACCTTTAATCCCAGTACTTGGGAGTCACATACTTTTACTCTCAACATTAGGGAGGTGAAAACAGGAAGAGATATGGCTGGACAGATAGAGGAATATAAGGTGGGAGGAGACAGGAGCTCATTGAAATTAGACAGAGGATCAGTAGAGACAGGATTTCTCACCCATGCATTCAATCTGCGGTCTTAAAAGAGATAGAATACCTCATTCAGTCTTAGGATTTTGTAGAGGTAAGAACTAGTGGCTGGCTGCTCTGCTTCTCTGATCTTTCAGCTTTCACCCTCTAATATCTGACTCTGAGATTTTATTTTTTTTCTTTTTTAAAAATATATTTATTTATTTATTTATTTATTTATTTATTTATTTATTTATTTTGTCTGTTTGTTTGTTTTACATACCAATCCTTTTTCTCCCTCCCTCTCTCCTCCTGCTTCCCCC
>NW_026068119.1:2077592-2120069 GCF_014885135.2 Alexandromys fortis
AGGGTTATCATTAAAAAAATGTTAATAAAATTATATTTACTTATTCATTATATATACATATAAGTATACATATGTATTATGCCACATTGCCATAAACAATCTGTAGTAAACTTGTCACAAATAAAAATGAGGTTTAAATTGATACCCTTGCAATTTTTAATTGAAAATCTGTCCTAAAATTTAACTTAAGTGATATTCAGCTCACTTGGTTAATAGACTGAAGATTCCTACTTTTTCTTTGTTAAATTTGGTAATACGTTTACAGAAATCTAGTCATATAGCATTGTTACTTAATTTCTTTGATCAATGAGAGTAGTTTAATAGCATCATATGAGTTAAGTTACCCATGTTAATACATCATGATTCTTCTAAGATCATAGAGTATTTCTTGCTGTTTTAAAATATTATTTCTATAATCATGAGGTTAACTTGGAATTTTATTCTTTCAAATACCAATCATTTTGGTACATGTCACTTATATTTATCCTTATTTTATATCCGTTTGCTTTTGCACACACACATATCCACACAGACATGGAACTATAAGATTATTATAACCTTTCAACACAATCCTATAAATTTATTCTTTTTTATTTAAAAAATGATTTGCTATTTCATATTCAAAATTACTTTTGAGAACTTCTTAACTTTGGGGATTAACATTATCTTAATGTAAATTAAGGTCCAATAAGTATCAATCACAATAACAGAAATTTTTGGAAAATAGCCATAACTAGAAATTCTAGTCAGGGTAGACAATTACAGCATCGGTCAATCAGGATCTTTTCATGGTTATTATGAAAGAAAAACCATTATCTCTGAAAGGCATTAAGCCAAGAAACCATTTAACTCCTGTCATTCTTTTCTTCCAAATGTCTTTCAGAGTTGCCCTTCTCTTTCCATTTTTATAGATACCTTCATCACCTCATACCTGGACTACTGCCATAGACTAGATGGTTTCTCTGCCTCCAGTCCATCCACATTCCAATCCATTTTCTATATTATTGCCAGATTAATCTTCTTAAAACACTTATGTCATGTCACTCTCCTGCCTAAGAACTAGCTTAAATGTCACCATATTTGTAACACATTCCCAGCTCTCTTAGAAAGAATAACTGCCCACTCAGTGTCTTTACAGGCCTTTCTGTGCATACATTTAATACTGATTTTTCAATTTATTCAATAACAGTTTCCTCGATTTTCTTTTGCCATTTTTAGTTAGATCCTTGAGAGAAGATACAGGTTTGGCTTAACCATTTTCAATGTCACTGAAGAGTTCACAAAGTTAGACCCAGCTCAAGACTATCATATATGTGTACACACACACACACACACACACACACACACACACTGTACCTACCTTGATCTTTCTCCTTCATTCTTTCTACTTATCCTCCAGGTTTCAGATTAAACACCAATTTACTGACAAATCTTTCCTAACAGTCTCATTAACTAATTATTTGAGAAAATATTCTTTACTAGGTTGATTATACAATTTAAGTATTTAAATATCACATAGTACTTCATTAAATATGTATAATTTCGTATTTTATATATAATTGAAATTAAATTGAATTTTAAAATAAATATGTAAAATTAATTAGTCTATTAATTTTAACACTTACTAGGTATATAACTAGTATCCAGCATTGTTTCCATCCAACACTTGCTATATATCAGTGAATAAAACAAATATAAATTCCTGCTTTCTTAGTCATCTATAAAGTTTATGCCTGAAACTCATGCAATTGTTACAAAAAATCAAAATTCATAATTTTTCCATTGGAAATTTTGGCAATTTCATCTAGGTATACAGTATAATATTATGAAATTCATCCCATATCATTCTTTCTTGTTCCTTGCCACTCCTGCTGAATTCCTTATTCATCTCAACTAGTTATGCTGCTTTCATGTCTTTCCTTTTTTTGGTGCATACCTTATTCAGATAGCCATGGCTACTATATTTTCATGATTGCAATGGTAGCATCATATCCAGAAGACAGTGTTTCATAGCACTTCTTCCTATCCTTTGACTCTTACAATCTTTCTGCCTCCTCTTACATGAAGTTCTCTGGGGCTTTGAGATATAGATGTTTGCTTAGGGCTGAATATTCAATAATCAATTATTCTTAGCACTTTGATTAGTTATGAGTCTCTGCATTAACTGTTGCCCACTAATAAAAGAAGCTGTTCTAACAGGCTGAGAACAATACTTGTCTATGGGTATAAATATAAGTACTCAGAAGGAAGTTTCAGAACATATCCTATTAAGTAAAACATTTGTAGTAGGTTTTCCCTAAAGTTTGTAACTTTCCTAGCAATAGGATTTTAACTAGTTTTACAGCACCAGACATGTATTCCACTTCTGTCTCATGGCTCTTTTCTTACTTCCTGATAGCTACAAACAATCCAACTTAAACCACAGAAATCTAAAAATTTGAAGCTAGAATCTATATGTGAGAAAAACATCCAGCATTTAAGTGAGTTTATGATTTTGTGTTTGGTCTATATTCCCAGCTATCCCAGGGCATATGTGGTCCATGGGCCATGGGTTGGACATACCTGCTAAAAAGAAAATAGATAAAAATAAGTAGAATATGTAAATTATATAGTAATTAAAAGGTAATAAAAGAGCAAGACAAATCTGGGTATGGTAGCATATGTTTACCCATTAGTTAGAAGGTAGTAAAGGGGATCAGGAATTCAAAATCATCCTTGACTACCTTGTAAGTCCAAGGCCAGTCTTTTCTATAGGAAACCATTTTCACTGGAGTTGGACTTTTAACTATCTTGGTCAGGGTAGAACTCACTAAGAAGGATGAAAAATAGGAGAAAAAAAGGATCAAAAGAAAAGTTAATAATGAGAATATCTGAGGTAAAGCAAGTTTTAGATGACAACCAGTGCAAAGGCTCTAAGTTCTGATCATTTGTTGGGACCAAAGAGTAGCAAAGAAGACAATATGGCTGAAGTTCAATAAGAATAGAGAAGTCAGAAAGGGGGCTGGTTGGGCCAGATTAGATAAAAAAATACAATTGTTATTATGACAGAAAAAAAGACCATTTTAGGTTGTTTTTGTTTGTTTTTATTTTTTTAGGAAAATAAGTTAACAGGTTGATGAATTTTACATGGACTGTTTTGGTTACTGTATTAAGAAACTATAACATGGCTAAGGAAAGGAGAGAGATTTATTTGTATGTTAATACAATATTGCTGTTGCAGCAGAAATGCAGAAAAAATAGTAATATAGACTAGAGTGGTAGTAGCAGATATGATGAAAAGGAAACCAAATCTGTACACTTTTGAAGGTACAGACAATATGATTTGATGATTAATTAGATATATAATGGGGAAAATGAGAAATAATGATCCAAGTTGATTGGACTGATAAACTGAGAGAGTAGAATTGTTATTAATCAATATAAGAAAAATGTAGCTTTGCAGAAAAAGATGAGGATTTGATAGGGATGTTAAATTTGAGATATATCCTTGATTTATAAGTGTAAATATCAGAAAGGCAGCTAGTTATATGAATTTTGAGATCAAGAAATAAACATGAGCTAGAGATACAAATTTGGGAGTTGCCCATTATTATTAAAAGTCACTGAAAGAAACCATCAATGTAATTGGTGGATATACAGGGAGAAGAGGATCTACAATATCCCAAATACTTCCTCAAGGATCACTTTTACTTTTTTTCTGAGAATGCACTCTAAAACATAATTATACATTTATTAGTTCAAATTATTGTGGTTAATTGATTATTTTTTGCAAGAAAACAAAATCCAAGGAGAGCAAAGATGATGTCATTTTCTTCAAAGTTACCAGCATCTAGTAATAACTACCAAGTAATGTATTGGGTTATATGAACTAAAGGAATGTTCATTGATGTGCGATGTCCTTCTGTATATGTGTTGCTTTTATTGGATAATTAATAAAGCTGTTTAGGCCAATGGTTTCACAGAGTAAAGCCAGGTGGGAAATCCAAACATAGATAGAGTACGTGAAGTCAGGAGATGCCATGTAGCTGCCAAAGGAGAAATATGTCTGCCAAAACCTTACTGGTAGGCAACAGCCTCATGGTAATACACAGATTCATAGAAATAGGTTAATTCAAGATGTAAGAACTAGCTAGAAATATGCCTGACTTATTGGTCAAACAGTGTTGTAATTAATATAGTTGCTGTGTGATTATTTGGGTCTGGATGGCCAGGAAATGAACGAGCAGTCTCCATTTACATAATGGTGCCTCTACATTTGGGGCTAGCCCATGTGGCCGCCACCCAAATTGGATCTGGGTGCTTATATGCCTGCTCAGGGTTAGGAGGAAAGTAGCTGAGAGCCTCTCAGCAGCTCAGCACTCTCTGCCTGAGCAACCAACCTGATGGTGTCTTCCAGGTATGCACAAACAGGAGAACATGGTGGATTCCTCCTGTCATACACAGAGACATTTCCAGACCACACAATATGCTGCATGACAAATTTAGCTTTTACTCAGACAAAAAATAAAAAGGTTTCTTCTGTTCTATACAGTGCTTCCCAGAGTTGAGGTGGTGAGCACAGCTCCCACCGAGAAGTCCCAGAGATGGTATGGTGTGGGAGTTCCTTCTTCTATGTGCAGCTTTCATTGGTTAATGAATAAAGAAACTGCCTTGGCTCGTTGACAGGGCAAAACCTAGGTAGGTGCGAAAAACTAAATGTCATGCTGGGAGGAAGAAGGGCAGAGTGTGAGAGAGAGATACTATGGAACCACCAGAAGCAGACGCTGGGAATTTTACCCGGTAAGCCACTGCCACGTGGCGATACACAGATTAATAGAAATGGGTTAAATTAATATAAGAGTTAGCCAATAAGAAGCTGGAGATAATGGGCCAAGCAGTGATTTCATTAATACAGTTTCTGTGTGGTTATTTCAGGGCTAAGCTAGCTGGGTGGCCAGGACAAACAAGCAGGCCACCTCTTACAGATTGGTGTCCATATGGACAACTAAATCCACGTAAAACCTGAGAGGGCTTGAAAAGTAATTCTAGATGAAAAAAATACAGAGTTTAAACACAGCTTCTTGCTGTTTGCTGGCAGTGTGCCACAGCTCCTTTTGGAGAGATTTTCCTGACCCAGCAACAGTAGGAGGGAGGGGAGGGCATGCTGTTTTGAAATGCAGGCTTTCTGGGCTATGCTGCTACTACAACCTCTGGCTCTTTGAGGAGACAGACCATTTGAATGGGGCTTGTGAGCAAACTGCTGCAGCTTTCTTAATGGCAACATGGAATAGCTGTGTGCCTGGAACTGGAGCAGTGTGTCTGGCTCTCAGAGGTGTGAGTGGCTCTGCCATCCTGGACTGGGCAGGGCAAGCAGGCAGTACCTTATTTGACCTAGTAATGTTGCAGCTTAGATTCTTAAGCACTTAGCATTTTAAAAGCACAAAGCAAAAGTGCTCCTGGACAGTAAAGAATTACAGATTCACAATAGGATAGATTCAGACATAAAAGAATTCTAAATGAGTCATAGTGTTGGATAAATGTACTTAGGCTTGGAAGATAGAAGAAAAGAAGTATAGAGAGTCATAAAATAGAGTTAATGCTTAAAAAGGGTAAAGTCTTTAAAGAGTACAGATAGTCATGGATTAAAGGAGTAAAGACAAATAAGTCACATAAAGATGGAAAATTCACAGAAAGTCTGAATTATGTATATTATTGTGTTATCTTTGAATTTTTTGACTGTGAAGGAGCTAAGTACAGAGAGACATTTCATTATATGGGCTGCTAGGCTAAAACACCATGTATATTATAAAGGTATCTTGACTTCAGAATTTGGGCCTAATAAAAAGTTGCTTTGGAAAAGAAGTTCTTCTTTTGTTTCCACACGTGAGAACCTGTGGAATACTCCAGACAAATATGGTTTGATAGACCACATCCCCCTGAAAGATTGCCATGAACACCCTCAAAAAATTAGTTCACTCAACTGCTGACTGAGATGAACCTAGCACACAGGATATACCATAAAAGACCTGATTAACAGTGCTATTGAAATAAGAGCAGTGGGGCAGTGTCCCCAGCACCCTGGCCGCCTGCTAGCTCATGCCAGAAATAACAACACACAAACTGTATTCATTTAAACACTGCTTGACCCATTTCTATCTAGCCTCTTCTCTGCTAATTCTCGCACCTGGACTAGCCCATTTCTAGTAATGTGTGTGTAAGCACCCCAAGGTGAGCTTACCGGGAAGATTCTAGCCTCCATCCATCCTGGGTTGGAGCTGCCTGGTAGAGCGGAGCCTGGCGTCTGTGCTCCAGAGAGCAGAGCTGTTGGGTCTACCAGGGAGAGCTGAGCATGGCGTCTCTGCTCCAGAGAGCAGAGCTGTCAGGTCTCTCCAGGAGCAGAGCAGAGTCTGACCTCACTTCCTCTTCCGCCCAGCATCCTATTCTGTTTACTCCTCCCACCTATGTTCTAACCAATAAAATGGGCCAAGCCAGTTTCTTTATTAGTCAATGACCTTCCTCCATCACAGTGCCCCCAATCAGCAGGAAGCCGTATGAAAAAAAAACCGACACCCATATTCCCAAATATTGTTTATAATTGTTTCTTTACATTTAAAGTATAGGGATGGATACTTTGCATTGGTATGGATCTTGGTTTATTGATACAAATTTAAGGTCAATTTTGTCATATCTATATTTCTCCTCTTGATTAAGGTATTGTGATTATATGGTTCATTTTAAAATGTAATGTATAATTAAGAAATATAGGTTAATAGATAGTTATCTATAATAGTCAAGATTGTAGTCATGTTAGTTAGGTTTCTAGATATATAGAGATATATTTCAGATACTTAGATATTCCTCAAATCTTTCAGAGACCTTCAGAATATAACATTTAAATGTTTTAAAAATTCAGGACTTTTCATGACAGACACATCTGCTCCCGGCAGCACGAATCTACTTCAAAATTTATTCCTAGCCATATCACTTAGCAAATTAAGACTCATGTGCTCAGAAAAAGATATATACAGTAAAGACAGATTTACATTTTAAACACTTAAAATATACGTAGGTTTGGAAGAGAAAAGAAAAAGGATAGAAAAAGTCCGAAAAAAAGAAAAGAGAGTAGTAGGGTGTGGTGGTACACACCTTTAATCCAGCACTTGGGAGACAGAGGCAGGCAGATCACTGTGAGTTCAAAGACAGCCTGGTCTACAGAGTAAGATATACAGAGATATGCTATTTCAAAAAACTGAAAATTAAAAAATAATAAACAAGAAATAGAGTTTTTAAAAAGCCACATAAATACGGAAAATACACAAAGAGTCTGGATTACATATATTATGGTGTTTCTTTTGAATTTTTGACTGTAGATAGATATTTGATTCTGGGGACTGCTAAGCTAAAATATCATATATACTTTAAAGGTATCTTGATTTCAAAATATGGGTCTAAGGATATGTTGCTTTGGAAAAGAGGTTCTGCTTTTGTTTCCACAGAAGATGAGAACCTGTGGATTCCTTCCAGACTAATGTGGTTTGATAGACCAAGATCCCTGAAAGGTCACCATGAACATGTCTGAATCTGTTCTTACTGGATATCTCTATCTTTTTCTGACATTGAGTCTATAAATTGCTAATCAGTAAGGCTAGCACCAAAGCAGCAGCTTTCATGGCTTTGGTGGCTGGCTCCACCCTGCTCTTTGGTCTGTGAGAGTTTAACTTTATGGAGGAGGTATTGGTGGGAGCCAGGTTTACTGCCCCAACTCTTGGGAGTTTCTGAGTCTATGCTGCCAGGAAGTAGTATGCTACCCTCTTAAGTGTTTGGTAACAGGACCTCCAAAAACAGCCTTCTGTGCAGCCAGCAAAAACTACGAAGCTGCATCTCAATGGAGCCATGCTTTTGTTTGCTGCCTGCAAGTAGAGCCCACCAGAGAAAAGGTGGTTACNAGAGATATATTTCAGTTAGATAATCTTCAATGCTTCAAAGACCTATGGAATATGGCATTTAAAATGTTTTTTTCTCAACAGGGAGACATGTCTGCTTCTGGCATACCAATCTGCTTCGAGAGGATGATGGGCATTGAAGAAGCTCCTTATAGAGTTTGTTAGTCATTTGGGCAAGAAACTGTGCTTGCCTGTATTACTTGATGATATGCTGTATGAACTGAACATGCAGGACCCACAAAAACATGACTGCTGAAGTTGCCTAAAGAAAGAGAAACAGTCCTTCAGGGTTCCTACTTCATGAAAGAGTCTGCCAGACATTCTGCAGGACACAGAAGATACTATGGGGCTGTAGGCTATAGATGGATACCCCAACATAGAAGAAGAACATTGGGTGACAGTCCAGGCAGCATGATGTCTCTGTCAATTCAAGAACTTTGGAAGTTGCTTACAATACACTTCCTGTTTTACTTAGGTAATAATATATATCCTTCTGGGGCCTCTGAAGAATTGAAGACAGATAGTTATAGTTTTCCTTAGTTATGATAAAAGATAAATTAGATATGAAACTTTAGACTCACAAAGACAGGATAGATGATAACAGTATTTTCCTTAATTTGCAAAATGTAAATGGACTAAATATTGTAACTATAATTCTTGTTTAATAACTGTTTTGTATGTGTAATTTTACTATGTTAAAGTTAAAACCTTTCTTTTATTTAGACAGAAAAGGAGAGATGATGTGGGATGCCCTTCTGTATATATGTTGCTTTTATTCGATAATGAATAAAGCTGTTTTGGTCAATGGCTTAGCAGAGCAAAACCAGGTGTGAAATCCAAACAGAGATAGAGAAAGAGGGTAGGTGGATTTAGGAGGATGCCATGTAGCTGCCAAATGAGAAAGATGCCTGCCAGAACCTTACTGGTAGGCCACAGCCTCGTGGTGCTACACAGATTAATAGAAATGGGTTAATTTAAGATGTAAGAGTTAGTTAATAAGAAGCCAGAGCTAATAGGCCAAACAGTATTGCAATACAGTTTCTGTGTAATTATTCGGATCTGGGTGGCCGGGAAATGAACAAGCAGTCTCTGGCTACAATTCATTTACATCAAGTTCTCATAATTCAATTCCTAATTGAGGTAAGGAAGTAAGTAAAGTATAAACAACAATTTTTGTTGAGAGAAGGGGGCAGTGATGATCCAGCAAGACCAAGCCTGTTTGAAAATAATCACTAGAGAAGAGCTAGATATGAGATATACAGAGTTTACATATAAAACTTCCACAATTGTAATGATGACAGCTACATTGATTTAAATCTTCTAAAATACAAGATGTCAAGCCAGGCATTGTAATGTATACCTTTAATTCTAGTACTCAGGAGGTTGAGACAGGCAGAGCTCTGTGAGTTTAAAGTTAGCCTAGTTTAAATGGCAAGTTCTGGGACAGCCAGGTATATATAGACATGGTCTGAAAATGAAACAAAACAAAAGATGCCAAAATAGAAATATACACATGCAAGAAAGTTATTGGAGTAAATCATGTGAAAGAATATGCAGAGAGAGTTTAAAAACTGGGACAGCCATCATACCATGATGCAGAGCTAATTTCTGAAGAAGGAGATGTAAGCAAGGTCTTAAACTGCAATGCAGTTGTATAGTTTCAGCAAAATTGCTGGAGAATCTTCAAGCCAAAAATGGTCATTAGAAGAATCTAGTTCTCCATGGAATGGTCTTCATTAGTATTCTTGCCTTGCTCATTCAGTACTTGGGAGCCATCCATGGAAACGGTGGCCTTGGCAGGAAAATAATAATGGATTAAAGAATGCAGAAGTTGGACACTTGGCCAGCTACACTCTTTTTGGTTGGACATTTTAGAGGCACTTTATGGTGGTCACCACAAGAACTAAATTCAACACTGGTTGCCAGAACACTATGGGCCAAAAAACATATCTTCAAGCTATATGAAGTCTAATAGGGTCATCTATCAGCCTCTGTTCTTGCCACTAATAAATGCTTCCCCATCAATGCACAAGCAGTAAGATTTAAGGTACAAAGTTAGAACACACACAAAATTAACTGATTTGGATTTTAAAATGCACTGCCATATTCCTTCCTTGAGCTGTTTCTCCACTCCCAGACCTATCCCTGGTCACGCATACTGTGTACCAGTTCAGTCTGGTGAATGTCCCAGATTCCCACCCAAACTTCCTTCACACTCCCAAGCCTATATCAGATAGTACAGACTGTGCATTAGCTGAGGCAGATCAAACTGGGAGTCACATTTGCATGCCTTCTTCATTACCACTGAACTGAAATAACTCCTACAATACCAATAAACAATGAGTACCAAGTGGCCACAGGACTAATCTACTAACTCTTCATACTAGATTTTAAGTCATACAAGCTTGGGCAACAGCAAAATCAAATCAAACTTCCATATAACAGAGTCAGTCTAGAATCTCACATCAGACCCATAATCAATGAAAGAAGTCCACAAACCCAGATCAACATGTGTGCAAGCAAGCACATACATACTATAAAAGAACAAGATAACATTCTCTTCCTTATATTCACCAGTCCTGTAGAAATATGACTCAATCAGAATTACCTAGGTCAGGTCCTCAACCTGTGGTTGCAACCTTTAGGGGTTGAAAATCAGATATTTTTCATATAAGATATTTATAATAACAGTTATGAAGTAGCAATGAAATAATTTTATGGTTGGAGGGTCACCAAAACAGGAGGAACTATATTAAAGGGCCACAGCATTAGAATGGTTGAGAACCACTGAACTAAATGAACACCAGGAAATAAAAAAATCAGGATTTTAAAACTGCATTTAAAAAGAAACAGAAATGCTGAAGAAAATTCAAGCTGAAATGAAGATGAAGTTGAAAAACATTAATAACTCAAGTAGAAAACTCAGAAGAATGCTTTGCAGGAATCAATCAAGTAGAAAATAGAATATACAGACTTGAAGATAAAGTAGAGGAATTAAACCACAAAGCAAATATGAAAAATAAAATACATGAAAGGAATTTTAAAAATCCTAATATTCATATGGAAGCAATAAAGGCCCCTGCATAGCCAAAGCAATTCTGAGCAAAAGGACCAATGTTGGAGGGATTACCATACCAGATTTCAAGCTATATACAGAGCTATAGTAATAAAGAAAAATGCATTGTGATGACAAAAAAAAAAAAAAACAGACATGTAGACCCATGGAACATAATAGAACACTCAAACATGAGTGAATGTAATTAGAATCCTCTGATATGGCAAAAATGCTAAAAATATACACTGGAGGAAGGAAACACCATTTTCAACAAATGATATTGGGAAAATTGGATGTTCATATGTAGAAGAATGAAATTAAAGCCATGTCTACCATCCTGCATAAAATCAACTCCAAATGGATCAGAGACCTTAATGTGAAACCTGAAACACTATAACCAATAGAAGAAAACATAGGCAGTACCTTACAAGATAAAGGTATAGTAAATAACTTTATTAAAAGACCTGTATTTTCTCAGGAATTAAAGTCAATAATTGAAAAATAAGACCTCATAAAACTAAAAACTTTATATCCTAAGAACTTGATTTCCTCCTATGTAGCTATGTTCATTATCACTCTATTTACAATAGTTAGGATATAGAAACTACATAAATGATCTTTAACTGATGAACAGATACTGAAGATGTGGTACATATACAGTAGAATCCTATTCAGCTGTAAAGAAAACTGAAATCATGAAAGACTCAGGAAAATAAGGGATCTGGAAAATATACTGAGGTAACCCCCACTCTGAAAGAGCAATGTCACATGTTCTCTGTTGTTGTGGATCCTTGTTCCAAATCTTTAGATTTGGATATATAATCTGAAGTAACTGAAGAAGCATGAAGAAGCAAGAAAAGTAGAAAAGGAACATGGTGAGAGTAGGGGATAAGAGCTCTAGGTGTGGGGTATAATAGAATACTAGTTTTATGAAGAGGGAAAGGAAAAAACAGGGAGGGGCTTTAATTGTGGAGGAGTAAGGATAATACAGAAAGAAAGGCAGGGAAGAGAGATAAATAACACTAAAGATGTTTGAAAAAACATATAAAACATTTCAAAAGTTTACTTAAACACAAACACACACAGTTTAAATAGAAATATGCCACATGGGATGATAATGCTCTCCCCAACAACCATTATTATGTAAAACAAACAAAAAACAATAAAACAAAGAAGCCAGCCATGGAAAACTTCCCTTCAACTTGTTGGTAAGAGCAAATCTAAGAGACTAAAAAAGTAACATTAACCCTTGATCACCTACCAGAACTTGAGTGTAAGACCCTATTGCTGAAGACACTGCATACTTTAGACACAAAATTTGCAGGGATTGAACTGGAAATGATATAAAAGCCTCCTCCCTGAGGACAAATTCTCATCGTATCAGAAGGTGCTATGCAAGCTGTCAAGGAAGAAAAGGAATCAATAGCCCCACCTAGCTGCTAAGCCTGCAAACCAGGACAATGACCAGTTGGCATGACATCCCCACTAGTGCAATAATGGCAACTATATTTTGAGGGTAACCAATAGACCTACTCAATAAGAGGAAAATTATGACTGGTACTGTAAAGCTAGCCAATTATCCATGGCTGGAGTGATCATAGACCCTGGAGAACCTACCACTGCCATTTTCCTAAATCACAATCTCTAACTGTATTCTAAATACTTATAGGTAAGTGTAGTTAGTTCTCACCCCAATCAAAGAAGCTTATTTTTGTAGCATACAAAAGTTTCTACAAAGATCTACAACTTGTCCAAATATAGAGAACAAATGAGTATGGGGTATCCAATCCCAATTAATAAGTCTACAACACAACCCCTATACCTAAGATCCAGGGAATATCATAGGAGAAAAGGGTGGAAAGAGTGTAAGAGCCAGAGTACCAAGACATATGCTACAAAACAGTGTCATATATGTATAATAGGGAAGCTATACCCATGAAATCTCAGAATATGGTCACCTAAACAAGATCAGCATGAAACAACAGCAGTTGACATACTAATGTGGACTGAGGAAATTTTCACTCACCCCCTAGATGCAGAGCTATGTACAATCAATGGCTGTAGAGAGAGAAAGAGAGAAGGGGGAAGAGGGAGAGAGAGAAAGAGAAAAAGTTTTCTCTAGTATTGCAATCTTGTTTTCTCCTAATAAGCAATCCCAAGTGATCAGTCCTAAATGATTGTACATATAAGTAATAATAACTAGACTCAGTAGGTTGTATACTTGTTCAAAGTAAATAAAACACAATGCCAGAATAGAAAGGTAGTTTCATGGTATGGAGAAGAAAAGTGACAATCCAAAAAGAAAAGAACCATGAGATAAAGCAAACTGTCTTCGAGCATTATAGGATAATATATAATGAAGTTTAAAAAAGCAGAAATTAATGATAACAACTGACAAATGCAGAGCTCAGATCTTTTGGCATTAACTGAATAAATACTACTTCATATACTTTAATGATGAGAATTTACTATGAGAAAAGAGTACACACAATACACACACTAGGAAATCATAAGGGAACTATTTTGGGAGATGAAGGGTGCCAATGGAAAGGGGAAGGATGTTGGAAGGAAGAGAATGAACACAAACAAATTCTATATTATTTGCAATACTGTTTGGCCAATAACTTAGGAATATTTCTGGCTAACTCATACCTTAAATTAACCCATCTCTATTAATCTATATATCGCCATGAGGCTGTGGCTTACTAGGTAAATTCCAGCATCTGTCAGGGCTTCTCTCTGACTCCACCTTCTTTCTTCCAGCATTCAGTTTACTTTTCCCCACCTAGCTCTGTTCTACCCTATCACAGGCCCAAAACAGCTTCTTTATTAACCAATGATATTCACAGCATACAGAGGGTAATCCTACATCATAACACTATATTTTATTTCCCATTGTAGTAGGAGGCCGCTTGTTCAGCCTGGCTGCCCAGAACCAAAATAACCACAAGAAACTATATTAATTAAAACACTGCTTGGCCTATTATCTCTGACTTCTTATTGGTTAAGTGTTACATCTTAATTTAACCCATTTCTAGTAATCTGTGCATCACCACTAGGTTGTCACCTACCAGCAAAGTTTCAGCACGTCTGCCTCCAGCAGTTCCATGGCTTCTCCCTCTCCACCTTCCTTCTCCTAGTATTCAGTCCAGTTTTTCCCCACCTACCTAAGTTCTGTCCTATAATCAGGCCAAGGCAGTTTCTTTATTCATTAACCAACAAAATCAAAACATAGACAGAAGGACTTCCCACACCACCCCATTCGTTGAAAGATTTCCTCTTCCCCATAGCTCCTTAACTAGTTCATAATGAGTAAGGTAACATAGAATCAAAAAGACAAGCATATCATATTTTCCCTCAAATACGAATGTTCTCTTTAAAGATTTAGATATGTATGTTTTATTTAGAATACCTATAGATGATAGGTAATTGCCAAGTTTCTTACCAAGTATATTAGCCAGGGTTCTATAGAAGAATAGAACTGATAGAATGAATATTCACATATGGAGTTTAAATGAAGTTACCCTATAATGGGGGGCCAATCACAACTAGATACCAGACACTACCAAATAAAACCCCTACTACTGTAAATGGAGACTGTTCGTTTGGTTCCTGACTGCCCAGACCCAAATAATAACACAGAAATTATATCAAATACAACACTGTTTGGCCAATAATTTAGGCATAATTTTAGCTAATTCTTACATCTTAAATTAACCCATAATTCTTGTCTGTGTTAGCCATGTGGCTTGGTACCTTTTATCAGTGAGGTATCCTCATCTTGTGTCTTCTGAGTCTGGGTTACAACTGCAGACTGAGCCTTTCATCTTCCTAGAATTCTCCTCGCCTTGCCACCCCACTTATACCTCCTGCCTGGCTACTGGCCAATCAGCATTTTATTAAGCCAATACAAGTGACAAATCTTTACAGGGTACAAGACCACTATCACACATACTACCAAGAATGAGTTACCTCCTTTTTTTTTTGCATTTCTTTTTTTATTTTATTACTTTAAAAAAATACCAATCCAAATTCCCACTCCCTCCCCTCCTCCACCTCCCACCCCACCCCCTCCAATCCTAAGAGCATGCTCCAATACTGAGTGGACTTAAGAGTTACCTCTTTTATAATTGTTGGCCAACAAGGTCCCATAGATCCCCAAACATTATATGCAACCAATGCTACTGTAACCCCCATGCCCCAGACCTTGTCACTAAGACCCACTAAAGACACTTACTGAAGATACCACATACCTAAGTTATAGAACATCAAGAACTCTAGCTGCTACCCAATTGGAAGCTTCATCCCTACTGTTTACTCTTTATAAAATTTCCATTCTTCAAAGATGATTCCAAACCTCACCTCACATAAGCAACACAGATATTTATATTTTCTGATGGTCAATGGTACACTTTTAAAAAAGCATTTTATTTACCGTGTGTGTGTGTGTGTGTGTGTGTGTGTGTGTGTGTGTGTGTCGGGGGTGCACATATGGAGGTCAGAGGCCCTATTCACAATAGCCAGGAAAGGGAAACAATCTAAATACCTTTCAACAGACAAATGAATAATGCAAATGTACATGTACACAACAAAATGAAATCATGAAGTTTACAAGTAAATGGTTGGACCTAGAAAAGAGTATATTGAGTGAGGTAGTCTACACCCAGAAAGAAAGAAAAACACTGCATTTGTTCTTCATCTGCAATTTCTAGTTCCAAATCTTTAGATATAAGTGTAGCTACTACCCCTCTAAAATTCCAACAATTATTAATCACAGAATAAACAGAAATACCTAAGTAGAAACAGCTGAAAATGCCAATAAGAACATGTAGTCATATGTGAGCCAATATTAATATAATCATGAATACTACAAAGAAACAGCCACTTTTGAAATGCTGCTGAACAACAACTATAATATTTTACTTACTGAATGATACACTTAAATCTGAGTAGACTGTATTAGGAATTATAGTAAAGACAACTTAGATTCTACTTCTAGACAGCAAAGAACAAGAATAAAAACTTGAAGACTTAAATGTCTTAAGCTCAAAATACAAAACAACAAAATGAACTATACTATTGTAAAAAATAATAAAATTAGATAATTATAGAAGGATTTTGGAGTGGCCTAGTCAAGAGCTTAGCAAAAATTACTTATCCAAAAGCAAAGGCAAAATGAAAAGTTATCAAAAATACATCAGATATAAGCCAAGATGAAACAATAAACTAAGAATCATTCATTAGACTTTGGCCAGGGAATCAGGTAGGCTAACTGCAAATATTCAATTTTCAAACCTCTCCTCCAAATCCAAATCTAATACCCCATGCTCATTTTCACCTCTGTAGCAGACAACTTGCTTTGGCCTCCACTTTTTCTGTCACCACCTCCATCACAAAGACCTTCTTCTTCAAACTTTTTTCCCTTGACTCATCCCACTTTCCAACCCCAGCTTGAGTAGGCAATCCTTCTGAACCCACAGGCCACTCTTTCCATGTAATCAGGAAGCCTACCAGTAGATTTTCACCTCTCCCTCCATTCTGTCACATCTAATACCCAAGTTTCATCTCCAACTCTGTAGGAGACCACCTGCTGTGGCCTCTCCTCACTCTCTGCTCCCATTCCCAGGGGACTAAGAAGATTCTGGTGGAACACCCTGATTTCCACCCTCCCATGGTCCCCCCTCAACCTCCCACCTTTAGCCAACCCCCGTTTTTAAGGGTCAGTTTCCAGTACCTAGAAACACATTTTACCTAGAAACCCCAGTGACCACACCTATCAAGACCCAGAAAAAATTCCCTATCAGAAACACACAGCAACCATACTCTCCTCAGAAACAGAAACTAAAGAACAAAAACATCCACTCAACAAAGACAAGACCAGATATCAGCATCTAGAATCATAATATTCCCAGTCTCAGATGCTTAGATGCCAGTGTAAAAACACAATAACAACCAGGACACTATGTCCCCACTAGAGTCTAGCAACCCTACCACAGCAAGCCCTATATATTTCAACATAAGTAAAGCATAAGAAAAAAACCTTTAAATCACCTGTATGAAGATAGTAGAGGTCCTTAAAGAGGAAATTAATAAATCCCTTAAAGAAATCCAGGAAAACACAAGCAAACAGTGAAAGTAAATGAATAAAACAGCCCAAGACCTAAAAGAGGAAAAAGAAACAGTAAAGAAAACCCAAACTGAGGGAAATATGGAAATGAAAAATTTAAGACTTTAAAAAAAATACCCATCCAAGTTCCCACTCCCTCCCCTCCTCCAATTCCCTCCACACACACACACCCTCCCACCCTACCCCCCATCTAATCCTCAGAAAGGGTAGGGCACATTGCCTTGAGGAAGGTCCAAAGCCCTCCCTTCTGGATCTAGGCTGAGCAAGGTATACATCCTAAGAGAACAGGATCCCCAAAAGCCAGTACACGCAACAGGAAAAAATCTAATAAAATTTTAAAAAAGAAAGAAAAAATAATTATTACAAAAAAAAGAAAAAAGAAATCCCATTTGGGGATCAAATTGCCACAGCAAAAAAAAAATAAAAAAATAAAAAAAAAATAAAATAAAATAGGAATTCGAACAGGAAGCCTCATCAACAGAATACAAGGGATGGAAGAGGCATTGAAGGCATGAAGGCATAACAGAAGAAACTAATACCCAAGTCAAAGAAAATGTTAAACCTAAAAAAAAAAAAATCCTGGTACAAAACATCCAGGAAATCTGGGACAGTATGAAAGGACCAAATCTAAGAAAAGAAGGAATAGAGGAAGAAGAAACCCAGTAAAAGGCACAGAAAATATTTTCAACAAAATCATGGAACAAATTTTCGCAAAATAAAGAAGGACGTGTCTTCTTTACAAGAAACATACAGAATATCAAATAGACGGTGACTGGAGGTTTCTCTCCCAGTCTCCCAGTAGTCTCCTTGCCACATAATAATCAAAACCCTAAATGTACAGAACAAAGAAGGAATATTAAAAGTTGCAAGGGAAAAGAGCAAGTAACATATAAAGACAGGCCTGTAGTGAGCTGCATGGAATCACACCTGATGGAGATGTATAATTAGCTCCTAATATTGGCTGGCGCCTGATCACACAATGATCATCAGCTGCTTGCATATGCATGGGCCTATGGGCAGTGCCCACCTGGCAATCCGGGATTGGCAGCCCATGCCTACTTAAGGGCTGAGAGAGGGTAGAAAGAGAGGGAAAGAGAGAAGGAGAAGGAGGAGAAAGATTATTGTGAATAAAGTCCTGAAAACTGCTGCAAAAAGAGCTCCGGGTGTTGCATTTTTCCTTGAGGGTCGAGGGTGGACGCGACAATTGGTGGCCTCGTACAGGGAACCTCCAAACCTCTCTCTGTGGAGCCCAGAACTTGCTGCAGGGGGTGCATCGGTAAGATTGAGGAATCGCAATAAATGCAGGTTTTATGCTCTCACCTGTAGAAAAGGTAGAGCGGGAAAGCAGAGCCACGACCAAAAAGTGGACAGTTTAAAGTGAGGGCCACGACAGTAGTGGACGGTTTAAAATGAAACTAAAAGGAAGAATGGGATTTTAGAATGGGCGCTTCAACATCACACCTGATTTTTCTGGCTCTTAACGAGCTGTTAAGGAGCGCATTGGAGAGGTTTTTGACTGAATGTGACACAATTGCCCCTTGGTTTGCCGTCTCTGGCAATCTTAACGTGTCATCCTGGGACAAGCTTGGTAGAGATCTGGATTTTGCCAATGGACAAGGTATGCTAAGAAGGGAGTGATAATCACGCGGTTTGAATTACCGAGGCCAGAGTTTGTTGTGGAGTGTGAGCAGCTGCCTCTCCAAGGCCAAGGAGCTCTAGGCTGCACCGAGGCCAAGCAGCTCTCAGGAGCTGCAACAAGGCAAGAATGCTAGGCCACTCCCAGCATGGATGCCTCAGGGCAGAGAAGCGCAGCACAACAACAAGATCCGTTGGCCTAGACCTCTGTCCCAGCCCGGGGCAACCAGCTGGGACCAGGGTCGGCTGGCTGCTCAACCGCCAAGCCTCCACCTTACAGTTCGGTGGGGAGGAAGTCTCCGCCTCTCCCCTGCCCTTGCTGCGACCCGAGTCCGAGCACGGCTAGAAAAAGGCAGTAGATTGTAGTAAACACCTTTAAGAATGCAACGTCCAGCTCAGCAGGAAGTAGCCAGAAGGATTGACAACGCCCAAATTCCATAAAACACAGTTTAAGCGGGGCCCTTTCAGAGCAGAAGCAGGATCAGCTGGGTTGCTAGGGAAGCCAAAGAGGTGCACAAGGGAGAAGGTGTCTTCCATGCACTCAGCTGACAGGAATAAATGAGCCACGGGGGTATGGCAGCTGGGGTATTTTTGGGGGACTGCTGGGGGAGCAATGGTTTCTAACTGCTCCTGGGGTCATGGCAAAGCCACTCCTGATGACAGGAGCAGCCAGGGAGGGGAAAGCAAGACAGATGCAGAGTTAAGAAATGAATATCACCTGATTGCCTCCCCTTCCTCTCCTCTGTGCTGGCCCCTCTGCTACCAGTTCTGACTGCCCTTGCTGCTGCAAGCACAGCCGCAGCTCTGGCAATTGGCTCAGCTTGGCTGTGAATGGAAGTATGTGGGGCTGTGTGTGTGACCAGCATTCAATATGACTCATGCAACTAATTTGTTTGAAGAACTGTCTAGATATCTTTTAGGTAATTGGTCTGGTGAATTCGAACAGCAACTGGAAAAGTTGCGAGTGGCGATGGTGACTGCAGATTCCACACGCATGGATACCAGCCTGGCAGAAGAACTATCTTCCTGGATCACTCCATGGATCATCTGAGGGAGTGGGCGGGAATAAGAGCCCTAACAGGCTTAATGGTGCTTGCCTCCCTGGTATGCCTGTGGTGCATTTGTCACATAAGGGTTTCACAGCATTGCAATGCAGTTATGATCATTCAGGCCTTCACAGCTATTGAAGCAGGACAGACTCCCCAAGTTTGACTAGAGATGTAAGAGCAAGTCTGATTGCATGTGGGTTGGTGTCTAGCTCCCACCTCTGTAAAAAGGCACCGGACAGGTCTAGTGTTCTCTGAGTGGATGACACCTGGACAAACACTAGTACATGTTTCATTTTTAACAGAGATCAGACCTCTACTCTTACCTGTGGCTTTACAAAACAAAAGGGGGAACTGTAGCAAGCTGCGTGGTGTTACACCTGATGGAGATGTATAATTAGCTCCTAATATTGGCTGGCGCCTGATCACACAATGATCATCAGCTGCTTGCATATGCATGGGCCTATGGGCAGTGCCCACCTGGCAATCTGGGATTGGCAGCCCATGCCTACTTAAGGGCTGAGAGAGGGGTAGAAAGAGAGGGAAAGAGAGAAGGAGAAGGAGGAGAAAGATTATTGTGAATAAAGTCCTGAAAACTGCTGCAAGAAGAGCTCCGGGTGTTGCGTTTTTCCTTGAGGGTCGAGGGTGGACGCGACACAGGCCCAGTCAAATAAAACCTGACTTCTTAATAGAGACTCTAAAAAAGGGTCTGGATAGATGTAAGAGACTCTGCAGACTCTAAGAGACAATAGACTCTTAACATCAATGGTCCCAATTATCCAATAAAAAGACACAAACTATCAGGTTTAATGTAAAAACAAGATCCATCCTTCTGTTACATCCAAGCAACACACCTCAACATTGAGGATAGACATCACCTCAGTGTAAAAAGATGGAAAATATATTCAAAGCAAATGGTCTTAAGAAGCAAGCTGGGTCCTCCCACTTCTATCCAGGACCAGGAAGGTGAGCATCCAAACAGGCTAGGCTCCCACAAAGCCAGTTCATGTATTAGGATCAGCTGCCCAAGGAACTAACTGGGGACATCATCCTGGGCACCTGGGAGCCCCTCTAGGTTCAAGTCTCTTGCCAACCCTAAGATGACTCCCTTAATTAAGATACATACTTCCCTGCTCTCATATCCACCCTTCCTTTATTCCAACCATCCCATTTCCCCAAGTCCACCCACTGAGACAGTGGGGCTGATCTATTGGGAGCTCACCAAGGCCAGCTGGACTGGGACTGAAAAAGCATGGGATAAAACCCGACTCTCTGAACATGGCGGACAATGAGGGCTGATGAGAAGCCAAGGACAATGGCACTGGGTTTTGATCCTACTTCATGTTTTGGCTTTGTGGGTAGCCACTGTAATATCTGACAAAATAGACTTCAGCCCAAAATTAATCAGAAGACATAGGAAAGGACACTACATGACCATCAAAGGAAAAATCAAAGAGAACATTGTAATTCTTAACATCTCCAAACACAAGGGTCCCCCAAGTTTGTAAAAGAACGCTACTAAAGCTTAAATCACATATTGACTCTTACACATTGATAGTGGGAAACTTCAATACTCCACTCTCACCAATGGACCCATCATCCAGACAAAAGTTAAACAGAGAAATGCAGGAGCTAACAAATGTTAGAAAACAAATGGACCTAATAGATATGTACAGAACATTTCACCCAAACACACACACACACAAAACCACACTATCTTCTCAGAAACTCATGGAACTTTCTCAAAATTTACCACATACTCACACACAAAATAAGTCCCAACAAGCACAAGAAAATTGAAATAACACCTGCATCCTATCTGACAACATATTAAATCTGGATGAAAACAGCAGAAAGCTTGCAAACTCAAGGAAACTGAACTTTCTACTCAATGAAAAATGGGTCAAGTCAGAAATTAAGAAATTAAAGGCTATCTGGAATTAAATGAAAAGGAATACACAAGATACACGAATGTATGGGACACAATGAAAGTGTTTCTAAGAGACAAGATCATAGCACTAAGTGCCTGTATAAAAACCTGGAGATAACAGCTTCTAGTTCTTCACAACTAACAGGTCTATTTAGGTTGTTCACCTGGTCCTGGTTTAACTTTGGTATATGGTATTTATCTAAAAACGTGTCCATTTCTTTTACATTTTCCAGTTTTGTGCCATACAGGCCTTTGTAGTAAGATCTAATGATTCTTTGAATTTCCTCTGTGTCTGTGGTTATGTCCCCCTTTTCATTTCTGATCTTATTAATTTGCATATTTACTCTCTGGCGTTTTATTAGTTTGGATAGGGGTTTATACACTGGAGCACCGGACTGAGCTCCCAATGTCCCAAGGAGGAGCAGAAGGAGGGAGAATATGAGCAAAGAAGTCAGGACCACGAGGGGTGCACCCACCCATGGAGACAGTGGGACTGATCTATTGGGAGCTCACCAAGGCCAGCTGGACTGTGACTGAAGAAGCATGGGATAAAACCGGACTCTCTGAACATGGCGGACAATGAGGGCTGATGAGAAGCCAAGGACAATGGCACTGGGTTTTGATCCTACTTCATGTTCTGGCTTTGTGGGAGCCTAGCCAGTTTGGATGTTCACCTTCCTAGACCAGGATGGAGGGGGGAGGACTTTGGACTTTCCACAGGGCAGGGAACCCTGACTACCCTTCAGACTGGAGAGGGAGGGGAAGAGGAGTGGGGGGAGGGGGAGAGGAGTGGGAGGAGGGGGAGGGAAAAGGGAGGCAGGGATGTTGAAATATGAAGCGGCGGCAGGGCTGCATCCCCAACACCCCGGCCGCTTGGCTAGCTCATGCCCGAAATAACAACACACAAACTGTATTCATTTAAGAACTGCTTGGCCCATGAACTCTAGCCCTTACAGGCTAATTCTCGCACGGGGACTAGCCCATTTCTAATGATGTGTGTAAGCACCCCAAGGTGCGCTTACCGGGAAGAGCCGAGCCTCGTCCATCCTAGTGTCTCTGCTCCAGAGAGCAGAGTTGTCGAGTTTCTCCAGGAGAGCTGAGCATGGCATCTCTGCTCCCGAGCTGTCGGCTCTCTCTGGGAGCAGAGCAGAGTCTGACCTCACTTCCTCTTCCGCCCAGAATTCTATTCTGTTTATTCCTCCCACCAATGCTTTAACCTATGAGGCCAAGCAGTGTGTTTATTACTTAACCAATGAAATCAACAGATTGATATATGGCACTCCCACATCACAGGGAGGAGGCGGAAATTTTTTTTTCAATAAAAAATTATATTACAAAAAAAAATCCTTGGAGAGATCTCATTTTAGCAATTTAACAGCACACCTGAAAGCTCTAGAATGAAAAGAAATCACACACAAAAGGAGTGGATGGCAAGAAATAAACTCAGGGCTGAAATCAATGAAATAGAAACAAAAAAATACAAAAATTCAATAAACAAAGAGTTGGTTCTTTGAGAAAAATCAGTAGGATTGACAAACCATTATCCAAATTAACTAAAAGGCAAAGGGAAAATATCCAAATTAATAGAATTAGGAGTGAAAGTGAGACATACCAACAGACACCATGGAAAACCAGAGAATCATGGAGACATACTTTAAAAACCTGTACCTCATCAAATTGGAAAAATTTAAAAGAAATTGATAATTTTCTTGATAGGCACCACTTACCAAAGTTAAATCAATATCAGACAAATCAATTTAGATAAAACTATATCCTAGTGAAATATACGTAGTTATTAAAAAGCCTCTTAACCAAAAAAAAAGCCTAGTGCCAGATGGTTTTCATGCAGAATTCTATCAGATTTTCAAAGAAGAGTTAACATCAATACTCCTCAAAATATTCCACAAAATAGAAACAGAAGGAACACTGCCCAGTTCATTTTATGAGGCCACAATTATTCTGATACCCAAATGAACAGAGAAAGAGCATTACAGCAAATAGACTTATACTTAACATCCTCTACAAAACTCAACTCCAAATGGATAAACACATAAACATAAAAACAGATACAAGGAACCTGATAGAAGAATTAAGTGGAGAATATCCTCAAACTCATTGGTACAGGAAAAGATGTTTTGGACAGACCACTGTTACAACAGGCACTAAGATCAAAAATTACTAAGTAGGACCTCATGAAACTAAGAAGCTTCTGCAGGGCAAAAAACACTGTCATTCCAACAAAGTGGCAGCCTACAGAATGGATAAAATTTTTACCATCTATACATCTGATAGAAGGCTAATATCCAAAATATATAAAGAACTCAAAAATTAGATAACAATAAAACAAAAAAATCCAGCTAAAATGGGGTACACCTGTGGAAGAAGGTAAAGAAGAATTGTGTGGGAGCCAGAGGGATTGAGGACAGTGGGAGAGCCTGGCTAACAGAATCAACTAAGCAGGGTTCAGGGAGGCTCACACTGAAGTGGCATTTGCAGAGCCTGCGTAAGTCTATGCTAGGTCCTCTGCTTATATGTTATGGTTGTTGGCTTGGTTTCTTGGGATAACTCCTGACAGTCAAAGTGGGGGTATCTTAGACTTTTTTTGCCTGCTCCTGAAACCCTTTTCTCCTAGTGAGTTGCCTTGCCCAACCTTCATGTGAGGGGTTGTTCCTGATCTTATTGTCTCTTGCTATTCAGTGCTTGGTTGATGTCCCTAGAAGGGCTATTATTATTATTATTTTTTTGGCGGGGGTTAATGAGGGAATGAACCTGGTGGAGAGGGGAGGTGGAGGAACTGGAAGAAGTGGAAGTAGGGAAAGCTGCTGTTGGGATATACTGTATGAGAGAAGAATAAATAATAAAAAATGGGGTACAGATCTAAACAGAATTCTCAAAAGAGGAACTCAAATCATTGAGAAACACTTAGAGAATGTTTGACATACTTGGCCATTAGGGAAATGAAAAACAAAACTATGCTGAGATTTCATCTTACACAAGTCAACAGAATGGCCAAGGTCAATAAAACAAATGATAGCTCATACTGGTGAGGATGTGAAGTAAAGGGAACAGTCTTGCATTGTTGGTGGGGATGCAAATTTGTACAGCCACTATGAAAATCAGTGCAATAGTTCCTCAGGAAGACAGGAATTGAACTACCTCAAGGACCAGCTATATCATTCTTGGACATAAACCCAAAGGATGCGCCATCCTACCACAAAGACTATTGCTCAACCATGTTTATTTCTGTTCTATTCATAATAGCCAGAAACTGGAAACAACCTAGTTGTTTCCCAACAGAAGACTAGATTTAAAAATATGTGGCATATTTACACAATGGAGTATTGCTCAGCTGTTAAAAATAATGACATCATGAAATTCATTGGCAAATGGATGAACTAGAAAAAATCTGGAGTGAGGTCACCCTGACCCAGAAAGATACATATTGCATATATGTATTTGTATGTGGATATTAGCCATTAAGTAAATGATAACCAAGCTACAATCCATAGATCCAGTGAGGTTATGATGTGGGAGTGATTTCTTAATAATAAAGAAACTGCCTCGGCCCTCATAGGACAGAAAATTAGGTAGGCGGAGTAGACAGAACAGAATTCTGGGAGAAAGAAGCTTAGTCGAGGAGTCGCCATGATTCTCCCGCTCCAGACAGACGCAGGTTAAGATCCTCCCTGGTAAGCCAGCTCGTGGGCTACACAGAATATTAGAAATGGGTTAGAACAATATGTAAGAGCTAGCCAATAAGAAACTGGAACTAGCCGGGCCAGGCAGTGTTTGAAAGAATACAGTTTCCGTGTAATTATTTCTGGGCATAAGCTAGCCATGCGGGCTGCCGGGTGCCGGGGATGCAGCCCCACCGCTCCTATTTCAACAAGGTTAGATAGAGAGGAAGAAACTAGAGGGTACAGTACTGATAGGTCTTGTTAGAAAAGAAAAATAAAACAGACAATATGGTTGAGAGGTGGGGCTGGAACTGAAGGATCAAGGGGGCTAAGGGAGGTAATATGGGGAGAGATAACTAAAATTAAGTGTTATTTGAGGAATAGTATGGAAACTTCATACAGTAGAGACTTCCTAAAATATTTACATATATGAAAGTCATCTGAAGAAAGTTACCAGATAATGGGGAAACAAAGCTCCCAACTGGCCATCGCTTGTCACCAAATGAAGCACTAGGATTGGCTTACAACTAACTAAGTTGTTGGCCAAAGGGGTCTCTTTCAATCCCCAAACAACCCAGGCTGCTGCCAAAGTTATTTGTTGTTCTCCACAAATGACAGCAAGACCCATTTGCTGAGGACAAAACCAACATAACTCATTGAACATAGAGAAGTTGAGCTGATGGCCTACATAGAGTCTTTACTCCTATGTTCTAGTAATTTTGGTACAGGAATGCACTTTGCACATTACCAAAAGAGAAATATATTACCAATCCAGACACAAACACTTTGATATACAATGTTATCCTGCCTGAATGATATGCTAGGGCAATGGTGGCACAAAGCTTGTGGAAGTAACTAACCAATATCTAATTTAACTTAAGGCACATTCCAGGAGATGGAACCCATAGCTGAGAGCTAGGGTAAAACCAAATACTACTGGTCTATACAACAATGTAGTGACATCTAATAATATTCTGCTATACTCAGATCAGTGCCTTGTTCAGTCATCATTAAAGCTTCCTCTTTTGGCAGATGGAAGCAAAGACAGAGACCCACAGTCAAGCAATATGCAGAGAATGAGAGACCTCAGAACACTCAGCCGTAAATGGGAAGTCTCCATCAAATCCCTCCCCACAGTGTTCCTTGAAGAAGAGGTAGAAAGAGTGTAAGACCCAAGAGGATAGAGTAGGACTTGTTTCCTTTGTTGAGCAGAAGCTTTTTTTAGTATCATATAATTCTATTTGTCAATCCCTGGAGTTATTCCCTGTGCTATTGGAGTCCTTTTCAGAAAGTCCTTACCTATACCTATATACCGATGTGTTTCCCTTTGTTTTATTTTCTAGCAATTTTTGGGCTTTATTTTAAGGTCTTTGGTTCACTTTGAATTGATTTGCATACAGGGGAGAAATATGTTTCATTCTTCTACATGTGGATAGTTTTTTTCCAGTCAAAGAAGCTATCTTTTCTTCAATATGTTTTGATTCCTTAGGCAAAATTTAGCTGTTTCTTTCTGGAGCCTTTATTGTATTCCATTTGTCTACATGTCTATTTGTATACTAGCTCACACTACAAGAAAAAAAAATGTAATTGTTTTTGAAAAGGAAAAATAATGCAATTGAGGAGGGCAAAAATAATTCAAATTTCTCATACACAGATGGTGGTTAATGTGAATTTTCTGAATGTAAAAAATGTTGCAGCCCTTTCAGAAAAGTCTGGCAAATTATACAAAGGAGTTTCAATATATAATTATACATGAATATAATGTGTTTTGATTACATTTTGCTGGCTTGAAATTTGGAGGGTAGAAGAGAAATGGAATGATTTTTTAAAATATTCATGATGTGGAAGTGACAAAACTCTATACTGGCTAGAAACAGATGATGGAGAAGGGTGAGGATGCCTCATAACTGAGCATGTTTAAGGTCCAATTCCTGTCTCCCTCCTATGTTGCATTTCTATGCTCCTAAGGGCAGTAAGTGGGTTGTCCTACCATAGAGTAGGCATTCACTACTTAACGGAGTATGAGGAATACAGGAAAACAGATTAAAAGAGCAAAAATATGGCTAACAAAACAGTCACCAGTGGGTCCTTCCAAACAATCAAGCCTAAAGTCACCCTCAAGACCATTCAACAGATGTTCAGCGCCACCACCCTGAGACCATTCAAGAAGCCATTTGTCCACTTTCTTACTCAGAAGAATATCTCCCTTCTTCATCAGCCACTCCTTGCCTAGAACTCGCAGGTGTGGCACAGGCTGGGCTTTCCCATGATTCTCTCATTGCTTTCAGTCTTTGCATGGGACAATAGGAGCCTTGTGTACAGCTCAAATAAACATGAGGGGTGCTTGGTGTTGTAGAAAAGGTCATAGTGGGACACAACTGGTGATCACCAGGTAAAGAATCTTAAGAGCAAAGAGGTTTACTGATTCAGGAATTTGGTCCTCAAGCCTCAGTTTTAAAAGGCAGAAAACATAATATGTTCATTCAGTACATAACATTTTGGACAATAATTTTGTTTAAATTTTTTACTAATAAAGTATTCATAAGAGCATTTTAGAGTTGATATTCAATTCGTGCACTAAATGAATATTTCCAATAGTTTAGAAAGGTTCTTCATAGTTTTTTTTCAGAAGAGAAAGAAAGGTTTCTAGCCTACCTTCTCCCAAGACTTATTCTGCAACTACATTGACAGCCCTGATCTGGGTAAGAGGTGCACACTAAGGGTAAAATCTGGTCAGAGAACATTAGTGAAAATGAGAGAAAGACAGCAGTGCTGTAAATTTTTGCAAAAGCAAGTTTCCTCCCTCAGCTTCATGGCTGAGCAAAATGAGGCATGCTGAACTGTAGAGACCAAAAATAAAAATAAAAATAAGATAGTGGCGAATTCAGGGCTGGAAGGTCTAACTGAGTTTGAAAGCATGTATACTGGGTGTCATTCTCAAACGCAGCTTGCTTCAGCTGTTTCACAGTGTTAGGTAGGCCCAAAAATGCCCTGTGCTGATCTCCAGGACTGTGTCGCAAAACTAGCACAAATCGTGAGAACAGCCTTGCAGTAAGGAAAGAAATGTTTTCCTCAGTCAGTGTAAGGTTAGTATTATCAGCCTGGGATGGGGATTGGAGCCGCCACTGCCCACTGTGCCAGGCGCCAAAGCCCAAGACGAGGTGAACCCGTGGGTCCTGGCCACCTAAGACACCCCTTCCCATACCCGAGCAGCGGCACCTACCTGTGCTGGAGGTTGCGACTCAGAAGTTTGCGGAGACAAAATCAAGCAAAGAGTGGCTGAAGCGCAGCCTAGTCACTCCTTTTGCTTTTTACTACCCAGCCCCCAAGGCAGACTGACTCCCGTTCCCCCTCCCCCAGCCTGCTCTAGCCTCGCAGAGAATCTTAAGGCCCCGCCCCGCTCCTCTCCTTCCGGTCTTGCTGGAGTGGGAGCCTCACGGCGGCGCCTTTAAAGACAAGATTCCAGAAAGATCAGTTAAGTGCTCTAGTTTCATTGAACAGGTTTGGAGGTATAATAAGAGAAAGACAGGTCCAGGATATTAAAATGCATGTAAAATTCTGGTTGCCTTCCTGCTATTTCTGTGCTCTTCTATAATCTGGTTATGCTAATATTAATAGTAGTTTATCGAGGTTTTGCAAGAACTAAATTTCTTACATTATCTTTCCATGTGTCTCATCCCTCACTACTGGATTTCCATACATTCGGAAGAGCATTTTGAATCAAAGGCCCAGTTACAGTGCTAATAGAGTGAGCTTTAGAAGAGAAATAAACCATAAGGAATGAGCAACCTTGTGTGAATGAAATTTAATAATAATGCATAATAAAAAAACTAAGAAATGAATCATGAAATAATATGTCATAAAGGTACAAAAATAGTTTGCCAATCCAACATCAACAGAAGAAGAAAACATTTTTATTATTACTGAGGCTTTTAATATTTCTCTATGGTTTTATCCTGGAATTCTTTCTGTCTGCAGTTGTTTATTTGGAAAATTGATATTCTTTTTTTAAAATTCAATTTAGGTATTCCTCTGTGATTCGTGCACTGTTATTTTCTATATAAATATATATTCTACTTTATCACTGAGTCCATATGCTTCACATATCAATTATTCTGAACTATAATTTCTCTTTCTGCATATCTCTACTTTGCAGTGAACAAGCAGCATTTTGAACTTTTGTATTTTTCAAATACAAAAATTTTTTTTCAAACTTGATTTCCAAGCATAAGATGTATTCTTTAATATCTGTTAAGAACTGCCTAAGGTCACTGAATATACACACTAAAGATTATACCCAAAATGTGAATTAATGCTAAGAATAACTAAATAAAATGAAAATCTAGATTTAATCTGACTGCTATTCATTCATGCAACGAATATGGATTCTTAATATATGTCAAACTTTGTAATGATCTCTGAGTACAAAATGATGATCAAAACTAGGACATAGTTCATGCCTTTGTAATTTTATGCTTAAAGAACAAATCAGTGGGGACCAGGCAAATAAGAAAAAGGAGAATATTCCAGATAGAAGGAAAGCATGATCTAATGTCTGGTAATATGAAGGAACCTGACAGTAGTGAATGAGTTTCCAAGATGAGATTAAAACCTAAGTAAATCATATACAATGGGAACTATAATAAAAAATAACCAAGTAAAAACCTAAAAAGAGTTCTTTCAGAAAAAAATATTTTCATTGGCTCTAAATACTTGACATTAGTCTGTAATAAACCATGCTAAGAGCTTCCAGAAAATAATACATGGACTCAAATATTGCTATTATAAACCTATGCCTTAGCAGCAGTGATGGTGGGTGCCTTTGGTACATGATGCTCCCCAGAAACAGAACAAATAAGGGAGGAAAAGTAGCTACCCTGGATGCATCTATGTGGAGCACACCTACAAATTTGGTCAAAAGGCTTTGCTTCTCTGAACCTCAATGTCCTATTTCATATGTGGGTATAATACTAGTATCTATCTCATAAGATTATAATGATTAAATGAGACTATGCATGCAAAGTTATGTCTGTCAAGCAGTGTTAGTATTATCTGTTGTTACGATAGTAATCTTAAAATACAGTATATTTTAGTGGCTGAAATAGAGAAAGTATGAATAACCAGGCAAGACAGAGTCCAAGTACAATTTGATCAATAGTAAATAGATAGTAGAAGAAAAGTTTCTTGTCAGGGGACATGGTGGCTGGCATATGCCTTTAATCCCAGCACTTGGAAGGTAAAGGCAGGAGGATCTCTGTAAAATTCAAGGCCATCCTGCTCTACATAGCAAGTTCTAGGACAGTGAGGGCTACATAGAAAATCCCTATCTCAGAAAGAAAGAGAGAAAGAAAGAAAGGAAGGAAGGAAGGAAGGAAGGAAGGAAGGAAGGAAGGAAGGAAGGAAGGAAGGAAGGAAGGAAAGCATTGAAATTACTTACTTGTTGACTTTCTTGATTATGTGTGTGTGTGTGTGTGTGTAACAACTTACATAGTGTATGAACTTACATACTGTATAGCGCAGAACATATTTTAGGAATGAGTAAATATATGGATGGATTAAAACCTCGGAACAGCTAGGCATAATTTCACAGACTTGTAATCTCAGCACTAAAAAGACCCAGTCAGGAATATCATGAGTTTGAGATTAGTCACTTCTTCATAATGAGAATCTGTCTAAAACAAAAGGCCAAAATCCAAACAATCAAATAACCTAGGAACAATGTGTTAGGATACTAAATAGAAAAAAATCCCACAATGGTATTTTCTTCAGTTCCTAGAAAATACTAAGCTTGTTTGTGTTCAGCTTCCAAATTATAATATGCAAATTCATTTATCCCTGCCTTCATTGCTTATAATCCAAGCCAGGGCCTAAAATTATTTTTATGTAAAATCATACAGTGCATATTTTCAGCTATTTTTGAGACATATAATCTGTCTGCAACTAAATCCTAATTTTATAAAGTAGCAGTAGCCACAGATCACAAAAAATACATAAATGAATGTGCGTGCAGGTGTTCTAGTAAAAATTTATTTACAGAAACAGGAGGCAAGATTGGTTCTGGTTTTGTGGATTATAATTTGCTTGGGGCCTGGAGAGATGGCTCAGTACTTACGAGTACTGGTTGCTCTTCCAGAGGTCCTGAGTTCAATTTCCAGCAATCACATGGTAGCTCACAACCATCTATAGTGGGATCTGATGCTCTCTTCTGGCATAAAGGCATACATGCAGATAGAGCACTCATATATAAAATAAATAAATAGATCTTTCTCTAAAAGATAAAAAGAATTTTCCAACTCCTGATCTAAGCAAACTTACCATCATGTCTTATATGGGCTACTGTAGTGAATGATGTATGGGAATCATTATCTGAAACCAATATTATTTCTGTCTTGACATCTTAGTTTTATTAACATTTTTATTGAAATTTCAATTGACTTTTTAATCTTACTCAGACCTTAAAAGTTCTTGAAAAGTTCAAGCTCAAGCTGTATTTACTAATTTGAATTTGTGCTAGTCAAAATGGTCCTTAAAACTGTTAAAAGGATTAGATAAATTTAGGCCCACTTATTTGATTGAAGAACAACTCATGAATCTGACAACTTTCTGTATCAGAAAAAGTTCAGAGAGCTCTACCCCCACCACATGGGCAATCAGTATTTATAAATAGAACATGGAAATGATGTACAAAATTATCATGTTTGGTTACAGCTTGTGGTTCCTGTTGTCTAGGCATTGTCTGAGCAGTTTACAGCCTGTAGTTGTCTGAACCTCAACTGGTATGACAAGAATGAAATTACTACAGTTGTCTCCCTTTATCTTTAACAGATACATTTCAAGACCCCCCACAATGGATAGCAGATACCATGTATATAGTTCCTAACTATGTACATTCATAACTATATATGTTTGTCACACTTATTATAAACAGCAACCAGAAGGGAAGAGTCTAAAAAAGAAAAGATTTATTTTGTCTAATGGTTTCAAAGTTTTCAGCCCATGTTTGGCTGCAGTGTTTTGGGCCTGAAACAAAGCAGAACATTATGGAAATGGGAGCATATTGGCAGAGGCCACTTATCTCCTACCTGATAATGGTCAGGAAGGAGAGAAAGATAGAGACCAGACTGGGGCCAAGATGTGCCCTTCAAAGCAACACTCAGTGGCCCACTTCCTCCAACTAAGAACCATTTTGCACAGTTTCTTGACCTCCTAATTAAATATCGTCTTCAAATTTTGAATCCTTGAAGCCATTGGTTAGGTCAGAACTTTCACAGATGATTCCAGAGAATTGTACAGCCTTTCCTACCCTCCAAGCACCTCTCAATCGAATAAAACCAATAATTAGTAATAAAAAAAATATTGGTAAAATAGGACAATTAAAACAACATGCAGAATTAAAATTATTTAAAACTTAAAAATTGCTCATTCCTAGAATTTTAAATGTAATTTTTGAGAACAGCTGATTGAAACTTGAAAGAAAGACTAGATTAAGGAGAACTTCTGTATTATTAAAATAGGTTGCAGTATGTTCACATATTAAGTTAGATTATCATTTGCTACATATATAGACAATCTTAGACAAAATTTAGTTAAATTTAACACACATATCCTTTAGGTCAGCTTCTCAGTTTTAAGATTGATCAAAATCCTAGACACCAATGCCTTCCTGTCACCATCTTGACTTGTTTGGTCTTAGTATGGAACCCAAAAGTCACAATGTCAAAAAAATATTCATATTTTTGTTATTCTGTGATGAGATCATTTAATACACAAAGAATGATTGTAACATGATTGTTTCAAACTTTTGAGGCAAGACCCTGTACCAGGCAGACTATTGTGATAGCTCACAGTAGGATTTTACTAAGAAACTAAAAACTAAAATGTGCTCTTTAACAAGAGTTTCCATGAAATGAACTCATCAAAACTAAAATAATAATAATTCAAAGTTCAGATAATAAAAATAGTTCAACAGTATTCAAGTGTAGTTGTTTATGGTTTTTGTTCAGGTCATGGTGGCAATTAAGGATCATAGTTCACTGTGATGTGGCCTGACCTAAAGAAGTAGTCATCTCTGTTATGCACAAAGCTGTGGTAGTATGTCACATCTGAAGATTCATAGAAAGGAACACAAAAATTGGAAATGTTGGAAATAGATACACTTGTCATTCATTACTCAAGATCCCAGTCAACCAGCTGCCAACTTCATATATATGCATGCATATGTGTGTGTATTTATTTTTTGGTTATATTAGACAAACAGCAAAATTGAATATCCTTTTTTATAACACTTATTAATGGTGAAAAATGAGGAGATAAGTTTAATTCTGTTTAGTGGCACACATAAGAACCTAATACAGAAAAGAAAGATCTAAATCCACGTGGTATTTTATTCAATATTTTTGGTGTTACTGTACAAAAATGTTCAACCTACTGTTTATGAAGTGGCTTCACCTGTCCAATATCCTTGAAAGTCTGATTTGCTATAAAATACAAAATATTCCAAGACCGAGCCCCTAGGAACCTTTCTTGAACCTTCTTTAGGATAAACCAACTCTTTTTCACCATTTTATTTTGTTTCTGTGTGTGTGATGTGTATGCATGTGTCTGTGTGTTTGTGTGTGAGCACATAGACCCATGCATGTGAAAGCTGAAGGAGGATGCTAAGTATCCTATCTGTTTGCCTTATTTACTTGAGGCAGAGCAAGATCTCTCACTGAACTTGAAGTTTGTCATTTTAGCTAGGCAGGCTGACTGACACCAACGCTGGCTTTTACTTGAGTGCTAGGCACTTGAATTTAGTTCTTGCTTTCACAACAAATATTTTAACCCATTGAGCCATCTTCCCAGTTCTTCTTCACCATTTTAAGGTTGATGCCTGTAGTGATCATGCGGGAAGGCCTGCTTTTCATCCTGCCCGGCTCCCGCATGGCTAGCTTTTGCCCGAAATAACAACACACAAATTGTATTCTTTTAAACACTGCCTGGCCCGTTCTAGCCTCTTCTTGGCTAATTCTCACATCTTGATTAACCCATTTCTAATAATCTGTGTAGCACCACAAGGTGGTGTCCATTAAATTTATCCATCCATTAGTCTGTATATCTTGTGAACATGACAGTGTAAAATTTCTCTAGTGCTCCTCTTTTTGTGTTTGTGATTGAGATTGAAGTTAGGGTTTTATGCATGGTAGAAAACTATTCTGCCAACAAGTATATTCTCAGCCCATTTAGTGGTACTTTTAGGGAAGGACAACATGGCTATAACCAAATTTAATGAAGAAGACCTTACTGAATTGAATCCTGTAACATCATATCAGCAATTATTCATATTCGTGTACGTAGTTTCTGGGTATTAAGTATAAGATATCTGTAAATTCAATCTATGTTTTTTATAGAATGTATAGGGTTTCTATACTTGGGTAGCAAGTAGTTGACTGATTACACAGTTCATGGTACCATTTCCAGTGAACATATGAAAGCACATAAGATTGAGAAATCTAAAATATCAAGGGCAATTTTGTACTCTTTCCTTCTGGTTTTAGGTAATTCTCAATGAGAACATGAAGAAGCATTAACATTAAAAGAGTCCTAATTTATGGTATTAGACTGCAAAGTCAACAATTGCTCTCTTACTTTTCTCCACTACAACAACATTTTAAAGCCAGCTAGAGTGTAGTTCCATGAATTATACTTTATAGAAAAGGAAGAAGACAGCAGGAAAAAAAGATAAGACTTTCATGATAGCACTTAAGTCTTAATCTATGACCTTTGGAAAACTGCCTCAGTCAAAGATAATATTCACATGTTGGGAAATAATTCCCTAGTGAGCTTTACCTTGAGGTTTCTGAAAGAAGGAGAGTTATAGGAATATGAAAGAATTCTTTTTTAAAAGGTCCTTTGAGCACTGTGGATCCAAGAATTGAGACCCTGATGTTTTGCTCCAGTTCAAGCTCACACTGCCTACTGTTTAATAAATAATAGGGCTGGAAAGATGGATCAGAAAAATAAGAACACTTGCTGTTCTTGCAGAGGACTAGAATTCAATTCCAAGCACTCATTTTGGGTGGCTGGCAATAGCTTATAACTACAGCTCCAGGGGATCTTGCACTTTTTTCAGAGGATAAATTTCTAAATAAGATATTGTATACAATTTGAATTGGATAAATCTTATGAAATTCATTTATCTTAACAATTTCTTTACTGTATGATTTAGGATGAAGTTCTACCAAATTATTTTTTGTATTCGTATAATTTGTGATGATGAGATAATTCAAGTTTAAGTTTTATGATTATTATTGTTACATATATATATACTTATAGTTATGTACAAATATGTAAATACAGCTTAATTGAGTCTGTTTTTGTTGTCTGTGTGTATATGGTTTCAGAACTGACCACTCTGCATTAGACAACCAATTAGGAGTCAAATGGAGTCCTGTTGAGAAAGTCCTTTCCTATACTTATGTCTTTTAAGGCACTACCCGTGTTTTCTTCCACCATTTTCAGTGTTTCACTTTTTTTACATTGAGGCCTTGATTGACTTTGATCTAATTTTTGGACAAGGTGATAGGCATGAGTATTATTTTACTCTTTTGTGTGTGTATTTTACTCAGCACCATTTGTTGAATACTCTGCCTTTTCTTCAGTGTACTTTTCTTGTTTTACCTCTTTATCAAATATCAGGTGACTATAGTTATGAGGATTCATGTTTGGGCCTTCTATTTTATTATATTGGTCTACATGTCTGTTGTTTTTTCTAGTACCATGAAAAAACTAAGTCTGTCTGATCCCAGATTTTTTTAAATGAGAGGTTCATTATTACTACTTCAATTTCATTGCTTGTTATACTTATGTTTAAGTTTTAAATTATAGTTTTATATCAGTTTACTTTTGATGTTAATGCTCAATTTTTAGATAATACCATGCAATTCCCCTTTATCCTAGGTTACCTTGATTAAAAATAAGATTATTTTTTACAAGAGCTATCTTCTATAAACTCTACAGAGGTTTTTCATTCACTCAGCTTTTGTCTTATATTTTCCTTATTTAAGAACAACTAGTTATCTGCTTTAGGTGATAATTTATACTTTTTTCTCTTAAAAATAACAAATTAGTTGGGCAGTGATGGCACATGACTTTAAGCTCAGCACTCAGGAGGCAGAGGCAGATGGACCTCTGTGAGTTCAAGGCCAGCCTGGTCTACAAGAGCTAGTTCCATGCCAAGTACTAAAACTACACAGAGAAACCCTGTTCAAAAAACAAAACAAAACAAAACAAAAACAAATTAACATTCTTATATCTTATAGCTTTTCCTTCAAAAAATAAACCTCCTTAGTATGTGTGTCTGCACATATGTGTGTGGTGTATCCCAAATATCTTTAGAGAAACTATAGAGGAGGTAAACTTTTATTTCTATTCTGTTATATTTTTACTTTTTTGGCTAAATATGATAAGTTGTTCACAAGTTTCCCCTAGCTTTAACTTCTCATACTTAATGATAAGATGTGAAAGCCTTATAGTATAAAAAGGAATTTTTTATTTGGAAATATTTGTTTTATTTACATCTTTTTAGTTCACTTAGTTTTCTTAAAATATTTATTTTAATAATTTTCACATGACTCTGTGTGTATATGTGTGTATGTGTGCGTGTGTGTGTGTGTGTGTGCCATGAATATGAGGGTGCCTGTAGAAGCAGGAAAAGAGCAATAGAATTATAGGCAGCTGTGAGTCATCACACATGGGAGCTGTGAACTTAACACCAAGTGCCCTTAACCTGAGTCATCTTTTCAGCCCCTAACTTGCTTGTTTTTTTAAAATAACTGTGCTTATATTGCTTATAAAAAACAATATATTTAACAGCTAGTAGGCTGGTAACATGACTCAGTGGGGAAAGCTCCTTGCTACCAAACCTGATTAACTCAGTTTGATTTTCTGATATTGCAGAATATTTGTTTGCCTGTGCAAATATGTATTGCATTTATTGAACTATGTAAATATGTGTTGCATTTTCTCATGTTGCAGAATATTTGTTTTACTACGAGAAATGTGTTACATTTGTTGGAAAGAGACCACTTGCTGGTTCCTGGCTGCTCAGCTCCGAAATAATCACACAGAAACTATATTATTTAAATCACTGTTTAGCCCACTAGATCTAGCTTATTATTGGCTAACTCTTACATATTAATTTTATCCATCTCCATTAATCTGTGCATCACCATGAGGTTGTGGCCTACCAACAAAGTTTCAGCATGTCTGTCTCTGGGAGCAGCTCTATGACTTCCCTTTTTCTCTCCCAGCATTCAGTTTAGTTTTCTTCACCTACTTCTATTCTACCCTATCAACAGGCCAAGGCAGTTTCTTTATTAACCAACAGTATTCACAATGTAGAGAGGGGAATCCCACATCATCTCTCCTTTTCTGTTTAAATAAAAGGAAGGTTTAACTTTAACATAGTAAAATTGCATATAGTAAAACAAGTATCAAGCAATAATTACAGTTACAATATTCACATCTACTTTATCTTTAATCATAACTAAGTAAAACTATAACTATGACTATAAATTCTTCAACTCCATCAAAGACTCCAGAAAGATATAGTATTACCTAAGTAAATAGGAAGTGCATTGTAAGCAACTTCTAAAACTCTAGAATTGACAGAGACATCTTATTGCCTTGATAGTTACATAGAGTTCTTCTGTAATGTTGGGGAAACCATCATCAGCCTACAGACCTATAGTATACAGCAGACTTTTTTATGAAGCAGGAAATTTCAAAGACAGTTCTGTTTACATTGGCAGTTTGTCAGTCACTTTCTTCTGTGTCCTGCAGAATGTCTGGCAGACTCTTTCATGAAGCAGGAACCTAAAGGATGGTCTCACCTTTAGGCAAGTTCAACAGTCATTTCTCTGTGGGTCCTGCATATCCAGTTCACAGAGCATACCATTAAGTAGTCCAGGCAAGAGCAGTTTTTTGCCCAAATGGCTAGCAAGCTCCATAAGGAGCCTCTTTGATCCCCATCTTCTTCTTGAAGTAATTGATGCTGCAAGAAGCAGAAGTGTCTCACTGTCATAAAAGTCCTAAGTTCCTAAACATTTTAAATGCCATATTCTATAGTCTTTGAAAGGTTTGAATAATACCTATCTAACTGAAATATATCTAGAAAACCTAACCATGACTACAAGCTTGACTATTATAGATGATTATTTATTAACCTATATTTATTAATTATACATTACATTTTTAAATGAGCTGGACAAACACAATACCTTAATCAAGGTCAGAAATATAAATATAACAAAACTGAACTTAAATTTGTATCAATAAACCAAGATCCATACCAATGCAAATTTCTATAGCATATCCCCATTTAAATGTAAAGAAACATTTATAAACAATATTTGGGAATATGGATGTAGCTCTTCTCCAAACTGTTTCTTGTTTTTTGTTTGGCAAAGTAATTTTTTTGAGGAGTGTTCAAGGTGACTTTCAGGGGGTCTTGGTGCATCAAACCACATTAGCCTGGAATGAATCCACAGGTTCTCATCCTCTGTGGAAACAAAAAAAGAACCTCTTTTCCAGAGCAACATATCCTTAGACCCAAATTTTGAAGACATGATATCTTTAAAGTATATATGTTGATTACTTAGCTCCTTTACAGTCAAGAAATTCAAAGAAAACACAATAATATACATAATCCAGACTCTCTGTCTATTCTCCATATTTATGTGGAATTTTTATTACTCTATTTCTTTTTATATAAGTTTAATATTTATTTTATTATATTTACTCCTTTAATCTATGACTGTATATGTCTCTTTAACGACATTGTTTTATTTTGTTTCTTAAACCATTTTTTTTTATAACTTTCTATATTCTTTTTCTTTTCTCTCCCAAGCCTACTTACATTTATCCAACACTGTGACTCATTTAGCGGTCTCTTATGTCTGAATCTGTTGTATTGTGTATCTGTAATTCTTTATTGTCCAGAAGTACTTCTTAAAATGCTAAGGACTTTTTAAAAACTTAAGCTGTGAAATTACTAGGGTATATAAAGTACTTCCTGCTTGCTCCACATAGTCCAACATAGTGGAGGTTCGTTCACTGCCTCTGCAAGCTGTGCACATTGCCCCAGTTTTAGGTACATGGCAGGTCTATGTTCCCATTAAGCAGGTTGTAGTACATTACTCAAAACCCCATTTAAACACTAGGTCTTCTGAAAGAGCCAGAATTTGCACTAGCAGCACAGCTCAGAAAGCTGACATTTCAAAGTGCGATGTTTTTATTTCTGCTACCACTGAGTAAGGAAACCTCTCTCAAAGGAGCAGGAGCAAGCCACCAACAAACAGCAAGAAGCTGTGTTAAACTCTTTACTTTTATGTCTAGAATTCCTTTTTAAGCTTCTCAGGTTTTAAGTGGATTTTAGTTTGCCACATGGGCACTAATTTGTTCGAAGAAAGCTGCTTATTGGTTCCTAACTGCTCAGCCCCAACATAAACAGAAACTATATTAATTAAATCACTGCTTGGCCCATTAGCTTTAGCTTCTTATTGGCTAACTCTTGCATCTTAATTTAACCCATCTCCATTAATCTGTGCATCACCATGAGGTCATGGCCTACCAACAAAGTTTTAGTGCATCTGTCTTTCACAGCAGTTCCATGGCATCTCTCTAACTCCTCCTTCTTTCTCCCAGCATTCAGTTCAGTTTCCCCCACCTACCTAAGTTCTGCTCTATCAACAGGCCAAGGCAGTTTCTTTATTAACCAACAGTATTCACAACATACTGAAGGGAATCCCACATCATACATTCATTGAATTATATAAAGATATGTTGTTGTTTTACCTTGCCTACCTAAGGCACCTAACTGATCTAATAAAATGCTGAATAGCCATTAGTGAGGGAGGAAGTATAGGTGGAACTTCTGGGCATGGAAAGTAAGTAGGAGGGGGATATTAGGCTTGAAGAGAAAAGCAAAGTAGAAAACAGGGAGACACCAGGAACCAGATAGACAGACATGGAGAAAGTAGGAAAGTAGGACAAACAGAATGAAAGGTAAAAAACCACAAGGCAAAACATAGAATAATATAAATAGGTTCATTTAAGTTTAAGAGGTAGTGGGACATGCCTAAGCTAAGGCCTAGATTTCATAATTAATAGTAATTCCCCATGTCATTATTTGTAGGCTGGTAGTCTCAACAAGAAAGCATATTACACTCTGAATCCTGAAAGTTGTTCTCTGACTGCCACATGCTCACTGTAGAATAAAGTAAGGAGTACCTTTGAGATACTAGTTCTTTGTCAGATACACGGTTTACAAATATTTTATACTATGTAAGTTGGTTTTTTTCTTTCTCTGAAGAAAGTATTTTCTGCTGCCCTATTGTCTGCGAGGCACTTGACCTAGGAAGAGTTCCTGCTCCTGCACTGAGGGAATCCATCTAGAGGGCTAAGTGTATGCCTGCCCAACCGGATGGTCTAGGAACCAAGTACAGGGCCCCTCCAGCTCCTGCTGCAGGGGCTTCTTTGTTCCACATGACCCTTCTCCTGTACTCAGGAGATCCACCCAGAAGGGTAAGTGTGGGCCCGCCCAGCTGGACTGTTCAGGAACTGAGTACAGGGCCCTTCCAGCTCCTGCTGTAGGGGCTTCATTGTTCCACATGACCCTGCCTCCCCCAAGCCTGCCCTATTGTCTCTGTGGTTCCTGTCCCAGAAAGAGTTCCTGCTCCTGCATTGAGGAGATCCATCCAGAAGGCACTCCTTTCCATCTGCGGAGTCCTTACATCCACCAGGACAGCCAGCTCCAGTGTTGAGCGGTCCTAAGAGAGGGCAGACCAAGAAAATTCCCCAAGTACACAGTCAGTCACAGCAAAGATTGGACCAAGATGCCAAGACTCTCCTGGCTGCATTTGAAGGAAGAGATGGGCAGGCGCCAATGCAAGAATTCCTCCAACAAACTGAAAAGCAACATAACAACACCAGAATACAGTGAACATGCAACAGGAAGACTTGAACACCCTATCCCAGAAGAAGTAGAAGAAATCGACTTTAACTGTAACATTATAAAAATAATGGAGGCCTTTAAACAGGATGTGAAAACTCCTTTAAAGAAATGGATGAGAAGTTAGAAGAAATGAATAAATCTCTCAAAGACATCCAAGAAAACCAAGAAAAAGAAATCAAATAGAAGAGGATACCAGAAAATGGAAGGATCTCCCATGCTCTTGGATTGGTAGAATCAACTTAGTAAAAATGGCAATTCTACCAAAGGCAATCTATAGATTCAATGCAATCACCATCAAAATCCTAACAAAATTCTTCACAGACCTTGAGAGAACAATAATCAACTTTATATGGAAAAACAAAAGATCCAGGAGAGCCAAAACAATCATATACAATAAAGGAACTTCCAGAGGCATTGCCATCCCTGACTTCAAACTCTATTACAGAGCTACAGTAATGAAAACAGCTTGTTATTGGCATAAAAACAGAGAAGTCGACCAAAGGAATCAAATTGAAGACCCAGATATTAACAAACAATCCTATGAACACCTGATTTTTGACAAAACACTAAAAGTATACAATGGAAGAAAGAAAGCATCTTCAACAAATGGTGCTGGCATAACCGGATGTCAACCTGTAAAAGAATGAAAATAGATCCATATCTATCACCATGCACAAAAACTCAAGTCCAAATGGATTAAAGACCTCAGTATAAATCTGACCACACTGAACCTGATAGAAGAGAAAGTGGGAAGTAGTCTGCAACACATGGACACAGGAGACTGCTTCCTATGTATAACCCCAGTAGCACAGACAATAAGAGCAACGATGAATAAATAGGACCTCCTAAAACTGAGATCTGTAAAGCAAAGGACACTGTCATTAATACAAAAAGGCAACCTACTGAATAGGAAAAGATCTTCACCAACCCCAAATCAGACAAAGGCCTGATCTCTAAAATATATAAAAACTCAAGAAACTAGACATTAAAATTCTGAATAACCCAATTAAAAATGGGGTACTAAACTGAACAGAGAATTCTTTTTTTTAAATATAATTTTTTTATTGAAAAAAAAAGATTTCCGCCTCCTC